>NC_143582.1:104296886-104637337 GCF_048544385.1 Mastigoproctus giganteus | reverse complement strand
CCTTAAATTTCTTCAACCTATCAACTTCCACAACCACAGATGGAAGTTTGTTTCAGCAATTAACCACCCGCTGGCTCAAGGCAAATTTCCGCACATCTATTCTACATGTCTTTTCTTAATTTGAATTTATGCCCCCTTAGGTTCGTAATCTGAACAAGTGGAAGGATCCCATCAGAATTCAGCGTGCTCAACCCATTTAAGGCCTTATATCTCAATCAGATCACCGTGCAGGTGCCTAGTCTCCAGCCACTGCAATTTGCAGAATTTAAGCCTCTCTTGGTAAGAGGATTCCTTCATTCCCCTCACCAATCTTGTTGCGCTTCTCTGCACACTCTCAAGTCATGGCCTGACCATTGCCTTATACAGAGGGATAATCACCTCCTTTTCCCTGCTAGCAAAATTCCTATATATCATTGACAAAACCCCATGACCTGCCCTGGCAGCCTGTCTGCATTGCTCAGAAAACTTCATATCTGCCTGCACAATTACTCCCAGGTCTTTTTCATTTTCTGCCACCTTAAGTGTAGTACCACACAGTTGGTATGTTTCTCTGGAGTTACTTCTACCCATATGCAGTACTTTGCATTTGTCAAGGTTAAACTTCAGTTGCCACTTCTCAGCCAATCTGCCCAAATTATCTAGATCCTGTTGCAGTAGCGCACTGCCATTACTGTCATTAACAACCCTGCCAACCTTTGTATCATCTGCAAACTTCGACATTAAGCCTGATATACCTTCATCAATATCATTGATAAATATACAAAACAACAGTGGACCCAAAACCGAACCCTATGGGACTCCACTAATAACATTAGTCCACGAAGAGCAGCACCCATTGATTACCACCCCTGTCTTCTCCCACTTAACCATCCTTTTATCCATTGTAGCAACTTACTCTTAATACCATTCTGCTCCAAATTGTACAATAGTCTTTCATGCACAACAGTATCAAAAGCTTTCCTGAAATCCAAATAGATGATATCAAAATTATTTTTTGCATCCAGTTCCTTTGTTAAGGGAAACAAAGCTTAACCCATGCTGTGTCTGAATTATTGCTGCAGTCTTATCTAGATGATCCTGCAATGCATCTTTAACCAGTGACTCCATTATTTTACCGGGAACAGAAGTTAAAGTAACTGGTCTGTAATTACTCGTGTCACCATTCTATCCCCCTTTATGAATTAGGGATACATTTGCAGATCTCCAGTCCGTGGGAACCTCCCCTGAGTCCAAGGATGCTCTCATAATTATGGCTAAGGGTTTGCTTAGTTGCTTTGCTGCCTCCTTTAATATAACTGGATAGATCCCATCCACCCCAGGTGCTTTTCTTATGTTTAACTTCAACAATTTCTCCTCCACTTTGCTCTCAGTTATTACAAAATCATTAAGTATCCATTAGGTTAGGCAAGAGAAGGCAGATTACGAGAAATCTTTAGCAAAGAATGCTGGGAAAAACAGCAAGGACTTCTTTACTTATATAAACTCTGAAAGGAAGGAGATGAATTAGATTGGTTCACTTGACATCGATGGTTCGACTTCTGAGCAAGATGATCATGCTCAGATAGCTGATAACCTGAATGAGTATTTTGCATCTACATTCACACATGAGAAGCTATTAAGGGAGAAAAATGCCAGAAGTTTATCAAACAGTAACAGGGTGCTTAATGATTTTGTAATAACTGAGAGGAAAGTCGAAGAGAAATTGTTGAAGATAAACATAAGAAAGGCACCTGGAGTGGATGGAATCTATCCAGTTATAATAAAGGAGGCAGCAAAGGAAGTAAGCAAATTCTTAGCCTAATTATGGGAGCATCCTTGGATGGAGGGAAAGTTCCCATGGACTGGAAATGTGCAAATGTATACCCAACTCACAAAGGGGGGGGGGCTAAGAGTGACACAGGGTAATTACAGACCAGTTAGTTTAACTGATGTTAAGGGTTAAATATGCATTGCAGGATCATCTAGATAATACAATAATAAATCAGACACAGCATGGGTTTGCTAAGGGAAAGTCGTGTCTGACAAATCTGATTGGATACGATGATGTGGATTCAAAAAATAATTTTGATATCATATACTCAGATTTCAGGAAAGCTTTTGACTGTTGTGCATGGAAGACTACTGTACAAACTGGAGGAGGATGATATTAAGGGTAAGTTGCTACTATGAATAGAAGGGTGTTTGAGTGGTAGAAAACAGAGTGGTAATCAATGGATGCTGCTCTCCTTGGCGTGATGTTATTAGTGGAGCTTCCCAAGGTTCAGTGTTGGGTCCACTGTTTTTTTTTGTATTTTATCAATGATATTGATATAAGGTATATTAGGCTTAATAGCGAAGTTTTCAGATGATACAAAGTTTGGCAGGGTTGTTAATGAGGCTCCTATAGTAATGGCAGTGTGCTACTGCGACAGGATCTAGAAAATTTGGTCAGATGGGCTGAGAAGTGGCAACTGTTTAACATTGACAAATGCAAAGTACTGCATATGGGTAGAAGTAACACCAGAGAAATGTACCAACTGTGTGGTACTACACTTAGGGTGGTAGAAAATGAAAAAGATCTAAGAGTAATTGTGCAATCAGATATGAAGTTTTCTGAGCAATGCAGGCAGGCTACCAGAGCAGGTCATGAGGTATTGTCAACCATATACAGGAATCTTGCTAGTAGAGAAAAGGAGGTGATTATCCCTTTGTATAAGACAATGGCCAGGCCATGCCTAGAGTACTGCGTACAGGTATGAAGGCTTCACATTAGGAAGGATGGAGAGTTGCTTGAGCATGTTCTAACCCCTGGGGTAGAACATGAAAAAAAAATTCTACCCCCTGGAAAGATTGTGCAAGGCTCAAGGGGTAGATTTTTTTCCAGCCTGGTCTGTACTTGTTAACAGGAGAGACAGCTTCTACAGAGATGGGATACACTTAAATAGAAAGGGTGCAAGAATATTTGCTGATGCTATTGAGGCAGTGTTAGGTGGGTTGGAAAACTGATAGCTTGGGGGGATACAAGGAGTAATAGATTAGCAGTAGCCACTGGCAGAGGTGAAAGTGATTCTTGAACTGCTTCTATTGGAACGAGCAGCAGCCTGGAAAACAAGATACAGGATATTTCAGAGACTGCTGGGAGTCATTGTGGTACACGTAAACACATGGGTTGTGTTAGGGTAGCTAAGAATAGGAACAGGTGCATGTACAGGTGTACACCAATGCTAGGAGTTTTGTAAATAAATTTGATGAATTTGATGTATTGCTCAAAACATCACAGGCAGATAGAAGGAATACAGAACTGGAATTTGGGGAGTATAATGTGTACAGAAAGGATAGACAGGATAGGAAGGGAGGAGGGGTTATGCTATTAGTTAAGAAACACACAAAATCCAAGGAAGCGAAGCCAGTCTATATGGCTGGACAGTGCAGTGTCGAGTCAGTTTGGTGTGACATAAGCACTGGGAAAATTGAGAGTAGGAGTGTGCTATGGGCCTTAGAGGGGAACAGGTATCCTGTGTGTTATCAGACACTCAGCCTAAAACACTGATGGATCCAATATCTCTCTATTACAGAAGATTTAGGAGAAGTCCGGTTGGCCTGCCTCCCTAAAATCTACTCATGCACACCTTCTCGTTGGTAAGCCCTGTTATGTCACTTAGGTGGCAACGAATGTGTAGAGTGGTTCTCTTCAAGACGCCTGGTCAGCGTGAAGAGGAAAAGACCAAACCCTCCAGCATGAGAGCACAACAATACAAATGATCCTCAGTCCCCAGCAGCTTTCACTCTCCCTCTTACGGCAGCGGAACGATCAGAATGGAAGCAGAGGGTGCTAAGAATCTCTGGGTACGACCAGGCTACCATGCACGGAAGCTGAACTTGGCCTGTTATAACGTACAATCACTCATCGGTGAAGACAGGATATTAGAGCTGGAAAAGGAATTAGAAAATGTGAATTGGAATATCATCGGTTTGGCTGAAACCAGAAGAAGAAATGAATCACTTATAAGTTTATCAAGTGGAAATCTGCTGTACACCAATGGAAACAGTGAAAGGAGTGAAGGTGGAGTTGGGTTTCTGGTCCATAAAGATTTTAAAAACAACATTTTGGAATTCAAAAGTACATCACCAAGGGTGTCAAGGCTAATACTCAAGATTTCTAAGAGGTACAAGCTAAAGATAATAATGATTTATGCACCAACATCGAGCCATGATGATGTTGAAGAAATGTACACTGAAATTGAGTCTTCCAGATGAGCAGAAAACCCACTACACTATTATTATGGGGGACTTCAATGCTAAGGTTGGAAAAAGGTAAAACAGCGCAGAAAGAGGAACTATAGGAAATTTTGGAATTGGTGAAAGAAATAAAAGAGGTGAAAAACTTGTGGAATTTGCAGAATCTCAAGGACTGTCAGTAATGAACACTTTTTTCAAGAAAAAGGTGAACAGAAAGTGGACAGGGAAGATTCCAAATGGATTAACAACTAATGAAATCTACTTCATCCTCACTAACAGAAGATATATTGTGAATGATGTTACCGTCCTGAATAAGGTAAATGTTGGAAGTGATCACAGAATGGTAAGATGTACACTTGATATAGATGTAGGAAAGGAAAGGAAAAAACTGACTCGAGTAAATAATACAAAGGTCTTTGAGATAACAGAGGAGGAGAAAAAGCAGTATGTACTGGAACTTAAAAACAAGTTTGAGCTTCTGCAGACTGCTCACGACCAAGATATCGACAAGGAATATTACAACTTTCTGAAAGTGATAAAGCCCAAGAAACTTATAGGGAAACAGAAATCCAAAGAAGAAAAAATTAGTCAAGAAACACTTGTCATGATGAACCGTAGACGACAAATGAAGAGCAAGAAAAACACTGACAGGGAGAAAATTGAGTATGCTGAGTTATGCAAAGCCATTAGAAAGAGACTCAGAGAGGACATAAAAAGATTTAACACAAGAAAAGTAGAACAAGCATTAAGGGAAAACAAAGGATTTAAATCAGCAGCCATGAGCAGTAATACAGAAAGACAAATGATACTGAAACTGAAGAATAGCGATGGTGTACTTATAAACAGCAGAGAAAGCATAATTCAAATAGCAGAAGACTACTATAGAGAATTATACAAGGAGCGAAGGAATGATACCAGCAGTGGGGAAGATGGATTGCAAAGTAGCAACACATACGACATACCCGATATTCTTCCTGATGAGGTAGAACATGCATTGAAGAAAATGAAGAATCGGAAAGCCCTGGGGGAAGATGAAGTTACTGTAGAATTGTTAAAATTGGGAGGAAGAGATAACACAAAAACTGGCAAAGGCTCTTCACAAAGTGCATTAGAAAAGGTGTGACGCCTAAGCAGTGGAATAATGCAATCATAGTTTTGCTGCATAAGAAAGGAGATAAATCAGAAATTGGAAATTATAGACCAATTAGCTTGTTATCCCACATCTACAAGTTGTTCACAAGGGTCATTACTAACAGATTATAAAGAATACTTGATGAGAATCAACCGAAAGAGTAAGCTGGCTTTAGGACAGGATTCTCAACTATGGATCACCTTCATGTAATATCACAGCTAATGGAGAAAGCAAATGAATATAAAACACCATTATGCCTGGCATTTGTGGATTATGAAAAGGCATTTGACTCCATACGGCATAAGGCAATGTTTCGGGCACTGGAAAGCCAAGGCATAGATACCCCGTATATTATGATTTTGAAGAAAATATATGAGAGTGCTACCTCCTTTATTAGACTAGACAAAGACAGTAGGAAATTTAAAATCGAGAAAGGAGTTCGACAAGGAGACACAATATCTCCGAAGCTGTTTACTGCTGCCCTTGAGGAAGCTTTCAGAAGATTAGACTGGTCGCAGAAAGGAGTCAATGTGAACGGAGAGTACCTAAACCATTTACGATTTGCAGATGACATTGTGGTTATAAGCCACGATCCCAAAGAATTAGAGGAAAATCTTAATCAGTTATCCACAGTTAGTAAGGATTTTGGACTAAAGATGAATATGGCTAAAACAAAAGTAATGATGAACAAGTATGCCACGGAAAGGGAAATAATGATTGAAGGAGCAGTAATTGAAAAGGTGGAGTCATATACTTATCTGGGACAAGTTATTAGCTGTAATAATGATAAATGGCTGGAAGTCAAGAGAAGAATAAATTTTGGATGGATAGCATTCAGGAAATATAGTCACATACTGAAGAGCAATATCCCAGTTTGTCTGAAACGTAAAATAATGAATCAATGTATACTCCCTACCATGACTTATGGAAGTGAAATTTGGGCACTCACCAAAAGAATGGAAGAGAAGCTGAGAACTACACAGCGAAGAATGGAAAGAATCATATTGGGGATCAGACTGTTAGATAAGAAGAGAAACACATGGATTAGGCAGCAAACTCAAGTAAAGGACATTCTTATCAAAACTAAAGAACTAAAATGGTCTTGGGCAGGACACATAGCTCGAAGACATGATGACAGATGGACTAAGAAAATAACAGAATGGTATCCAAGAGGAGCTAGAAGAAAACCTGGAAGACAAAGTCGGAGATGGATAGATGAAATTCATGAGTTTTTGGGTAGTAAATGGATGGCCAGTGCTCAAAACAGAAGGAACTGGAAAGTTGCTGGATAGGCCTTCATGCTGCAGTGGATTGAAAATAGCTGATGATGATGATACACCTAATGACTCTGATGAGTATAATAAGAAACTGTACAGGGAAATAGAGTAGGCCAGTAAATCAGAGAATCTTATAATGGGGGATTTTAATTTCCTAGATACTGGCTGGAATTTGTGGGTTGGTCACTCGCACACTATCAAGGCTTTTGTGGATTTATTGGATGATTGTTTTGTGCATCAGCATGTTCGAGAGGCAATTAGAGGGAGTAATACTCTTGATCTGATTATCAGTAGTGATTTTTCATGCATTAAGAATCTGCAGATAAAGGGACCACTAGGTGGCAGTGATCAGTGTGCTGAAGTGGGCTTTACTCAAAGAGTTAACTACCATCAGGAGTAAAGGGAAGGGTTTTTGCTTTCGTAAAGGTAAATACGATGGTCTGACACAGTATTTAAATTCTACGCAGTGGGACGAACTGATGATGTTACCAACAGCGAATTCAAAATGGGAACCATTAAAAGAACTTATCTTGGAAGCTACTAGGCTTTACATACCAACTAATAAATATTGTTCAAGGTTTAGGCCTAAATGGATGTCAGAGGAACTAATGAGACATATGGCAGAGAAGAAAAATGCATGGGATACATATAAATTAATAGGTGACATGGAAGCCTATGATAGATATAAGCTAGTCTGTAACCAAGTCACAAAGGAGATTAGGTAGGCAAAGGCAGATTATGAGAAATCCTTAGCAAAGGATGCAAAAAAAACAGAAAAGAGTTCTTTACCTATGTAAACTCTAGAAGGAAAGAGATGAATCAGATTGGTCCACTGGATATTGATGGTTCAACAGTTGAGGATCCTGCTCAGGTGGCTAACAAACTAAACGAGTATTTTGCATCTACATTCACACATGAGGAGTTATTCAGGAAGGGGAATGCCAGAGGTGAAGTAAACTCTGGCAGTGAGCTAGATGATTTTGTAATAACTGAGAGGAAAGTGGAGAAGAAATTGTTGAAGATAAACAAAAAAAAAAAGGCACCCGGTGTGGATGTGATCTATCCAGTTATATTAAAGGAGGCAGCAAAGGAAGTAAGCAAACCCTTAGCCATAATTATGAGAGCTTCTTTGGACTCAGGGGAGGTACCCATAGACTGGAGATGTGCAAATGTGACCCCAATTCACAAAGGAGGATCAAAGGCTGACACAAGTAATTAGACCTTCTGTTTAACTTCTTGAGTTTAACTTCTGTTCCAGGAAAATTAATGGAGGCACTGGTTAAAGACGCACTGCAGGACCGTCTACAGAAGACTTCAGTATTAGCTCGAACACAGCATGGTTTTAAGGGAAAGTTTTGCCTGACCAATTTGATTAGATACTATGATGCAGTCACAAAAGAACTGGATGCAGGGAATAACTTTGAATTATATATTTGGATCTTTGAAAGGCTTTTGATACTGTTGCACATGGAAGACTGCTGCACAAATTGGAGCAGTGTGGCACTGGAGGCAAATTGCTGCTATGGATAAAGGGATGGTTGAGGGGGAGAAGACAGAGAGTGGTAATCAATGGACACTGCTCATCGTGGACTAATGTTATTAGTGGAGTCCATCAGGGTTCAGTGTTGGGTCCATTATTGTTTCCTGTATTTATAAATGATATTGATGATGGTATATCAAGCTTAATGTCCAAGTTTGCAGATGATACAAAGGTTGGCACATGACTGTTAAGGACAGTACTGACACTATGCTGCTGCAACAGGATGTGGAAAGGTTGAGCAGATGGGCTGAGAGGTGGCAAATGAAGTTTGTACTACATTTTTGGCTGACACTACATTGACAGTGGTAGAGAATGAAAAGGACTTGGGGGTAATTGTGCAGGCAGATATGAAGTTCTCTGAGCAGTGCAGACGGGCTGCAAGAGTAGCTCATGGTGTCTTGTCAGTGATATACAGGAATTTTTCTAGCAGGGATAAGGAGGTGATTATTCCCTTGAATAAGGCAATGGTCAGGTCACACTTTGAGTACTGTATACACGTCTGGAAGCCTCATTTCAAGAAGGATGTAGAGCTGCTGGAACGAGTACAGAGAAGGGCAACAAGATTAGTGAATGGAACAAAGGGTTGCTCTTACGAAGAAAGGCTTAAGTTTTGCAAATTATAGTGTCTGGAGACTAGGCACCGGCAAGGAAATCTGATAGATGTGTATAAAGCCTTGAATGGTTTGAACATGCTCAATGCGAATGGGATTCTTCCTCTTGCTCAGAATAATCACCTGAGAGGGCATAAATTCAAATTCAGGAAAGACAGATGTAGGATAGATGTGCAAAAATTTGCCTTTAGTCAGCGGGTAGTTGGTTGGTGGAACAGACTTCCATCCCTTGTTATGGAAGTTGATAGACTAAATAAACTTAAGGCTCAGCTGGACAGTTATATCTAACGAACAGAGGGGTGAAATGGAAGTGTTTTTTTTTTTTTTTTTTTTGTCTGATGCTGCATAAGCTTGCTTTCTTGCATCATATGCCTCTACTTATGCTAATGCTAATGTACAGAGAAGGGCAACAAGACTGGTAAAGGGAATGAAGGGGTCCTCTTACCAAGAAAGGCTTAAGTTCTGGAAAATGCAGTGTCTGGAGACTAGGCACCTGTGAGGTGATCTGATTGAGGTGTATAAGTCCTTGAATGGGTTGAGCAGACTGAATTCTGATGGGTTTCTTTTTGTTGCTAAGATTATGAACCTCAGTGGGCATAAATTCAAATTGAGAAAGGACAGTTGTAGAACAGATGTGCGGAAATTTGCCTTTAGCCAGCAGGTGGTTGATCACTGGAACTTCCATGTGCCACTGTGGAAATTGATAGCTTCAATAAATTCAAGGAGGAACTGGATAAACTTTTAAAGGGAATGGATGTGTGAAATCGTTTTTTTCTTTTTTTTTTTTTTTTGGCTGATGCTACAAAAGTTCACACGCTTGCTTTGTTGTCAATACATTGTTAATATATTTAATAATGCCTCCTTTACTACTACTATTTCCAATTCAAAGACGTGGATCAAGAGGTGATATGAGTAATTACAGACCTGTCAGCTTAATATCTGTTCCAGGGAAAATAGTAGAGTCATTAAAGAAGTATGGAGCACAAGGAAAGCAACCTTGACAGGAATGCAATTATACTGCAATCAGAGCATAGATTTGTTGAGAGGTAGTATTGTCTAAACAATTTGATAGGCTATTATACTGCAATGACCATGGAACTGGATGTAAGGAATAATTTTGATATCACAGACTTGGATTTCAGGAAGGCTTTTGACACTGTTGCACAAAAAAGACTATGTAAACTGGAAGAATGTAGCATTAAGGGCAAGGTAGTGCTATGGATAAAGTGATAGCTACATAAGTCGAAGAAGGTTGAGTGGTTTTCAATGGGCACTACTCTTCGTGGACTAATGGTATCAGTTGCCCCCCCCCCCAGTTTCAGTGCAAGGCCAGTCAAACATAAGATTCTCTGAGCAGTGCAGACATGTTGCCAGAACCGTTCATGGGATTTTGTGAATGATATAAAGGAACTTTGCTAGCAGGGATAAGGAAGTGATTATCCCTTGGTAGAAGGCCACAGTTCAGCTGCATCTTTTGTATTGTATACAGGTCTAGAGGCCTGACTTTAGGAATGATGTAGATCTGTTGATTCAAGGGCAAGAGAAGGGCAATCAGATTGTTGAAGGGAACAAAAGAATGCTCTTAACTATTAAGGCTTCAGTTCTGTAAATTGCAGCTTCTGGAGACTAGGCACCTGCAGGGTGATCCGATTGCAGTGTTTAAGGCATCAAATGGATTGTGTAAGCTGTAAGCATGACATTCTTCTACTCATTGAAACTATACACGTGAGGAGACATAAAAAATTTAAGTTGAGGAAGGATGGTTGCAAGATAGGTGTGTGTGGAAGTTTACGTTCAGCCAGCAGGTGTCCCATTGTGGGAACAGTTTTCCATCTGTTGTGGTAGAAGTGGATGGTTTGGTTAAATTCAAGGAAGAAGTTTGTTTGTTATTTGGTTTTTAGGAGCATTAGCAACTAAGGCCATATTGCTCCGGGAAATGCGGTGGTCATTCCTTGACCTTTCCGCATCCTCCGTATTTGGTGGTGACAGGCTCGAACCCCGGTCTAATCAAGAAGCGTGTGCTACGCGCTGCTGCTCCTTCCCACCTGGCTACGGAGGCGCCCAAGGAAGAAGTAGACAAATTCTTGGAGAAGTGTGTATTGCATTTGGGTTTTACTTTTTGGCTGATGCTTGCTTTCTTCCATCATTTGCCACCACTACAAAACAAGAAATAGAGACAAAAACAAACCATTATTAAATAAAAATAACAATGAAAACAAAATGGGATAAATACCAATTCAAAAATTAGTGAGTGGAAAAAAAAAAATGGTATATGAAAGCATCATATACAGTGGATTCCAGTTATCTGGACCACCAGTTAATCGGGTAGCTGTTTATTTAGGACAAATCTTAAAGAACATAATGTAATCGAGAAAATACCCAGGGTTTTCTTTTGGAACAACATGCTGTTTAATCGCAGTAAGGAGACTGCAGCACCAGGTTGTTAATTAAGCTGACAATGGCTATAATGGCACTTCCACAATGGTTAGTAGCATTTCAGCGATAAGATGGTGATATGGACAATTCAGCATAGATGCACTTATTTTGGCACCCTTTGTACTTCTCCCCCTCCTTATGCAGCCATGTAGGGATGATCTCTGCTAGCAAAACATCCTTTTAATTTTGCGTGGGCTGCTTCTTCTTAAGGTAATGCCATTCCCATGCTCGACATCTGTCAAAGATTTTGCATTCCTCAAATTGTTGCAAATCTCATGAAGTCATTACCCTAAGAAGAAGTGGCCCATGTAAATTTGAGGGGATTTTTACTGATACAGTACTGTAATGGAATTTGTTTATACTTTCAGGTGGTTGTAATTCTTACAAAGGGAAACTTTTCGGGGCTGTGATTTTTGATACTTTTTTTATTTTAATTTTATAAAATTTCAGACCCTTAACAAGGCCACGTAAAGATTTCTCACTAGCCAAAAAAATGGCTCACATCTGGTGAGTATGGGCTTGGCACACCCAGGGTTCTGAGCTGGAATCGTCATTCTTCTCTTCCCTGGTGATTCCTTTCTACTTCTCTCTCTCTCTCTCTCTCTCTCTCTCTCTCTCTCTCTCTCTCAGGATAACTCTGGAATTTGTTTTTTTTTTTGGCTGGTGCATCATAAGCCTTAGGCTTCCTTGCACCATATAGCTAATAATAATATCAGTCATTGTCATTTGGCGGAGATGACTTGAGTACCGAAATCTACAATTGCACGCTTGATACAGCAGGAAGATAAACTGACAGAAGAATGGAAATGCCATGAAAAATAGGGAGCATCCCGAAAACTTAAACATCAAGGAAAGGATCCTGACTTATAAGGATCCCTAAATCAATGGTTCCCCATTGTAAATAGAAGAGGAGTTTGTGTCAGTGGTCCAACATTGAAAAATAAGTCAGAGGAGTTAGCTAAGAAGCTGGGTCAAGATGATTTTAAAGCAACAGATAGTTGGTTATCTTGATGGAAATGTAGGCATGAGATTACATTCAAGAAAGCACATGGCAGAAGAGATAGTGCTGATGTTGTAAGTACAGAAGAATGAAAATCCAAGAAACTACCTATCTTACTTCAGAAATTTTGTGCAGATTATAATCTGCACAAATTTCTGAAGTAAGATAGGTAAGATTAGATTACGTAAGGTAAGATAAGATATATCTAAAGTGCTGATGAAACAGTCCTGTTTTATCATGCCATGGCAGATGGTCCTCCGTGATATAGTCATGTAACACTGTCAGGTTCAAAGAAAGCAATGGATTGCATAACTGTGTTATGTTGTTCAAACATATCAGGAACTGATAAAAAGAAACTGGTGGTTATTGGGAAAAGTGTTAAGCTGTGATTCTTTAAGGGGCTAAGAATGGAGAATTTACCGATCAAGTACTATGCTAATAAGAATGCATAGATGGCTTCCAAAATTTTTAAGAAAAGGTTAATGAGGTGGGACAAGGAATTATAGCGGAAATGAAGAAAAGTTCTTCTGATTGTTGACAATTGTGAGGCACACCCCAAGTGTTCAGAAGGTATCGGTAAGTGTATCCAATCCATGTGTTGGACAAGATTTTACAGCTCCAACGAACACTAAGTTTTTAATTGTATTTAGCCGTTTATTAACTTAATTGTTATATTAAATTAGTCTCTATAAGTAGCTTATAGAGCTAGTCAAGCTCCTTGGTTTATTTTGAATTTAGATAGTGAAACACGTAGCACCGTATTAGAAATTTGTTAGCTTAGTATAGCATAGTATTATCAATTAATCAGGAAAATTTATTAATCTTATTAAATTTCAATGTCAATTAAATTGTACTATTTAACTAAATACATATAACTTAGAGGAGATACAAAAGCCATAATTATCGTAACTCGGAGATAATACTCGATACCAAAATATATATATATATTTCAGTATATATAAAATATAGTCATCCCCCTCAGTTCTCAGGGAAGAACTGAGGGGGGGATGGCTGTCCTCTGAATCAAGCCTTTTGAAATGTACTGCTTGTTTGATGTTTGTGGATCAATCAGGAACAAGACATGATATTGCGAATGGGAATGTCTTTAAGTGTGCGGGATGTAAGGAGTGTGAAGAAATCAGGCGACAACTCAGCGTTGTTATGGGCTTATATAAGAGCTTGAAGGACAGGGTGGACCCTCGAATTATTTAAATTCGGGGGTCAGTCAAGCTCTCAGCTGCCAACGTCAACACCAGAGCTTGTACTTGAACTTCACGCGACACAGCGGCAACCCCCAAAGCAGAATGCGCAGGTCCCAAAGGAACTAGCTGTTGTTGTTGGTGACTACTGTCATGGAAAAGGGGAACATATTGTGCAAAAAGGATAAGTGGAACTGGGTATGTCTGCCAGGGGAAAAGGTTGATGACATTGTAGAGCAGATATCTTTTAAGGGCACAAAAGGTGATATTGTTGTACACGTTGGCAATAATGATATTAAGAGACCTGCAGAATTACTTAACAAGTACAGGTCAATGTTGAAAAAAAGCCGAAAAGCCGTGAGTTAGGGTTGAATTTGAAAGTGTCTGCAATTCTGCCCAGACACAATAGGAGGGAGTATATGATGAGAGTCGTGTCGATCAATTCGGCCCTGAACAGATTGTGTAAGGCTCATGGGGTAGAATTTTTCACAGCAAGGTCTGTGCTTGTTAACAGGAGAGACTGGTTCTACAGGGATGGAATGCACTTCAATAGAAAGGGTGCAAGAATATTTGCTGATGCTATCGAGACAGTGTTAGGTGGGTCTGAAAATTGCTAGTTTGGGGGGGGGGAATAGGTTAAAAGCAGCCACTGGAAGAGGTGAAAGTGATTTTTGCACTGTTTCGAATGGAGTGAGCTGCAGCCTGGAAAACAAGGTGGAGGGGAGGATTCCAGAGACTGCTGGGAGTCATTGCAGAACAAGTAAATACACTGGCTGCATTAGGGTAGCTAAGAACAGGAACAGGTGCATGTATATTATTATTATTAGTAGTAATAGCTATATAGTGCAAGGAAGCCTGAGGCTTATGTGAACCAGCCAAAAGCAAATTTCCAAGTTACAATGTGTACAGGAGGAAAGACAGGATTGGAAGGGAAGAGGGTTTATGCTATTAGTTAAGAAACAGAAAATCCAAAGAACAACAGCCATTTGACATGGCTTGACAGTGCAGTTTCAAGTCACTCTAGTATGACATAAGCACTGGGAAAGCAAAAGTGAGAGTAGGAGAGTATTATAGGCCTAATGATTCTGAGGAGTATAATAAACAACTGTACAGAGAAATAGAGTGGGACAGTAAATCAGAGTATCTTATATTGGCGAATTTAATTCCCAGATATTGACTGTAATTTGTGGGTTGGTCTCTCACACACTAGAAAGGCTTTTGTGGATTTATTGGATGATTGTTTTCTACACTGGCATATTCGCGAGGCAAGTAGAGCAAGTAATGCTCATGATCTGATTATTAGTAGTGATTCTTCATGAATTAAGAATCTGCAGATAAAGGAACCACTGGGTGGCAGTGTGCTCAAGTGGGATTTACTCAGAGGTAACTACCATCAGGGGTAAAGGGAAGGGAAGGGTTTTTGCTTTTGTAAAGGCGACTATGATGGCCTGAGACAGTATTTAAATTCTGTATGGTGGGATCAATTGCTGATGTTACCAACAGCAAATTCTAAATGGGAATGATCCTTGATGTTTGTAATCATTCAAAGTTCTTGGAAGATACTAGGCTTTTCATGCCAACTAAGAATTACTGTTCAAGATTTAGTCCTAAATGGATGTCAGATGAACTAATGAGACATGTGGCAGAGAAGAAAAATGTATGGGAAAGATATAAATTAACAGGTTACACAGAAACCTATGATAGATATAAGCTGGTCTCTATTTTATTTATTTATTTTTGGTTTTTTTTTTTTGAAGCATTAGCAGCTAAGGCCATATTGCTCCAGGGATATGCGGTGATCATTCCCTGACCTTTCCACATTCTCCGTATTTGGTGGTCATGAGCTCGAACCCTGGTCTAATCAAGAAGCGTGCACTACGCACTGCTGCCCCTGCCCACCTAGCTACGGAGGCGGCAACTGGTCTCTAACCAAGTCACAAAGAAGGTTAGATAGGCAAAGGCAGATTACAAGATATGTTTGGCAAAGGATGCAAAAAAAAAAAACAGCAAAGAATTCTTTACTTATGAAAACTCTAGAAGGAAGGCAATGAATCAGATTGGTCCACTTGATATCGATGGCTCAACTGTTGATGATTCTGCTCAGGTAGCTAACAAACAAAATTAGTATTTTACATCTAAATTCACACATGAGGAGTTATTCAGTGAGGGAAATGCCAGAAGTGAATTAAACTCTGGCAGTGAGCTCGATGATTTTGTAATAACTGAGAGCATAGTGAAGGAGAAATTGTTGCGGATAAACATAAGGAATGCACCTGAGGTGGATAGAATCTATCCAGTTATATTAAAGGAGGCTGTTGTTGTTTTTGGTTTTTAGGAGCATTAGCAACTAAGGCCATATTGCTCCGGGATATGCGGTGGTCATTCCCTGAATGACCTTTCCGCATCCTCCCTATTTGGTGGTGACGGGCTCGAACCCCGGTCTAATCAAGAAGCGTGTGCTACGCACTGCTGCTCCTTCCCACCTGGCTACGGAGGCGCCTGTATTAAAGGAGGCAGCAAGGGAAGTAAGCACACCCTCAGCAATGATTATGAGCCTCCTTGGACTCAGGGAAGGTACTCATGGACTGGAGATGTGCAAATGTGACCCCAATTCACAAAGGGGGATCAAAGGGCAACAGGTAGAGGGCGCTGATATTCTTTAAAAAATACAGCTGTGAATTACAGGCTCCGAAAAAACGATAAGTGTTTGCCTTTTTATTTATCTAACTGTTAATTTATATTGTACTTTATACGTAGTCATATAGTTATCGTTATCCTGGTTATTTTTATTTTTAATTTAGATAAAGAGTTTTGGTAGATTACTACTTAATATACATAAAACTGTTATTTCGTTCGAATCTGGCAGCCACTGTTTTTGTATAGAGTAGTAGGAATTCAAATTTTTAATTGTGGTAACTAGGCAGCTCTAGCGTATAATTATATAGCGTAATACACACATCACTGAATTTAAGATTCTATTAGATAGCGTAGTATTGACAATTAATTAAATTTATTGATCTTATTAATTTAAAATATCATGCCCCAGTCTAGAGCAGCAAAGCAATGGGCAGAAAGTGGCAGGAGTGCTGTGACTCGGGGAAGAACTGAGGGGGGAAATTCTCCAACGTATGACAGCCTAATAAAATGTGCAACTTGTGAAATGTTTGCCGAACTCTCTGGAACAGAACATTATCTAGCCAAGGAGGATGTCTTTGTGTGTGTCAGGTGCAGAGAGTGTTTCTACAAATTAGGTATCAACTCAGTATTCTACTAGGTGTCTATGAGAGCTTGATGTGTAGGGCGGATGCCCTCGAAGAAATTAATATGAGGGGCCCGTCAAGCTCTCAGCTGCCCAACTCAATGCCAGAGCTCACTCCTGGGCCTCAGACAACACAGTGACAATCTCCAAGGAAGAATGCGCTGGTCCCAAAGGAACTAGTTATTGTTGGTGACTCTATTGTCAGGGAGACGGAGGATATATTGTGTAAAAAGGATAGATGGAACAGGACCAGGGTATGTCTGCCTGGGGCAAAAGTTGATAACGTTGTAAAGCATATATCATCATTTAAGGGCACAAAAGGTGATATTGTTGTACACGTCAGCACCAATGACATTAAGAGTAGGAGATCTGCAGATTTATTTAACAAGTACAGGTCAATGTTACAAAAAAGTCGTGAATTAGGGTTAAATTTGAAAGTGTCTGCAATTCTGCCCAGACAAGATAGGAGGGAGTATATGATGAGAGCCTTGTCAATCAATTTGGCCCTGGAGGGAATGTGCAAGGCTCAAGGGGTAGAATTTTTTTTCAGCGTGGTCTGTGCTTGTTAACAGGAGAGACTGCTTCTACAGGGATGGGATACACTTAAATAGAAAGTGTGCAAGAATATTTGCTGATGCTATCGAGGCAGTGTTAGTTGGGTCGAAAAACTGCTAGCTTGGGGGGAATCACAGACTAAAAGGTTAAAAGTAGCCGCAGGCAGAGGTGAAGGTGATTCTTGCACAACTTCTATTAGAATAAGTAGCGACCTGGAGCGAGGGGTGCTGGGGATTTCAGGGACTGATGGCAGTCATCATGAAACAGGTGGGTATATGGGATGTGTTAGGGTAACTAATAATAAGGATAGGTACATGTATACTTGCATGTATACCAATGCTAGAAGTATAATAAATAAATTTGAAGAATTTGAAGTGTTGCTCAAGACATCAAAGGCGGATATTGTTGGGATAGCAGAGACGTAGTGTCACACAGATATTGAACTTCCCAGATATTGACTGGAACTTGTGGGTTAGTCTCGCACACACTAGTAAGACTTTTGTGGATTTATTGGATGATTGTTTTCTGCAGTAGAATGTGCGAGAGGCAACCAGAGAGGGTAAAACTCTTGATCTGGTTATCAGCAGTGATCATTTGTGTATTAAGAATTTGCAGATAAAGGAACCACTAGATGGCAGAGCGATCACAGTGTACTGATGTGGGATTTACTTAAAGATATAATTACAATGAGGGGTAAAGGAAAAGGTTTTTGCTTCTGTAAAGTACAGCAGTCTCAGATAGTTTTTAAATTCTGTACAGTGGGATCAACTGATAATGTTACCAACAGTAAATTCAAATGTGGGAAGCGTTCAAGGAATTAATCGTGGATGCTACTAAAAGTTTCATACCTATTAAGAAATATTGTTCAAGGTTTAGGCCTAAATGGTTGAGACTCGTGAGAGAGAAGAAAAATGCATGGGATGCATATAAATTATCAAGCGACTCAGAAGCCTATGGCAGATATAAGATAGTCTGTAATCAGACTATCATATGGCAAAAGATGCTAAGAAAAAGAGCAAGGATTTCTTTACTTATATAAACTTTAAAAGGAAGGGGATTGGTCCACGTGATATCGATGGTTAGACTGTTGATGATCCTGCTCAGATAGCAAACAAACTGAATCAGTATTTTGCATCTGCATTCACACATGAGGAGTTATTAAGGTTTGAAATGGTAGAAGGTTATCAAATTGTAGAAGGGTGCTTAATGATTTTTTAATAACTGAGAGCAAAGTGGAGGAGAAATTGTTGAAGTTAAACATAAGAAATGCACCTGGGGTGGGTGGGATCTATCCAGTTATATTAAAGGAGGCGGCAAAGCAACTAGGCAAACCCTTAGCCATAATTTTGAGAGCATTCTTGGATGCAGGGGAGGTCCCCACGGACTGGAGATGTGCAAATGTATCCCCAATTCACAAAGGGTGACACGAGTAATTACAGACTAGTTAGTTTAACTTCTGTTCCGAGTAAAATAATGGAGTCACAGGTTAAAGATGCATTGCAGTATCATCTAGACAAGACTGCAGCAATAATTCAGACACAGCATGGGTTTGTTAAGGGAAAGTCTTCTCTGACAAATTTGATAGCATATTATGTGTTACAAAGTAACTGGATGCAAAAAATAATTTTGATATCATATATTTGGATTTCAGGAAAGACTTTGACACTGTTGCGCATGGAAGACTATTGTACAGATTGGAGCGGAATGGTATTAAGGGTAAGTTGCTACAATGGATAAAAGGGTGGTTGAGTGGGAGAAGACAGAGGGTGGTAATCAATGGGTGCTGCTCTTCGTGGACTAATGTTATTAGTGGAGTCCCACAGGGTTCGGTGTTGGGTCCTCTGTTGTTTTGTATATTTATAAATGATATTGATGAAGGTATATCAAGCTTAGTGTCAAAGTTTGCAGATGATACAAAGGTTGGAAGGGTTGTTAATGACAGTAATGGCAGTGTGCTACTGAAACAGGATGTAGATAATTTGGGCAGATGGGCTAAGTGGCAACTGAAGTTTAACCTTGA
Source organism: Mastigoproctus giganteus (assembly GCF_048544385.1). Lineage (NCBI taxonomy): Eukaryota > Metazoa > Arthropoda > Arachnida > Uropygi > Thelyphonidae > Mastigoproctus > Mastigoproctus giganteus. The sequence continues at coordinate 104,618,090 of NC_143582.1, read as the reverse complement.
CAAATGCAAAGCACTGCATATGGGTAGAAGTAACCCCAGAGAAATGTACCAACTGTGTGGTACTACACTTAAGGAGGTATAAAATGAAAAAGATCTGGGAGTAATTGTGCAGTCAGATATGAAGTTTTGTGAACAGTGCAGACAGGCTGCCATCACAGGTCATGGGGTTTTGTCAATGATATGTAGGAATTTTGCTAGCAGGGAAAAGGAGGTGATTGTCCCCCTGTATAAGGCAACGGTCAGCTCATTCCTTGAGTACTGCGTACAGGTCCTAAGGCCTCATTTTGTGAAGGATGTAGATTTGCTTGAGCATGTACAGAGAAGGGCAACAAGATTGGTGAGGGGAATAAAGGGATCCTCTTACCAAGAGAGGCTTAAGTTCTGCAAATTGCAGTGGCTGGAGACTAGGCACCTGCACGGTGATCTGATTGAGGTGTATAAGGCCTTTAATGGATTGAGCATGCTGAATTCTGAGAGGATCCTTCCCTTTTTTCAGATTACGAACCTAAAGGGGCATAAATTCAAATTAAGAAAAGACAGATGTAGAATAGATGTGATGAAATTTTCCTTTAGCCAGTGGGTGGTTAATTGCTGGAACAAACTTCCATTTGTCGTTGTGGAAGTTGATAGGTTAAATAAATTTAAGGAGGAACTGGACAGGCATTTGGAGGGAATTGTCTGAAATTTTTTTTTTTTTTTGGCTTATGCTGCATAAGCTCATACACTTGCTTTCTTGCATCACATGCCACTACTACTACAAGTAATTACAGACCAGTTAGTTTAATTTCTGTTCCAGTGAAATTAATGGAGGCACTGAATAAAGAAGCATTGCAGAATTATCTAGATAAGACTTCAGTTATAGCTCGGACACAGCATGCGTTTGTTCAGGGGAAGCTTGTCTGACCAATTTGTTTGGATACTATGATGTGGTCACAAACGAACTGGATGCAAAGAATAATTTTGATATCATATCTTTTGACCCTAGAAAGACTTTGATACTGTTGCACATGGAAGAATACTGCACAAACTGGAGCAGTGTGGCATCGTAGGAAAACTGTTGCTATGGATAAAGGGATGGTTGAGTGGTAGAAGACAGAGTGTTAATCAATGGACACTGCTCTTCATGGACTAATGTTATTAGTGGAGTCCCCCATGGTTCAGTGTTGGTTCCAGTGCTGTATTCTGTAGTTATTAATGATATTCATGATGATATATTAGCTTAATGTATGTACAAGTTTGCAGACAATACAAAGCGGCCTCCGTAGCCGAGTGGTCAGGAGCGGCAGTGCAGTAGCACACTCTCTTTGAGTTGACTGAGGTTCAAGCCCCCGACTTCTAATTATGGTCGATCTTCCAACCTGCACTGGACCAGTGTAGCAGATCATGGTCCATTTCCCTCAGCATGAATTGTTGAAGAGGCTTCTATCCTGCAGTGGGTTGATAATGGCTGCAGTTAACTTAATTAACAAAATTTGGCAGGGTTTTTTATGACACTAATGGCAGTACGCTGCTGCAACAGGATCGAGAAAAGTTTAGCACAGGTGTGAGTTGGGCTGAAATGTGGCAAATGAAGTTTAACATTGGCAAATGTAAAGTACTGCTTATGGGAAGCAGTAACCACAGAGTAATTTATCAACTGTGTGGTAGTACACTAACAGTGGTGGAGAATCAAAAGGACCTGGGGATAATTGTGCAAGCAGATATGAAATTTTCTGAGCAGGGCAGACAGTCTGCAAGAGTATATGATACAAAGATTGACATGGTTGTTAATAACAGAAATGACAGTATGCTCCTGCAACAGGATCTGGAAATGTTGGGCAGATTGGCTGAGTAGTGCAACTGAAGTTTAATGTTAAACTTATTAACAAATGCAAAGTACTGTATATGGGTAGCAGTAACCTCAAAGAAATGTTCCAAGTGGGTGGTGTTACACTCAGGGCAGTGGAGAATGAAAGAATCCTGGTGTGTGTGTGGGGGGGGGGTTAGTGTGCAGTCAGACATGAAGTTTTCTGAGCAGTGCTGATAGGCTGCCAGATTAGATTGTGGTGTCTTGTCAATGATATTCAGGAATTTTTCTACCAGGGATAAGGAGGTGATTATACCCTTGTATAAGGGGCTTAGAGGGGAACAGGTTTCCTGTGTGTTATCAAACACTCAGCCTAAAACACTGATGGATCCAATATCTCTCTATTACAGAAGATTTAGGAGAAGTAAGGTTGGCCTGCCTCCCTAAAATCCACTCATGCACACCTTCTCGATGGTAAGCCCTGTTATGTCACTTAGGTGGCAATGAACATGTAGAGTGTTTCTCTTCAAGGTCAGCGTGAAGAGGAAAAGACCAAACCCTCCAGCATATGAGAGCACAACAATACAAATGGCCCTCAGTCCCCAGCAGCTTTCACTCTCCCTCTTACGGCAGCGAGAGGATCAGAGTGGAAGCAGAGGGTGCTAAGAATCTCTGGATGCGACCAGGCTGCCATGCACGGAAACTGAACTTGGCCTGTTATAGCGTACGATCACTCATCGGTGAAGACAGGCTGTTAGAGCTGGAAAAGGAATTTGAAAATGTTAATTGGAATATCATCGGTTTGGCTGAAACAAGAAGAAGAAATGAATCACTTATAAGTTTATCAAGTGGAAATCTGCTGTACACCAATGGAAACAGTGAAAGGAGTGAAGGTGGAGTTGGGTTTCTGGTCCATAAAGATTTTAAAAACAACATTTTGGAATTCAAAAGTACATCACCAAGGGTGTCAAGACTAATACTCAAGACTTGTGCAATTTGCAGAATCTCATGGACTGTCAGTAATGAACACTTTTTTCAAGAAAAGGGTGGACATGGAAGAGTCCAAATGGATTAACAACCAATGAAATCGACTTCATCCTCACTAACAGAAGATATATTATGAATGATGTTACCGTCCTGAATAAGGATTTGATTTTGATTTGATTTGGTTTTTTATGGCGCATTGGCAGCTAAGGCCATAATGCGCCAAGTCAACCTGAATAAGGTAAATGTTGGAAGTGATCACAGAATGGTAAGATGTACACTTGATATAGATGTAGGAAAGGAAAGGAAAAAACTAACTCGAGTAAATAATACAAAGATCTTTGAGATAACAGAGGAGGAGAAAAAGCAGTATGTACTGGAACTTAAGAACAAGTTTGAGCTTCTGCAGACTGCTAAGGACCAAGATATTGACGAGGAGTATTACAACTTTCTGAAAGTGATAAAGCCCAAGAAACCTTTCGGGAAAAACAAATCCAAAGAAAAAATTAGTCAAGAAACACTTGTCATGATGAACCGAAGACGATAAATGAAGAGCAAGAAAAACACTGACAGGGAGAAAATTGAGTATGCTGAGTTATGCAAAACCATTAGAAAGAGACTCAGAGAGGACATAAGAAGATTTAACACAAGAAAAGTAGAACAAACATTAAGGGAAAACATGGGATTTAAATCAGCAGCCATGAGCAGTAATACAGAAAGACAAATGATACTGAAACTGAAGAATAGCGATGGTGTACTTATAAACAGCAGAGAAGGCATAATTCAAATAGCAGAAGACTACTATAGAGAATTATACAAGGAGCGAGGGAATGATACCAGCAGTGGGGAAGATGGATTGCAAAGTAGCAACACATACGACATACCCGATATTCTTCCTGATGAGGTAGAACATGCATTGAAGAAAATGAAGAATCGGAAAGCCCCAGGGGAAGATGAAGTTACTGTAGAGTTGTTAAAATTGGGAGGAAGAGACATAACACAAAAACTGGAAAGGCTCTTCACAAAGTGCATTAGAAAAGGTGTGATGCCTAAGCAGTGGAATAATGCAATCATAGTTTTGCTGTATAAGAAAGGAGATAAATCAGAAATTGAAAATTATAGACCAATTAGCTTGTTATCCCACATCTACAAGTTGTTCACAAGGGTCATTACTAACAGATTATAAAGAATACTTGATGAGAATCAACCGAAAGAGCAAGCTGGCTTTATGACAGGATTCTCAACTATGGATCACCTTCACGTAATATCACAGCTAATGGAGAAAGCAAATGAATATAAAACACCATTATGCCTGGCATTTGTGGATTATGAAAAGGCATTTGACTCCATACAGCATAAGGCAATGTTTCGGGCACTGGAAAGACAAGGCATAGATACCCCATATGTTATGATTTTGAAGAAAATATATGAGAGTGCTACCTCCTTTATTAGACTAGAGAAAGACAGTAGGAAATTTAAAATCGAGAAAGGAGTTCGACAAGGAGACACAATATCTCTGAAGCTGTTTACTGCTGCCCTTGAGGAAGCTTTCAGAAGATTAGACTGGTCGCAGAAAGGAGTCAATGTGAATGGAGAGTACCTAAACCATTTACGATTTGCAGATGACATTATGGTCATAAGCCACGACCCCAAAGAATTAGAGGAAAATCTTAATCAGTTATGCACAGTTAGTAAGGATTTTGGACTAAAGATGAATATGGCTAAAACAAAAGTAATGATGAACAAGTATGCCACGGAAAGGGAAATAATGATTGAAGGAGCAGTAATTGAAAAGGTGGAGTCATATACTTATCTGGGACAAGTTATTAGCTGTAATAATGATAAATGGCTGGAAGTCAAGAGAAGAATAAATTTTGGATGGATAGCATTCAGGAAATATAGTCACATACTGAAGAGCAATATCCCAGTTTGTCTGAAACGTAAAATAATGAATCAATGTATACTCCCCACCATGACTTATGGAAGTGAAACTTGGGCACTCACCAAAAGAATGGAAGAGAAGCTGAGAACTACACAGCGAAGAATGGAACGAATTATACTGGGAATCAGACTGTTAGATAAGAAGAGAAACACATGGATTAGGCAGCAAACTCAAGTAAAGGACATTCTTATCAAAACTAAAGAACTAAAATGGTCTTGGGCAGGACACATAGCTCGAAGGCATGAAGACAGATGGACTAAGAAAATAACAGAATGGTATCCAAGAGGAGCTAGAAGAAAACCTGGAAGACAAAGGCAGAGATGGATAGATGAAATTCATGAGTTTTTGGGTAGTAAATGGATGGCCAGTGCTCAAAACAGAAGGAACTGGAAAGTTGCTGGAGAGGCCTTCATCCTGCAGTGAATTGAAAATGGCTGATGATGATGATGATGTTAAGGCAATAGTCAGGCCACACATTAAGTACTGTATACAGGCCTGGAGGTCTCATTTTAAGAAGGATGTTGAGCTGCTGGAACGAGTACAGAGAAGGGAACAAGATTAGTGAATGGATCAAAGGGTTGCTCTTCTGAAGAAAGGCTTAGATTTGTAAATTAGTGTCAGGTGACTAAGTATTTGAGAGGTGATCTAATTGAGTTGTATAAAGTCTTGGATGGTTTGAGCATGCTCAATGCTGATGGGATTCTTCCTCTTGCTCAGAATAATCACCTGAGAGGGCATAAATTCAAATTGAGGAAAGACAGTTGTAGGATAGATGTGCAGAAATTTGCCTTTAGCCTGCAGGTGGTTGATTGCTGGAACAAACTTCCTTCTATCATTGTAGTTGATAGCTTAAATAGATTCAAGACAGAACTAGGCAAACACTTGGAGTGAGTGGATGGGTGGAAATGAGAAGGTTTTTTTTTTTGGCTGACGCTATACAAGCTTGCTTTCTTGCATCATGTGCCTTTACTAATGCTAATGTTTGAAAAACATCCAGCTGAAATTTCTGCCTGCCAACAACACCACATTTTTGTTGCAGGCAATGAATATTGGAATCCTAAAAAATTTGAACATGTACCGCAGAGTGTTAGTGAACCACATCCTACCTAGAAGCGATCGAAGAAAATCTATTGATATCATCTTCCACAGCCAAGAAAGTGAGTGCAAAGATTAACCTTCTCGAGGCGGTACCGTTTGTTGCCAATAGTTGGCAAGAAATAAGCAGTACAAAAATTCAGAACTGTTTTTCTCACTGCGGTTTTCAGTTTTCAAGCTTGGAGATGCCAGAAATAGCCAAAAGTGAATAAGAAGCCGTTTCAGAACTGCAAAAAGTTATGCACTATGAAGAATATGAAGATATTGAAAATAACATTAACATTACAACAAAAATGAAGACTGAGGATGCAATTGTTGAAAGCTTACTATCAAAACACCAAGACGAGGAATCAGAAGGCCCCGAGTGCCAAGCGATATTTTGTGCGATACATAGCGTTCTTTCTCAGCGGATTAGTTATATTTATTTTCCAGTGTCACTATTCTTCTTGTTTTTCTTAAGTGATTCTTTACCTAAAAGCTTTGAAGTAGAATCCAGAAAGGAAATACACCTTTCTTTCCTTGTGTGTATATATATATATATAATCCGTACTAACCTAACTAAACCTCTAAACCGCTTGGTCACTGGTGGCACCGTTCCTGCCTCCACGTGGCGGGTTGGAAACCTGGGAGAAGAAAAACACTCTCCCAGGGCAAAAAGGAGCAAAGATGAACATAAATAGACATGCCACTTATGGATCTCATGATCCAGATCTCTCAAACAGAGAAGACTTAAATGCAGGAAATGCAAAACAGCAGAAAAAAGAAGGAACAGAAACCCCTGCTCCTCTTTTTTTTGATACTGCATTCTTTGACTGACAATCCTTTGAGTAAGCTCTCCCCATTCTTAATACAGAAATGTCTTGAGAATGTGGCGGGCCCACCAAAAATGGTTAGAAGATTAAAATCCGGAGACCTTCTAGTGGAGATGAACGAGAATAAACACTCGGAAAAACTATTAAAAATATCAACTTTTGGTGGAATTCCCACAAATGTTACCCCGCATGCCACCTTAAACTCCTCTAAAGGGGTAATAGCCGAGTGGGATCTCCTTAACGTATCTGAGGAGGAAATCGTTCAGGAATTAGGCGATCAAAATGTAATAAATGACAAAAGGATAGTCATTAAGAAAGATGGGGTTCTTACTCCTACCCGAACGGTCATTCTTACATTTAAAACACCAATTTTACCAACAACTGTTAAAGCTGGATATTTAAGGTGCAAAATTCAACCTTATATTCCAAACCCAGTCCGGTGTTTTAAATGCCAAAAATTTGGACACTCACAAGCAGTCTGCAGGGGTGTAACCACCTGTGCCTCCTGTGGTTCAAAAGAGCATGTTCACAGACTGCTCCACTGAAATACAAAGCTGCCCAAACTGTAAGGGGAATCATTCAGCATTTTCAAAGGAGTGCATCCAGTGGCAGACTGAAAAGAATATACAAAAATACAAAGTGGAACACAAGGTGACATACCACGAAGCAAAAAGACATTGTTTAATTTCAAATAAATTGCTTTCTTATTCTTCAGTTGTAAAAAAGCAACGATCCATAACAGTACAAACAGATTGTTCAGTTCCGCCAAGCATCTCAATTTCTGACTGGGCCAGGTCAGTCCTCTCTACACTAAAAGAACAGCCTACCCAACAGCAATCAACTCATTCAGTAAACACACCACTGACAATACCGCCAGATAAAAATTCTGTACAACAGCCAGTTAATCAAACAAGCTCTGAAAGAAATAATCAAAAAACCAGTACTGATACCATGGACATAGATAGAAATTCACACCGAGATGACCCACTTCTTGAACTTCATGCAGAAGAGGAGGACATGGGCGTCACTAGACCAAATTTCCCAAAAAGGGAAAAAAGACTAGACAGGTGCAAACAAACCACATCCCGTAAGCAAGCAGACACACCCGATAATCCTCAATAATGCATAGAATCATTCAATGGAATTGTCGCGGACTCCGAGCTAACTTAGATGATGTTTATGACTTAATTACTGAATATAAGCCTACTGTTCTTTGTCTACAGGAAACAAACCTGACCCCTAAAATAACGATGAACATAAAACATCATATAATGCTTAGAAAGGATAGCATTAGCATTAGAATTAGCAGAGGCATTTGATGCAAGAAAGCAAGCTTATGCAGCATCAGCCAAAAAAAAAAAAAAAAAAAAAACCCACTTCTACTTCACTCCTCTGTTTGTTCAAAATACCTGTCCAGCTGAGCCTTAAACCTATTTAAGCCATCAACCTCCACGACAAGGGAAGGAAGTCTGTTCCACCAACCAACCACCCGCTGGCTAAAGGCAAATTTCCGCACGTCTATCCTACATCTGTCTTTCCTCAATTTGAATTTATGCCCTCTCAGGTGATTATTCTGAGCTAGAGGAAGAATCCCATCAGCATTGAGCATGCTCAAACCATTCATCAGATCTCAAACCTCTATCAGATCACCTCGCTGGTGCCTAGTCTCCAGACACTGTAATTTGCAAAACTTAAGCCTTTCTTCATAAGAGCACCCCTTTGTTCCATTCAGTAATCTTGTTGCCCTTCTCTGTACTCGTTCCAGCAGCTCTACATCCTTCTTGAAATGAGGCCTCCAGACCTGTATACAGTACTCTAGGTGTGGCCTGACCATTGCCTTATACAAGGGAATAATCACCTCCTTATCCCTGCTGGAAAAATTCCTGTATATCATTGACAATACTCCATGAGCTACTCTTGCAGCCCGTCTGCACTGCTCAGAGAACTTCATATCTGCCTGCACAACCACCCCCAAGTCCCTTTCATTCTCTACCACTGTCAGTGTAGTACCACAGAGTTGATATGTTGCTCTGGGGTTGCTGTTTCCCATGTGTAGTACTTTACATTTGTCAATGTTAAACTTCATTTGCCACCTCTCAGCCCATCTGCTCAACCTTTCCAGATCCTGTTGCAGTAGCATAGTGTCAGTAGTGTCCTTGACAACCCTGCCTACCTTTGTATCGTCTGCAAACTTGGACATTAAACTTGATATACCATCATCAATATCATTTATAAATACAGAAAACAATAATGGACACAACACTGAACCCTGAGGGACTCCGCTAATAACATTAGTCCACAATGAGCAGTGTCCATTGATTACCACTCTGTCTTCTCCCCCTCAACCACCCCTTTATCCATAGCAGCAATTTGCCTCCAATGTCACACTGCTCCAATTTGTGTAGCAGTCTTCCATGTGCAACAGTATCAAAAGTCTTTCTAAGATCCAAGTCTATAATATCAAAGCTATTCCCTGCATCCAGTTCTTTTGTGACTGCATCATAGCATCCAATCAAATTGGTCAGGCAAGACTTCCCCTTAACAAAACCATGCTGTGTCCGAGCTATAACTGAAGTCTTGTCTAAATGATCCTGCAGTGCTTCTTTAACCAGTGCCTCCATTAATTTTCCTGGAACAGAAGTTAAGCTCACAGGTCTATAATTACTTGTGTCAGCCTTTGATCCTCCTTTGTGAATTGGGGTCACATTTGCACATTTCCAGTCTATGGGTACCTCCCCTGAGTCCAAGGAAGCTCTCATAATTATGGCTAAGGGTTTGCTTACTTCCTTTGCTGCCTCCTTTAATATAACTGGATAGATCCCATCCACCCTGGGTGCCTTTCTTGTGTTCATCTTCAGCAACCTCTCCTCCACCTTACTCTCAGTTATTTCAAGATTCTGTAGCTTACTGCTAGAGTTGAATACACCTCTGGCATTCCCCTCGCTGAATAACTCCTCATGTGTGAATGTCGATGCAAAATATTCAATTAGTTTGTTAGCTACCTGAGCAGGATCATCAACAGTTTACCCATCAATATCAAGTGGACCAATCTGATTCATCCCCTTCCTTCTAGAGTTTACATAAGTAAAGAACTCTTTGCTGTTTTTCTTTGCATCCCTTGCCAAGGATTTCTCGTAATCTGCCTTCGCCTGCCTAACCTCCTTTGTAACTTGGTTGCATATCAACTTGTATCTATCATAGGCTTCTGTGTCATGTGTTAATTTGTAAGTATCCCATGCATTTTTCTTCTCTGCCATATGCCTCATTAGTTCATCTGACATCCATTTTGGCCTAAACCTTGAACAATATTTCTTAGTCGGTATGTAAAGCCTAGTAGCTTCCAAGATAAGTTCTTTGAATGCTTCCCATTTTGAATTTGCTGTTGGTAACATCATCAGTTGGTCCCACTGTATAGAATTTAAATACTCTCTCAGTCCATCGTAGTCGCCTTTACGGAAGCAATAACCCTTCCCTTTACCCCTAATGGTAGTTACCTCTTTGAGTAAATACCACTTCAGCACACTGTGATCACTGCCACCTAGTGGTTCATTTATCTGCAGATTCTTAATGCATGAAGAATCATTGCTGATAATCAAATCAAGAGAGTATTACTCCCTCTAGTTGCCTCCCGAACATGCTGATGTAGAAAACAATCATCCAATAAATCCACAAAAGCCCTGCTAGTGTGTGAGTAACCAGCCCCCAAATTCCAGTCAATATCTGGGAAATTAAAATCTCCCATTATAAGACTCTCTGATTTACTGGCCCACTCTATTTCCCTGTACAGTTTCTTATTATACTCCTCAGAGTCATTAGGCCTATAGCACACTCCTACTCTCAATTTTGATCTCCCAATGCTTATGTCACACCAAACTGACTCAACACTGCACTGTCCAGCGATGTCGACTGGCTTCACTTCCTTGGTTTTTATGTGTTTCTTCACTAATAGCATAACCCCTCCCCCCTTGCTATCCTGTCTATCCTTTCTGTAGACGTTGTACTCCCCAAATTCCAGTTCTGCATCCCTTATATCTGTGTGACACCACGTCTCTGATATCCCAACAATATCTGCCTTTGATGTTTTGAGCAATACCTCAAATTCATCAAATTTATTTACTAAACTCCTAGCATTGGTGTACACGCAAGTATACCTGCACCTGTTTCTATTCTTAGCTACCCTAACACAACCCATGTGTTTACTTGTACTGCAATGGATCCCAGCCGTCTCTGAAATACCATGCATCTTGTTTTTCAGGCTTCTGCTCATTCTAATAGAAGCAGTGCAAGAATCTCTTTCACCTCTGCCAGTGGCTACTGTCAATCTATTGGTCTTTGTCTCCCCCCAAGCTAGCAGTTTTCCGACCCACCTAACACTGCCTCGATAGCATCAGCAAATATTCTTGCACCCTTTCTATTTAAGTGTATCCCATCCCTGTAGAAGCAATCTCTCCTGTTAACAAGTACAGTCCAGGCTGAAAAAAATTCTACCCCTTGAGCCTTGCACAATCTTTCCAGGGCCGAATTGATCGACAAGGCTCTCATCATATACTCCCTCCTATAGGAACGACTCTAATACAGCACATGGAGGTGTAGCATTGCTAGTAAACTCCAGAACTCCTTTCAGACCAGTCCCACTGCAAACAACTTTAGAAGCAATTGCTGCTAGAGTTATGGTTAAGATAGCGGTAACAGTTGTTTCCATATACCTTTCGCCAAACTATTCATACTCTCTAGCAGATTTGAATGATTTAGTTACTCAGCTGCCACCACCTTTCTGTATCTTGGGTGACTGGAATGGGCATCACCCCCTATGGGGTTCCTCGCACCTTGATAAGAGAGGTCAGTTAATTGAAAAATTTCTTGAAAGGCACAACTTAACATTATTAAACAATGGGAGTCACACGTACGTGCATCTTTCCTCAAGGTCAACTTCTGCAATTGATCTTTCAATATGCTCGCCAAAGCTCCTTCCTCTTATTGATTGGACGGTCACTGATAACCTGCGAAATAGTGACCACTTTCCAGTAATATGTGCACTATCGGCTAACTCTCCTCCTCAAACTGAGATAAAAACTGTTTGGAAATTCCACAAAGCTAACTGGAAGAAATATCAAGAGCTGGCACATCTAGATATTCAGACTATTGAGACCCTCACCATTGACTCTGCCGTAACTTATATAACTCAGCAAATGATAGCAGCTGCAGAAACCAATATACCCAGAACATCCATGAAAACTCGCTCCCACCCAAAAATATGGTGGAATGAAGCCTGTAGCAATGCGCAAAAAGAGAAGAATAGATACTGGAACTTATTTCGTAAATACCCAACCACAGCTAATCTCATCCAGTTCAAGAAAGCTAGAGCTAAATCTCATCACATACAGCGAATAAGCAAAAAAGAGACATGGTCTAAATATGCCTCCTCTATAAACAGGACCACAAATATCAGAACTGTCTGGACTAAAGTTCGAAGAATTAATGGAAAATATCCACCTATAACCACTCCGATAATATATCTAAAAGGCAAAGAAATCTGCAAGCCTGTCGATATTTCTAATACATTATTAAAAAAATTAGGTGAAACCTTTGAAAAAATCTCCACTGTAACCGCATTTGAGCCAAGTTTCCAGGCACATAAAATACAAGCAGAAAAATATAATCTCAATTTCAGTACTTCACGACAGCATCCATATAATGTACCCCTTATCATGGCAGAGTTACGTAGCGCACTTGCAAGATCCAAAAATAGTGCTGCTGGCCCTGATGGAGTGTACTATGCCATGATATATCACTCGAGTGAAGAATCCCTTTCTGCTCTGCTAACACTGTATAATAGAATCTTTGGCGAAGACTACTACCCTACCAGTTGGCGTCATTCTATTGTATTAGCTTTCCCAAAACCAGGAAAGGACCATTCAGATCCAGCAAATTACCGACCGATAGCGTTAACTAGTTGTATAGGAAAAGCATTAGAAAAAATAATTAATGCCAGATTGACATGGTTCCTAGAGACTGAATGCATTCTAAATCAAAATCAATATGGATTTCGAAGAACTAGATCAACACTTGACCTTATGGTCAAAGCTGAAGGAAACATCCGAAATGCATTTCTCAGGAACGAACGATGATATGTCTTGACATCGAAAAAGCTTTTGATACAACCTGGCGGTATGGATTTCTTCACGATCTCTATGAATCCGGTATTCGTGGTCATCTTCCAAAATTTATCCAGAACTTTTTGAGCAATAGGACCTTTCAGGTACGATTTCACTCTGCTCTCTCACAAACATTTGTGCAAGAAGAGGGGGTCCCTCAGGGTTCTGTGCTTAGTGCCACTCTCTTCTCTCTCAGGATTAATTCCATTTCAAAATGTATTCCCGACACAGCTGAAACTTATCTGTATGCCGATGATCTGGCGATCTCAAGCCACTCACAAAACATGCGTTTCGTTGAAAGGCAGCTTCAAGGTACAATTAACAAGCTTGTTCAGTGGGCCAAAAATAATGGATACAGACTTTCAAAACAAAAAACAACAGCAATTCATTTTTGCCGTAAACGGAATTTACATCCAGATCCCAATTTACATCTTGATTCTCATCCAATTTCTTTTCAACAGAGTATTAGCTTTCTTGGACTAATTCTGGATAGAAAACTTAGTTTTTTAGAGCATATTAAACATATTCGTACAACCTGTCTAAAGAAGCTGAATCTCCTCAGGGCAATTTCCGCTATGTCATGGGGTGCAGATCGGTACATGCTGCTGCACTTATACCGGTCGCTCATAAGATCCAAACTGGACTATGGGTCACCTGCATATGCCTCAGCTAGAGAAAGTGTATTAAAATGGCTCGACCCAGTACATCACAATGCCCTCCGAATTGCACTGGGAGCTTTTGGTACATCGCCAGTTCAGAGTCTCTATACGGAAGCACATGTCGGCAAGCCCTGTTATTAAGTTATGCAGCAAAAATCAGAAGTTTCCCACATCATCCTATAAAACAGTATTTATTCACCCCAAAATGGCATAATTTGTACCAAAATAAACGTTTGCAGAATAAACCATGTGGCATTAGATTACAAAGCATAACTATGTGCAGGGAACTAAATATGAATGACATAATTCTAGATATTAGCACAGCTATGCCACCATGGCAAATACCATTGGCCAATGTTGACCAACATTTCCAACAATGGGGAAAGAATGCACTTCCAAATTGCAGTATTCAGCAGATCCATGCAACTCACTCCTTTCAGTTCTCTAGTTTTACCCAAATTTACACTGATGGTTCCAAGACATATAGTAAAGTTGGAGCAGCTGCAGTTCTACCCAACAATACAATATCCCAGCAACTCCCTTTGGAGTACAGTATTTACACTGCAGAACTGTATGCTATCCTGATGGCTCTAGACAATGTAAAACAGTCATTATATCCTCAAACTATTATCTACACCGATTCCTTAAGTGCTGTATCTGCTCTTCAGTGTAAATTTCCTTCCAGTCATCCGTTTCTACAACAAATTCAAACCAAGTTAGTGCAGCTTCTTGCAAACAGGCAAAAATTAATTTTCTGTTGGATACCTGGGCACTCTGGAATCAGAGGAAACGAACAAGCGGATCTTGCAGCCAAGAACACCAGTCGCATAAAATCAGACATGCAGATACCTTACACAGATTTAAAATGCATCATACATACCAATGTTAGAAAAAAATGGCTATCCATTTGGCAGGGAGAAAAAAGCAATAAGCTTTTTCAGATTAAAAACGATCACAAGAAGTGGCTATCAAGCCTAAGAGGCAATAGAAAGGAAGAAGTAGTACTTGCTAGAATTCGAATAGGACATACTCACCTAACTCATAGTTATTTACTCACTCAGGATGACCCTCCACTCTGCAGCAACTGTCAAACTCAACTCACAGTAAACCACTTGATCATTGAATGCCCATTATATCTGAGAGAACGAAAAACAGCTTTCTCTTCACATCTATATTCTTCTAATAAACTTACCTTACAACAGATTCTCGGAGACCGACAAGATATTAATGATGTTTTTACCTTCCTCAAATTGATAAACAAATATCACCTGATCTGAATCCTTTTATTTAATATAACAATCATGTATCAAATAAGATTGAGATAGGTGCATTATGGCCTTAGTAGCCCCTGCACCAATAAATCCAACAAACAACAACAACAACGAGGAATCAGAAGGCGAGGGAAGTGATAGTGACACATCTGAACTTGAACGAGAATGACTACTCAGGATGCTAGGAAATTCATTAGCATTAGTAGAGTCATATGATGCAAGAAAGCAATATAAAGCATCAGCCAAAAAAAAAAAAAAAAAAAACCTTCCCATTTTGCCAATCTGTTCATTTCAAATGTTCGTCTAGTTCTGGCTTGAATTTATTTAAGCTATTAACTTCCACAACAACAGATGCAAGTTTGTTCCAGCAATCAACTACCCGCTGGTTAAAGGAAAATTTCAGCACATCTATTCAACAACTGCCTTTCCTTGATTTCAGTTTGTGCCATCTCAGGTTTGTAATCTGAGCACTAGGAAGAATCCCATCAGCATTGAGCCTGCTAAGTCCATTCAATGCCTTATACACTTCAATGAGATCGCCTCGCAGGTGCCTAGTCTCCAGACACTGTGATTTGCAGAACTTGAGCATTTCTTCGTAAGAGCACCAATTTGTTCTGCTCACCAGTCTTGTTCCCTTCTCATTACTCGCATTTGCAATTTGTACATCCTTCCTAAAATGAGGCCTCCAGACCTGTACGCAGTACTCTAGTTGTGGCCTGACCATTGCTTTATTCGAGGAGTTAATCGCCTCCTTATTTCTGCTCACAAAATTCCTGTATATCATTGACGTGCTCTTTTAGTGTTTTACAGTCTTCATCTTATTTTGTTAGGCATATTGAGAAAAGTATTTTGCTAAGAATTGCTATCTTAGCAAAGTTATTAGCACTGAAGCCTGTTACTGTGTTCTTTTCTATTTCTATTCTGTGCTCAGTTGTGTGTATCACAAATTTAATCTCAAGCTTTCACTAATGTTTTTTTTTTTTTTTTTTTTGTTCACAACAAATCACTAGTTTAGTACTTTATATACCCATATATGTTTTGAAGCTTTCATGTTCGTTCTCTTTTGTGCCTTTTGCCTTTATGGTATGTTACTTTTTACTTTGGAACTACACAAAATATCTTGGGATACAATAATACCTGAAGCAAACAATAATACCTCCAAATTTAGGACTGAAACGTTATTTTCTTGGGCATTTATCTTGCCAATTTTGCATTAGCCAGGTAAATCCTGAGATTTATCAGGATTTTCTTACACTTGGCAGCAAACGACTGGCTTTCGTTTTACTTATATTGTACAGCAATGTAAGAACAGTAGCGTTCCTGTGCTGCCAGGTAAGCAAAATATAATTTGTCATCCTATATGCAGAATACTGAACCTACGAAAATAATTCACAAAAACAATATTGAAAAATATTTTGGCACCCTCTTGAACTGCTGCCCATAAGCAACGCTTACCTTGCCTATCCAGTTTGGGCAGCCGTGTGTCATAATGTAGTTAGT
The DNA here is from genome assembly GCF_048544385.1 of Mastigoproctus giganteus. Taxonomy (NCBI): domain Eukaryota; kingdom Metazoa; phylum Arthropoda; class Arachnida; order Uropygi; family Thelyphonidae; genus Mastigoproctus; species Mastigoproctus giganteus. Next base: position 104,601,886 of record NC_143582.1, on the reverse strand, counting down.
TCACAATTACTGCTTGTGCATTCCACTTGATTTTTTAAATTTATTTATATAATGAGTAATAGAGTTTTATATATATATAATTGCTTGCTTCCTCCCTTAATATAACTGGATAGATCCCTTCCACCCTAGGTGCCTTTCGTATGTTTAACTTCAAAATTTCTCTCTATTTTACTCAGTTATTACAAAATCATTTAGCTCCCTGTTAGTGTTTGATAAAATTCTAACCTCTGCTTTAGCATTAGAGGCATATGATGGAAGAAAGCAAAGTTATACAGCATTAAGCAGAAAAAAAAAAAAATTCCCATTTTCACCCAGCCATTCTGCCTTGAATTTATTAAAGCTGTCAACTTGCACAATGACAGATGAAAGTTTGTTACAGCAATCAACACCCGCTGCCTAAAGGTAAATTTCCGAATGTCTATTCTACAACTGTCTTTTCGCCTCCTTAAGTGTGTAATCTGAGCAAGAGGAAGAGTCCCATCAGAACTGAGCTTGCACAAACTATTCAAGGCCTTATACACCTCAATTAGATCAATCCGCAAGTGCCTAGTTTCCAGATGCTACAATTTACAGAACTTAAGACTTTCTTGGAAGAGCAACCCTATGTTCCACTCCCCGATCTCACTCATTTTCTCTGTACTCGTTCCAGCAGCTCTACATCCTTCCTAAACTTCAGAACTGTATGCTGCTCTCAAGGTGTGGCCTGACCATTGCCTTATACAAGGGAAAAATCGCCTTATTATCCCTACTTATCATTGACAAGACCCCATGACCTGTTCTGGTAGCCTATCTGCACTGTCAGAAAACTTCATATCTGACTGCACAATTACCCCCAGGTCTTTTTCATTCTCTACCACCCTGAGTGCAGTACCGCACAGTTGTTACGTTTCTCTGGGGTACTGCATATGGGGGTACCATATGCAGTATGGTACCCCCATGTGCATGAATAATTACTGCTGATAATCAGAGCAAGAGTATTACTGCCTTTGGTTTCCTCTTGAACATGCTGCTGTAGAAAACAATCATCCAATAAATCCACAAAAGCCTTGCTAGTGTGTGAGTGACCAACCCACAAATTCCAGTCAATCTCTGGGAAATTAAAATTCCCCATTATAAGACACTCTGATTTACTGGCCCCCTCTATTTCTCTGCACAATTGCTCAGTATACTAATCAGATTCATTAGGCCTATAACACACACCCACTCTCATTTTTCCTTTCCTAGTGCTTATGTCACAGGCACCTCCATAGCCAGGTGGGAAGGAGCAGCAGTGCGTAGCACACGCTTCTTGATTAGACTGGGGTTCGAGCCCGTCACCACCAAATATGGAGGATGTGGAAAGGTCAGGGAATGACCACCGCATATCCCGGAGCAATATGGCCTTAGTTGCTAATGCTCCTAAAAACTAAAACTAAATAACAGCTTATGTCACACCAAACAGACTCAACATTACATTATCCACCAACATCAATTGGATGCACTTCCTTAGATTTCATGTTTCTTAACTAACAACATAACCCCTTCTACCCTCCTATTCTGTCTTGTCTATCCGTTTTCTGCGTCTTGTACTCTCCAATTTCCAATTCTGCATTCCATATATCTACGTGACACTACCTGTCTGATATCCCAACAATATTTACCTTTGGTGTCTTCAACAGCACTTCAAATTCATCTAATTTATTTACTACACTCCTCGCATTGGTCTACACGCAAGTATACATGCACCCCTTGTTACATTGTGCTGCCCGAACACAGCCCATGTAATTACTTGTTCCCTGATGACTCCCAGCATTTCTTGAAATTCCCAGCATTTTGCTTTCCAGGCTGCTCTTATTCCAATAGATGCAGTGTAAGAATCACTTTCGCCTCTGCCTGCTGCTTATGTTAATCTATTAGTCTCTGTATCCATTTTAGCTGTTATCAGACCCAGCTAACAGTGCCTTGATAGCATCAGAAAATATTTTTGAACCCTTTCTATTTAAGTGTATCCCATTCTTGTCATAGCACTCTCTCTTGTTAATAAGCACAGGCTACGGTGAGAAAAATTCCGCCCCAATTTTGATTTACTGGATCTTTAAGTTGTTTGTTACACCCATCACAGTCATTAGAGCAAGAGTATTATTCCTATAACACACTTCTACTCCCATTTCTGTTTTCCTGTGCTTATGTCTCACCAAACTGATTGAACGACTAGTGAACATGTCAACTGGACGTACTGCCTTAGATTTAATATGCTTCTTAACTAAGATCATAACACTCTCCCCCCTTCTTTGCTGCCTAGCCTTTCTGTACAACTTTTAATATCCATATTCAAATTCTGCTCCCCTATGTCCGAGTGACATCACATCTCTGATATCCCTAGACTGTCTGCATTTGATGGCTTAACCAGTACGTTAAATTTATCTGCTATGCTCCTAGCACTGGTGTACATTCAAGTATATCTGCATGTACACCAATAAAAACTAAGAAAAAGAAGAACAGGTGCAGGTATACTTGCACCTCTTCTTATTCTTAGTTGTCCTAACAGCCCATATTCCACGAAGACCATCAACAAGCCTTGAAATTTCCGATACTTTGATTTCCAGGCTACTGCATGTTTCAACATAATTAATAAAAGAATCACTTAACCTCTGCCTGCGGCTGATGTTAATCTATTAGTCCTTATATTCCCCCCCAAGCTAGCAGTTTTCTGACCTAACATTGCCTCGAGAGTATCAGCAAATATTTTTGCATCCTTTCTATTTAAGTGAATCCCATCCCTGAAAATCTCCTGTTAATAAACCTTTATCCAGCCTTTGTCTATCTTTCCAGGGCTGATTTCTTTGACAAGGCTTTCTTTGACACTGTTTTTACTTGCTAAGCAAGTCCTCATATCTCCTATTCTTAATATGAATAATGCCAATGCATACAAATTCGTTACCTTTCGTGCCCTTAAAAGATGATATCTGCTCTAGAAGGTCATCAACTTTTGTCCCCCCCCCCCGGCAGAGCCATACACTGTCATCTCATTATCCTTTTTGCAAAATATATTTTCTATTTCACTGATAATAGAGACACTGACAACAACTGTCTTCTGTGGAACCAGAGCATTCTGCCTTAGAGATTGCTGTTGTTTTACCTGATGCATTTTACTTTCTTCGAGGGCATCCATCCTATTCTTCAAGCTTTCAAAAATGCCCATCAGATAGCTGAGTTTGCACTTCATTTCCTCTCACTGATTGTAGTGAATCAGTGAGAGGAAATGACCTATTTAAAACACCTATTTAAAGACAAAACAAAGACCTATTTAAAACTGTATCTACATATTTAAAATATAGAAATTAAAACGTGTATTTAGATACTGTTTGGATTTCCATAATCTATTCCAACAAAAGGTGAATGATAACAACTTTCACTTGAATTGGTATTTTAAGTTAACAAAATTTTAGATAGTGGACAGACAAAACTAGTTGTTCACCTGGTTCAATTCAATGCTAAAAGTTACTGTTTGCCATGGGGTGTCTGCTTTTGGCATCATAAGTTTATGAAATTTCTAATAGTCCAAACTGCCCCACTAACTTCAGCCCTATATGTAAACATGCTACAAGAATTTGTAATAGGGTATTTCAGCAAAAAGGAGTCAACATGTGAAACATTGTTTTCAAAAGGATGATTTTTTGTTTGTTTGTATTTTTAGTTAGTTGTTGGCGCATCGGCTTCTGTGGCCATATGCACCTCCTAAGGTTTTTGCAGTACTCTGATCCAAGCCCAAAGCGGGATTCGAACCTGCGACCTTCAAAAGGATGGTGTCACGGCACTTACTGCAAGGCTTTCTATGAAAGGAAATGTTTCCAAATAACAGGTTTTGTTTTGATAATAAAAAGTGACAATTGTGATCATTATACTTGCCTGTTTATGATTTATTTTTCCAATGTTTCTTAAACTCTAAGGTCTATGACCACCAGAAACATTACACAGTTGTAAAGAGCAATGGATAATGTGAGAATACAATTAGAGGAAAGGGTAAGTTTACCTAATAAATTGACCAAATTGGCCAATTTATTAGAACTACAATTACAATTGAAAGATTTTGAAGGATTCTTGCTGACATAAAAGTAATTCCTGTTTCCCAACAATTTAAATATCACAACCATTTGTATTATCCTTTTACTTGAATCAGCTTTCAAAAGTACAAAATACCAAACTTACCTAATAAATGATAATTAGAATCTCTTTCATACTTGAATAGAAGTCGACCATAACTGACATGATTTAAATTCTTTAACCATTCGAAATATGAAACCGTAACACCACCAGCATTAATATAGAGATCAGGAATTACTAAGATATTACGTTCAGTTAGAATCTTGTCTGCTGCTGGAGTTGTAGGGCCGTTGGCAGCTTCTGCAATAATCTTTGAGAAAACTATAGAATAAGCCTTAAATAAAAATATCCATATAAAATAACTACTCTGATTTTATTTGTATTTTACAGTAACTGTTGGTTTTAAATAAACAACAACTTAAGTTTTCATAAACTGTAAGTAAAAAAAACAGCAACATCGCCCTTATTATAATTATAACATCAAAATAAATTGGCTTATATCTAAGACAAAGAAGGGGAATTAATTTAATAAACATTCCTAACCTTACCAATTAAGGTACTTTCTAATGTACAATATACATTTGTATATTCACTCTGCATCACCAGTAAAATCTTTTATCTGTTACAGATGTTGAGGTACAGGTCACTCTATCAGAGTGACCTGTACCCCAACATCTGTAACAGATAAAAGAAACCAAAGGTGTAATTTATTTAAAGAATGTATTTAAACTTTTGTCAAGGATAAATGGAAGAGATTTTGTTTTCACAAAGGTGCAAAAGCAAAATATCAGAGCCGCCAGACTGCATACAATGGTACATACAAATATTCAAAGAAACTACACTGATAAGGAGAGTACTTGCCCTGGGTGGCACATGGCCAGAAGGGCTTAGATTGAAAATAATATAAGAAACATAACACTGGATTAACAATTCAAAGACTTGCATATATAACCAATTCAGTTTTGAACATTACTTATGCATGTTCAATTCAAATTAATATTTATACTGATGTGTAAATATTAATTTGAATTAAATACCATACAAAGTAGACAGCAAGATAAAATAAAAAATACAGTGCGTCCACAAACCTCCTTTATAAAACTAAAATATTATTATGCAAAAAGGTTGTTGTGTTGTGTTGTGTTGTTTGGGAACGTTTTAGTGCAAAAGCTACTTTGATTATAACATTTATGTTATGATAGCAAAATCATAATTTGCTGTCGGCATGTTCCAAGTTTATATTAAATTTGATTCGTGAGGTTTGCTAGTTTAAGGAAGAACTAGGCAGGTGAAATGGGAATTTTTTTTTTTTTTTGCAGAAGCTGTATAAAGCTTGCTTTCTTGCATAATATGCCACTACTAATGCTAATGACTTAAAGTAAAAGTGTCATTAACATTTTATTTGTTTCCTAAAATTGTATTCTAGTTAGCAGGTCTTGTGACTCAAAACTATCAAGCAGTATGATAAAAGTGAACGTTTTGCAAAAATATACTTTTCTATCAATCGAGAACACCATCTGTAACACTGGGGAGGAGAATCATTTTTCATCAGAAGAAAAGTGCGATTTAATCATGTATTGGCAATACATAGCCTGGCAGGAATGACTTCTTGTCTGTTAAGCAAACTGTGCAGCAGTGAAAAGTGATCTGCATCCTATTTCCTAAAATGATATTGACCTGATATTTTATTTCTTTAAAAAAATTAAATTATCTTGCCTTATATTACCTAGATATTTTATGTACCCAAGGAAATTTAGTTTATCACCCATGATTAGTCAAAGAAGTTGGACACTGTTTAAGTAGAATTGCTTGTTTATATATTCATAATTCAAGATCATAATGCATCTTGCATTTTCTACAGAAGTGTATTGCAGTTGTCTTCTGTACCGAGTAATCAACATTAGAACGATGGTTCATGTCTATTTTATTTATAACACCTTTAATTATCTCTCTCTCTCTCTCTCTCTCTCTCTCTCTTGAGAGTATATTGTGTAAATAACATGAAATAGTGAGGTCATTTGCATATAAATATGTTTCAACAGTTTTCAGTGTTACACATTGGAAATTGAACCGTGGGTAATCTGCCTTTAGTCATCGGGTAGTTGATTGCCGGAACAAACTTCCATCTGCTGTTGTAGAAGTTGATAGCTTAAATATATTCAAGGAAGAAGTGGACAAACTTTTGGAGCAAATGGATGGGTGAAATGGGAAGGTTTTTTTTTTTTTTTTCCCCGATGCTGTATAAGCTTACTTTCTTGCATCATATGCCTCTACTAATGCTAATGCTAAACTCCATCTTGAACATAATTTCAGCATAGAATATGGTTAGGTTAGAATTTTTTTTTTTATGAAAGCCCCAAACATGAGAAGTATTAGAACCTATAGTACGCAGTAACGTGCATAGGTTGAAAAGATGAAAGAAGATATTTGTTGACATTAGACTTGAACTTCTGTATATCATAATTTTCAGGAAATACGTATGAAGGAAGGTATGAACGGAAGCAGAATGAATATATGAGGAAGAAGGAAAGTTGGTTCTGAGTTTGAAGTTGGGCAGTAAAAGGATGTTATTTGTTTGTGGCATGTGTTTGGATTGCTTTGGAACAGAGAGCAGAAATTATATTTGCCAATTCAGAAGAACAGTGTCCATGGAAGTATCTATAGAAAATGTATGCAGCAGAAACAGAACATCTATGACACAGAGAGTGGAGAGACTCTGTTAGAGATGAGTCATTAATTAGCCTAACTGCTCTCTTTTGAAAGGAAGCTAGAAGCTTGAGAGAGGTTTTGGGGACACCACCCCAGATGTGGGAACAATATTCCATGGTAGGAGGGATTTACGATTTGTACAGACTGAACAGCTTTTTGGAAGAAAAGTAATGTCAAAAGAGAAAACGGAGTGAGTTGTTTAGATGCAGAGGCAGCAATATTTGAAATGTGCTTATGGCAAGATAGATCAGAAGTCAGGGTAATCCCCAATAGAGATATATAATCGTTTTAAATCTTGCCTAGAAATCGGAGTCTCATTGAAGATAAGCATAGGAGAAACCTTTTTGTGAGAGATAAGACAGGACAGTTTTAGAAGAATTGAAATCAACTAACTTATCTTTGTCCCATTGGGGAATTACCTGGAGATCAGCATTTAACGAATTGGTAGTGGATATTCGAGACATTGAAGCTGTTTGAGCAGGGCAAGGTTTCTCAAATTGGAAAGTGGAATGCAATGTGCTATCATCAGCAAAACTATGGATAGGATTTCAGGTCAATGGAAGAAGGCCATTAATATATAAGAGGAAAAGAGTGAGAGAAAGAACTGAACCTTGAGGAATACCAGCATTAGTGGAGAAGTTAGAAGAAAGAGAGCCATCTACCATTACCAACAGTGAGCAGTAATGGTACAAAATGGTACAAACCAATTACAAAATACAATTGGCAAACCATAAGATAGAAGCTTATTTAGACGACATAAACACAATTTAAAGCCTTTGAAATGTCAAGAGCAACTGCTTGAGTTTCACCAAACTTTTCCATTGAATTTGTCCACATATAAGGGTAACATAAGCCAGAATATCACCAGTGGATCGACACTGAAGGAATCCATACTGGCGATAATCGATCAGATGGAAGTTTTCTAGATAGTTTAAGAGTTCGCAGTTAATTGATTTCTCCTTTACTTTAGAAAGAGTAGAAGTAAGTGCAATGGGACGATAATTGGATGGAAAGGATTTGTTAACCTTTTTTAGCAACTGGCTGGAGATGAGCATATTTCCAAGCAGAAAGAAAAACACCTTTGGAATAAGAAAGTTCAAGAGCACAAGTTTTCAGAACAAGTGGAGAAATACCATCAGCTTTCTTAGCATCATGATTGTTCAAAATCCTTCTGGCATCATTTTGAAAAAAGACGACAGGAGGCATTGAGTGGAATGTACTGGGATAGTGGCCAAGACCATTAATATGAGTTGGAAGAAAAACAGCAAAAACAGCTTTATCCTTGGCTAGAGTGGCAATAGAACCATTGCTTTAGACAGAAGTGGGATTAGAGATGGACAAAAGCTTCAGCCAATAACATTTGCCAATAGTAATAAGAGACCAGAATTAAGAGACCATGGCTACCATTAGGATAGGAAGCAAGTTTTCTACTTTTAGCCTATTTGAACTGATTGAATGTCCTAGTTTGGACTGATTAATAACTGTTTTACAATTGTTATAAGCAATTTTGTGTTCAATTTTGTGTTCATTTTCTCCCTTTGGTGAAGGGAGAAAATGAACCTGGAGTTTTGGATACGAGAATGTCACATATTACAATATGCGACATTCTTCTCTTGAACAGCATTAGCACATTTATTGGAAAAGAAAGGTTAAGATAAAGGATGCGATTTTATGGTGGAGTGTGGAATAAGGGATTCCATCACTACAAGAATAATTTCACTGACAATGATCTGATCAAACATTGACATCAGAAGTTTTGAAACAGTACACCAACCAAGGAAAAGAAGAAAAGAAGTCACGCAGATCATTCCATTTTGCATTCTTGTAATGCCACACAAGGTTGGGAATGACCACGAGAGAAAGTTTCCATTGGAGAAGAGACCATCACCAAGCTGTGATCTGAGGTGCCTAGAGAAACACTCACTTCAACCGTGTACATAGAAGGGTTGTTTGTTAGAATAAGATCAAACATGTTTGCTATGGTTTGGATTGTCCGGTATTCTGGTAGGTAAATGAAGAATCTGTATGAGGTCATTAGTAATTGCAAAAGCCTCAGCATCTTGATCAGCTGGGTCTGTATTGACTAGAAAATGGAAGCCAGCCAGAATTGTGACATTAAAATCACTGAGGAAAATTTCCTCAATGTTAGAAAAGTTAGACTGGAGAAAGTGAAGTTTCAAAGAGAGGAAGTCAAGAGTTCCAAGTGATTAGTGGAGTTGTGAGAATGATAGAGGCAACAGATGAATTTGAAAGAATGTGGTAGAGAGATTTTAAGCCAGAAAAGATGGAAAAGAGGACATTCAAAATTATATCAAGATCTTACCCAGATCCTTGACATAATGTGGCCTAGACAATGTCCCCTCCCCATACACCATGCTCTGACCCCCCCCAACCACTACCCGGCAGAGTAGATGCAGTGAGATTATACACTAGCTGATCCAGAAGCCTCCTAAAGATTTACCAATTGATTTGGTCCAGTATACTAACTAGCGGCCTGTCTGCGAACACCGTTTTAGATCTGTACCCTCCAAATGTAAGGAAGATTGGATCTTGCCCTGATGTCCATCATAATCTCAAAAAAAACAATCATACTGCATGCCAGAAGAGATGGGGGAGGGTATACCGGAACTTTGTTCTGGAGAGTAAACATGGGTTCCACCACTTCAAGCCTCCAAAATGTGAAGTGGTGTATTGCATTGATTGATGAGAGTCATCTACCACCTAGTATTGCCTGGTAACAGAGGGGCGGCATTCCTCCATGTGGTGTGAGTGCCATACCTTAACCCCTTCTTACGTTGGTTCACACCTGGGTGGTCACCCACAGTGTGCTAGGTTCTGTATTTCAGGACTTGCACGTGGGGGTTATACCCAGGTTTACTAATAGTCCCACTATTGTGAAGGTGCAAGCAGAGGATTTGGCCTGCACAGACCAAGCGGACTTTACCAAAATTAGGTCCACTTGACTTGGGTCACCCGAATATCAGTTCCATCAGTGTTTTAGCCTCCCAGGTGGCAAGCATAGCTTGGAATATCTGAGAGAATGTCTGCGACACCCTCAAGGACCTGTTTGCACAAGAAGCAAGATTTTTAGTGTTATCAGATGGAAAATTTCTAGATCGGGAGTTGCTGGTTAATGGATTTCTTCAATACTTTACAAAGAGAACAGCTAAGTGCTATGCAATGATAACTAAATGAGAGGAATGGATCCCCTTTATTGGGAATTGGCTGAATATTATCAAATTTCCAAGCAGAAATATAAATGTCAGTGCAATAAGAAAGTGTAAAAAGGCAAAACCGAACAGGGGTAAGCATAGGAGCACAGGTTTTGGGAAGAAATACCATCAGAATCTGCAGGTTTCTTGGCATCAAGATTGCTGAAAATTCTTCAGACATCATTTTGACAGGAGGCACTGAATGGAGAATACTGGGAATGGTAAGAGGTAGTTTACCAAGATCATTAATACAAGAATTAGAAGAAAAGTAGGATGCTAAGCAAGTCGAATTTATCTTTAGCTAAGGTGGAAATAGAAACATCAGGTTTTAACGGAGGTGCAAGCAGAGATGGGCAAAAGTAGCAACCTACAGTTTTGGCAAGAGACAAGAATGCTGGACTTGCATTTGAACAAGGAGCAAGATTTTTACTGTTAGTCTGTTCAAAATCTAATTTGTAGTGATTAATAACTGCTTTACAATTGTTACAAACTTTGGTGTAGGCAGATAATAAACCTAGAGATTTGTATGCACTAATCTTGAACAGTCTTAGCTCTTTTGTTGGAAAACCAAGGTTTAGATAAAAAACAAGATTTTAAGGTGGAATGCAGAATAAAGAATTTCATCCATACAAGAATAATTTCAATGACATGATCTGAGCAATGAATGACATTAGATTTAAATCAGTAATCCAAACAAAGAAGAAACAGAACAGAAACCTTGCACATAATTACATTTTTCATTTCTGTGATGCTAAACAATATGAGGCGCCTGGAGGAGCACTCACCTCAACTGTGTACTTGAAAAAGTTGTTTGTAAGAAAAGGATGAAGAGTGTTAGCTGTGTGGTTGAGACTGGTATTCTGGCAGGTAAATGAACAATCCGTGCAAAGTCATTAATTGCAAAAGCCTCAGCATCTCGAATAGTGAAAATTAAAATCACCAAGGAAAATTATGTTACTGTTAGGAGAGTTGGACTGGAGAATGCCAAGTTTCAAAATAAGGAAGAGAAAGAGTTCCAAATGATTACTGGAGTTGGAAGAATGATGGAGGCAACAAATCAATTTAACAGAATGACAGAATTTTAAGCCATAAAAGATTGAAAAGAGGAAATTCCAAATTAATAAGGTGTTTACAAGGAATATCAGAACAGATATATCCATAAGTAGTATTACGTTTGAAGCAAAAGGCAAATAATTAAAAGACCCCTTCAAGCCTCCATTAAGCAATCTGGTTGATGAGGGTTATTATCACCTAGCATTGTATTAAGATATATTGTGAATGTGAAGATATATTTGTTACCGTCCTGAATAAGGTAAATGTTGGAAGTGATCACAGAATGGTAAGATGTACACTTGATATAGATGTAGGAAAGGAAAGGAAAAACCTGACTCAAGTAAATAATACAAAGGTCTTTGAGATAACAGAGGAGGAGAAAAAGCAGTATGTACTGGAACTTAAGAACAAGTTTGAGCTTCTGTAGACTGCTCAGGACCAAGATATCGACGAGGAATATTACAACTTTCTGAAAGCGATAAAGCCCAAGAAACCTATAGGGAAAAAGAAAAAATTAGTCAAGAAACACTTGTCATGATGAACCGAAGACGACAAATGAAGAGCAAGAAAAACACTGACAGCGAGAAAATTGAGTATACTGAGTTATGCAAAGCCATTAGAAAGAGACTTAGAAGACTCAGATAAGAAGATTTAACACAAGAAAAGTAGAACAAGCATTAAGGGAAAACAAAGGATTTAAATCAGCAGCCATGAGCAGTAATATAGAAAGACAAATGCTACTGAAACTGAAGAATAGCGATGGTGTACTTATAAACAGCAGAGAAGGCATAATTCAAATAGCAGAAGACTACTATAGAGAATTATACAAGGAGCAAGGGAATCATACCAGCAGTGGGGAAGAGGGATTGAAAAGTAGCTACACATACGACATACCCGATATTCTTCCTGATGAGGTAGAACATGCATCGAAGAAAATGAAGAATCGGAAAGCCCCGGAGGAAGATGAAGTTACTGTAGAGTTGTTAAAATTGGGAGCAAGGGACATAACACAAAAACTGGAAAGGCTCTTCACAAAGTGCATTAGAAAAGGTGTGACGCCTAAGCAGTGGAATAATGCAATCATAGTTTTTGCTGCATAAGAAAGGAGATAAATCAGAAATTGGAAATTATAGACCAATTAGCTTGTTATCCCACATCTACAAGTTGTTCACAAGAGTCATTACTAACAGATTAGAAAGAATACTTGATGAAAATCAACCAAAAGAGCAAGCTGGCTTTACGACAGGATTCTCAACTATGGATTACCTTCACGTAATATCACAGCTAATGGAGAAAGCAAATGAATATAAAACACCATTATGCCTGGCATTTGTGGATTATGAAAAGGTATTTGATTCCATACAGCATAAGGCAATGTTTCGGGCACTGGAAAGATAAGGCATAGATACCCCGTATATTATGATTTTGAAGAAAATATATGAGAGTGCTACCTCCTTTATTAGACTAGACAAACACAGTAGGAAATTTAAAATCGAGAAAGGAGTTCGACAAGGAGACAAAATATCTCCGAAGCTGTTTACTGCTGCCCTTGAGGAAGCTTTCAGAAGATTAGACTGGTCGCAGAAAGGAGTCAATGTGAATGGAGAGTACCTAAACCATTTACGATTTGCAGATGACATTGTGGTCATAAGCCACGACCCCAAAGAATTAGAGGAAAATCTTAATCAGTTATGCACAGTTAGTAAGGATTTTGGACTATTGATGAACAAGTATGCCACGGAAAGGGAAATAATGATTGAAGGAGCAGTAATTGAAAAGGTGGAGTCATATACTTATCTGGGACAAGTTATTAGCTGTAATAATGATAAATGGCTGGAAATCAAGAGAAGAATAAATTTTGGATGGATAGCATTCAGGAAATATAGTCACATACTGAAGAGCAATATCCCAGTTTGTCTGAAACATAAAATAATGAATCAATGTATACTCCCCACCATGACTTATGGAAGTGAAACTTGGGCACTCACCAAAAGAATGGAAGAAAAGCTGAGAACTACACAGTGAAGAATGGAACGAATTATACTGGGAATCAGACTGTTAGATAAGAAGAGAAACACATGGACTAGGCAGCAAACTCAAGTAAAGGACATTCTTATCAAAACTAAAGAACTAAAATGGTCTTGGGCAGGACACATAGCTCGAAGGCATGAAGACAGATGGACTAAGAAAATAACAGAATGGTATCCAAGAGGAGCTAGAAGAAAACCTGGAAGACAAAGGCAGAGATGGATAGATGAAATTCATGAGTTTTTGGGTAGTAAATGGATGGCCAGTGCTCAAAACAGAAGGAACTGGAAAGTTGCTGGAGAGGCCTTCATCCTGCAGTGAATTGAAAATGGCTGATGATGATGAGCATTGTCTGGTAACACAGAAGTGTAGCAATCTTTGGTGTAGTGTGGATGTCACACTGCGACTCCTGCTCGCACCTGTGTTGTCACTTCCAGAGTATCAGGTATCGTATTTCAGGATTTGCACACGTGGGATTATAACTGGAGTAACTAGTTACTCCAGTTATAATCCAGTTATAACCAAAGACATGGTGTCACACATATATAAGGAATGCAGAACTGGAATTTGGAGAGTACAACGTCTACAGAAAGGATAGAAAGGGAGGAGGGGTTATGCTATTAGTTAAGAAATACATAAAATCCAAGGAGGTGAAGCCAGTCGACATCGCTGGACAGTGCAGTGTCGAGTCAGTTTGGTGTGACATAAGCATTGGGAGATCAAAATTGAGAGTAGGAGTGTGCTATAGGCCTAATGACTCTGACAAGTATAATAAGAAACTGTACAGGGAAATAGAGTGGGCCAGTAAATCAGAGAGTCTTATAATGGGGGATTTTAATTTCCCAGATATTGACTGGAATTTGTGGGTTGGTCACTCACACACTAGCAAGGCTTTTGTGGATTTATTGGATGATTGTTTTCTACATCAGCATGTTAAGGAGGCAACTAGAGGGAGTAATACTCTTGATTTGATTATCGGTAGTGATTCTTCATGCATTAAGAATCTGCAGATAGAGGAACCACTAGATGGCAGTGATCACAGTGTGCTGAAGTGGGATTTACTCAAAGAGGTAACTACCATCAGGGGTAAAGGGAAGGGTAATTGCTTTCGTAAAGGTGACTAACGATGGTCTGAGACAGTATTTAAATTCTATATAGTGGAACCAACTGATGATGTTACCAACAGCAAATTCAAAATGGGAAGCATTCAAAGAACTTATCTTGGAAGCTACTAGGCTTTACATATATTGTTCAAGGTATAGGCCTAAATGGATGTCAGATGAACTAATGAGACATATTGGCAGAGAAGAAAAATGCATGGGATACATATAAATTAACACGTGACACAGAAGCCTATGATAGATATAAGTTGATCTGTAACCAAGTTACAAAGGAGGTTAGGCAGGAGAAGGCAGATTACGAGAAATCTTTGGCAAGGGATGCAAAGAAAAACAGCAAACAGTTCTTTACTTATGTAAACTCTAGAAGGAAGGGGATGAATCAGATTGGTCCACTTGATATCGATGGTTGAACTGTTGATGATCCTGCTCAGGTAGCAAACAAACTAAATGAATATTTTTCATCGACATTCACACATGAAGAGATATTCAGCGAGGGGAATGCCAGAGGTTTATTCAACTCTGGCAGCAAGCTAGATAATCTTGTAATAACTGAGAGTAAAGTGGAGGAGAAATTGTTGAAGATAAACACAAGAAAGGCACCTGGTTTGGATGGGATCTATCCAGTTATATTAAAGGAGACAGCAAAGGAAGTAAGCAAACCCTTAGCCATAATTATGAGCGCTTCCTTGGACTCAGCAGAGGTACCCATAGACTGGAGATGTGGAAATGTGACCCCAATTCACAAAGGAGGATCAAAGGCTGACACAAGTAATTATAGACCTGTGAGTTTAACTTCTGTTCCAGGAAAATTAATGGAGGCACTGGTTAAAGAAGCACTGCAGAATCATCTAAACAAGACTTCAGTTATAGCTCGGACGCAGCATGGTTTTGTTAAGGGGAAGTCTTGCCTGACCAATTTGATTGGATACTATGATGTGGTCACAAAGGAACTGGATGCAGGGAATAACTTTGATATTATATACTTGGAGCTTAGAAAGGCTTTTGATACTGTTGCACATGGAAGACTGCTGCACAAATTGGAGCAGTGTGGCATTGGAGGCAAATTGCTGCTATGGATAAAGGGGTGGTTGATGGGGAGAAGACAGAGTTGTAATCAATGGACGCTGCTCATCGTGGACTAATGTTATTAGTGGAGTCCCTCAGGGTTCAAGCCTTGGGTCCATCATTGTTTTCTGTATTTATAAATAATATTGATGATGGTATATCAAGCTTAATGTCCAAGTTTGCAGACGATACAAAAGTTGGCAGGGTTGTTAGGGACACTACTGATGTTATGCTGCTGGTGCAGCAGGATCTGGAAAGGTTGAGCAGATGTGCTGAGAGGTGACAAATGAAGTTTAACATTGACAAATGTAAAGTACTACATATGGGAAACAGCAACCTCAGAGCCAAGTATCATTTTCATGGTCCTTTTCATTCTCTACCACTTTTCATTCTCTAGCCAGGTCCTTTTCATTCTCTACCACTGACAGTGGTAGAGAATGAAAAGGACCTGGCTAGTTTTGTAGGCAGATATGAAGTTCTCTGAGCAGTGCAGACGGGCTGCAAGAGTAGCTCATGGTGTCTTATCAATGATATACAGGAATTTTTCTAGCAGGGATAAGGATGTGATTATTCCCTTGTATAAGGCAATGGTCAGGCCACACCTTGAGTACTGTATACAATACTCAAGGTGTGGCCTTCTTGAGACCCCATTTCAAGAAGGATGTAGAGCTTCTGAGACAAGTACAGTGAAGGGAACAAAGGGTTGCTCTTACGAAGAAAGGCTTAAAGTTTGCTAATTACAGTGTCTGGAGACTAGGCACCTGCAAGGTGATCTGTGATTGAGGTGTATAAAGTCTTGAATGGTTTGAGCATGCTCAGTGCTGATGGGATTCTTCCTCTCACTCAGAATAATCACCTGAGAGGGTATAAATTCAAACTGAGGAATGACAGATGTAGAATAGATGTTAGGAAGTTTGCCTTTAGCCAGCAGGTAGTTGGTTGGTGGAATAGACTTCCATCCTTTGTTGTTTGAAGTTGATAGCCTAAATAAATTTAAGGCTGAGCTGAACAGGTATCTGGAAGGAACAGAGGGGTCAAATGGGAGTTTTTGTTTTTGTTTTTTTTTGGCTGATGCTGCATTTGCTTGCTTTCTTGCATCATGTGCCTCTACTAATGCTAATTGTTTGACCCCTCTGGATTCTTTCCTTCTTTTAAGAAGGCAAGTAAAATTGCCTTATGTGAAGAGTATGGAAACTGCTCTTCAAGAGAGAGATTCTGTTGTAGAGACCCAGCAATTCTATAGATTCTGATGAAAGATGCTTAATCATCTCATAATGGATGTTGTTTGGCCCAATATTTCTCACCAGAGAGAGAGAGAGAGAGAGAGAGAGAGAGAGAGAGAGAGAGACACAGAGAGAGAGAGATTGCCTCTTTTCCTGTCCTGTTTGTGAACAGCCAGTTGTAGACCTAAAATCTATCAGAAGACAGCTTCATTGGTTGTTTTTCACTGTATTGTTAAAATGTCAGAAATTCTGGCAGTATCATGTTTCAGGAGATACGTTGGAAAGGTCTCCTCTAGAGTGCTTGCAATTGCACCTCCATTATGAACAAGGATCGATGAAGGGTGCAATTTATATTTCAGTTCATTTTCCAAATTTTGTCATAAACAACCTTAGGGTTAGTGGCATTGTTGATGGATGATGAGAAGCAAATTCTAGACTTCTGGCTCTGAATTCATATGTAACAAGCATAGCCATGTGCAAGTTTGAAGGCAATTATATTTTCTGTCAGGATATCCCCACACAGTTTGTGCCTTTCTTGCTGCTGTGAATTCAGAATTCTACATGGTTTTGGAAATAACTGTCTAAATTGCAGCAATATGTCTGAGAAAATCAGCATGGATGCCAGAGCTGTTGTGATATGAACAGTAGTAAGGTTGTTCTTATAGAAAACTGCTGCAGTCAATATAGAACTGTAAAGAGATGATACACCCCCAGGTGAGTATGGGCTTGGCACACTCAGGGTCCTGAGCTGGATATCATCATTCTCCTCTTTCTTGGTGGGTGATTCCCTTCTACTTCTGACTCTTGTTCTCTCTCTCTCTCTCTCTCTCTCTCTCTCTCTCTCTCTCTCTCTCTCTCTCTCTCTCTCAGGATAATTCAGAAAATATTTTTGGCTTGTGCAGCATAAGCTTGAAGCTTCCTTGCACCATATGGTATGGCTAATAATAATAATCAAAAAAACAGAAAGAAACCCCATTGTGTACAAAAATTAAACAAAAAAAAGAGTGTCTAATTTCTGTAGCTCATACAGTAAAAACCACTGTGCTACTTCTATTTTCAGCAATGTACAGTTTATGTGACATTGCAAACAAAAGATTCTTGAAGGGTACACTGTGTAGGTGGTTTTTTTTTTTTTTTTTCTGAAGCTGTATAAACTTCTTTTCTTGCACCATTTGCCATTACAACTACTACTACAAGTTGAAGCAGAAGGCTAAAATATTAATTAGTCGTGCATGCAGGACAGTAGGTTATTTGCACATATAGTAGTAGTAGCAAATAATGAAAGAAAGAAAGCATAAATACACAAAAAAAAAAAAAAAAATAGGGGAAAAAAAAAAAGAAAAAAATAGGGGGGAAAAAAAAGAAAAAACAGTTCACCCATCCATACCCTCCAAGAATTTGTGTAGGTCTCCCCTGAATTTATTCAACCCATCAGCATAAACAACAACAGATGGAAATCTGTTCCAATAATCAATCAATCGTCCTCAAAGGGCAGTGCCCAGCACTGCTCTTTGTGGACTATTATTATTATTGTAATCACTCTGTCTTCTTCCACTTATCCATACCAGTATCTTGCCTTTAAATTCAAGTACATGATAAAAATTATTTTTTTGAATCCAGTTCCTTTGTGACCACATCATAGTATCCAATTAAATTGGTCAGACAAGACTTCCCCTTACCAATGCTATGTATGAATTATTACTTCAGTCTTGTCTAGATCTGTGGTCTCCAAAGTGAGGGGTGTGCATACCCCTAGGGGTGCACAAGATGATCTCTGGGGTGACTTGGTAAGCAGCGTGAGCAATGCAATTGTTCCATTTAGATCAACGTACCTATGTGAGGTGACTTTCTCTGCGATGACTATTATAAAAACCACGTTTAGAAATAAACTTAACTTGGAACCAGATCTTCGGCTAGCTGTGTCCCAAAATATGAAACCAAGATCCACAGCAATAATGAAAAATATTCAACCACATTGTTCCCACTAAAAAATGCTGTTGATTTCATTTATACCACTTTGCACTTTAATTTCAATTTTGTTTTATATTTTTGCATTGAATTAGATCGTGATTTTATATTTGTGATTCTAGATATTATTATTATTATTAGCCACATGGTGCAAGGAAGCCTGAGGATTATGCCAGCATAAAAAAAAATTCCCAAGTTGCCCTGAGAGAGAGAGAGAGAGAGAGAGAGAGAGAGAGAGAGAGAGAGAGAGAGAGAGAGAGAGATGTAGAAAAAAGAATCACCAAGAAAGAGAAGAATGATGATATCCAGGACCCAGCTCAGGACCCTGGGTGTGTCAAACCCATACTCACCAGATGTGAACCCTTTTAATGCATACCATGTAAATTATTTATAAATAAAACAAATAGTATTATATTTATTGCACTTGTTATATTAATTATTTCATATCATTTTGTGTTTGAACTTCAATTTAATTTTTGTTTTCTATTTTTTTATTTGTGATCTTTTAAAATTATATTCATTTTTTATAAATGTGATTTTAGATACACCTTCCATGTAAATGATTTATAAATAAAAAATATATATATTAAACTTATGTTTTTAATTTTTTATTCTGGAGTGCGCACTAATCCTTTTAAGTAAAAAAAGGGTGCACGACCAAAAAGGTTTGGAGACCACTGATCTAGACCAGTGTTTCTCAACCTTTTTTGTTCGCATACCCCCAAAGAACCACATTCTTATTTTTGTATCCCTGTATATGTGTGTCTACTTTATTTTACTACAGCACAAAACAAGCTTAAGTTAAAAATCGGATAAATCATCATTTTTGATTAATCATCACCACTTAGTTTAATAACGTAATCACTACAGAATATGTAAAGTAAAAAATATGTTTCAATTGTTCCAAAAGATTTTTGTTTCTTGTCAGTACCCCCGTTGAATAACGTTGATCTAGATGATCCCGCAATGTTTTTTTGACCAGTGATTCCATTATTTTCCCTGGAACAAAAGTTAAACTAACAGGTTTGTAATTTCTCATGCCACCCTTTGATCCCCCTTTGTGAACTGGGGATACATTTACACATCTCCAGTCCATGGATATCTCCCATGAGTTTAAGGATGATATCATAATTATGGTTAAGGGTTTGCTTTCTTACTTCCTTTGCTGCCTCCTTTAATATAACTGGATAGATCTCATCAACCCCAGGTGCTTTTCTTATATTTAACTTCAATTTCTTCACCACTTTGCTCTCAGTTATTACAAAATCATTTAGCTCCCTGTTAGAGATTAATAAGCTTCTGTCCTCCACTTTTCTACAGAATTTCTCATGCGTGAATGTAGATGCAAAATCTCATTCAGTTTGTCAGCTATCTGCGCAGGATCATCAACAATCAAACCATTAATATCAAATGGACTAATCTGATTCTTCTCCCTCCTTCTAGAGTTTATATAAGTAAAAAGGTTTGCTGTTTTTCTTTGCATCCTTAGCCAAAGATTTCTCATTATTTGCCTTTGCTTGCCTAACCTCATTTGTAAGTTTATTACAGACTATGTTATATCTTCTATAGGCTTCTGTCTCACTTGACAACTTATATACTCTCATGCATTTTTTTCTCTGCGACACGTCCATTAATTCATTTGATAACCATTCAAGCCTAAACCTTGAATAGTATTTCTTAGATGGCATGAAAAGACTAGTAGCTTCCAAGATTAATCCCTTGAATGCTTTACATTTAGAATTTGATGTTGGTAACATCATCAGTTGGTCCCACTGTATAGAATTTAAAAAACTGTCTAAGACCACAGTAGCCACCTTTACAAAAGCAAAAACTCTTCCCTTTAAGTAGTTAGTTAGGTAGTTACATCTTTAAGAAATTCCACATCAGTACACTGTGATCACTGCCACCTAGTGGTTCCTTTATCTGCAAATTCTTAATGCATGAATATCACTGCTGATAATCGAATAAAGAGTATTGCTCCCTCTGGTTGCCTCTCTAACATGCTGCTGTAGCAAACAGTTATCCAATAAATCTGCAAACGTCTTGCTAGGGTGCGAGTGACCAACCCACAAGTTCCAATCAATATCTGGGAAGTTAAAATCCCCCATTATAAGACATCTGATTTACTAGTCCACTCTATTTCTCTGTATAGTTGTTCATTGTGATCATTAGAGTTATTAGGCCTATAACACACTCTTACCCTAATTTCTGCTTTCCCAGTGCTTATGTCACACCAAACTGATTCAACATTGAAGT
Source organism: Mastigoproctus giganteus (assembly GCF_048544385.1). NCBI lineage: Eukaryota > Metazoa > Arthropoda > Arachnida > Uropygi > Thelyphonidae > Mastigoproctus > Mastigoproctus giganteus. Next base: position 104,581,168 of record NC_143582.1, on the reverse strand, counting down.
GTCCACCAATGTCAACTGGATGCACTGCCTTTGATTTTATCTGTTTCTTAACTACCAGCATAACCTCTCCTTCCTTCCTATCGTGTCTGCCCTTTCTGTACACACACTATACTCCCCAAATTCTAATTCTGCATTCCTTATATTTGCCTGACACCATGTGCCAACATCCCAACAATATCAGCCTTTGGTGTACATGCACCTGTTCATACTGTTAGTTACCTTAACACAGCCCATGTATTTACTTGTTTCATGATGACGTTAGTTGGACAAGACCACCCCCTGAGAAATTCATGTTGTGATTCCACCCTTATATGCAATTGCATGTCTGTCCAATTGGTCGTGCATTACTTCTTTAACCAGTTATACCATTATTTTTCCTGGAACGGACGTTAAAATAACAGGTCTCTAATTACTCATGTTGCTTTTTAATCCCCCTTAATGATTTGGGGATATATTTGCAGAACTTCAGTCAAACTGGTCAAACAAGATTTTCCCATAACAAACCCATACTTACTTTACCAGTCACTCCATTATTTTCCCTGGAACAAAAAATTAAAATAACAGCTCTGCAATTACTCATGTTACCCTTTGACATGAGTAATTTGGAACATATCTGTACATGTCCCATCTGTGGGGACCTCCTCCGAATCCAAGGATACTATCATAATTAAGTAGTTCTTACTTCCTTTACTGCCTCACTTAATATAATTGGATTCATTCCATTCACACCTCGTGACGTTTTTAATATCAATCCTAAACAATTTCTTCTCCACTTTCCTTTCAGTTATCACAAAGTCATTTAGCTTCTCGTTAGAGTTTGACAAGAGTAGGAGACCGGCAGAATTGCTTAACAAGTACAGGTCACTGTTGAAAAAAAGCCGTGAAATAGAGTTGAATTTGAAAGTGTCAGCAATTCTGCCCAGACACGATGGGAGGGAGTATATGATGAGAGCCTTATAGATCAATTCAGCCCTGGAAAGATTGTGCAAGGCTCAAGGGGTAGAATTTTTTTCAGCCTGGACTGTACTTGTTAACAGGAGAGATTGCTTCTACAGGGATGGGATACACTTAAATAGAAAGGGTGCAAGAATATTTGCTGATGCTATCGAGGCAGTGTTAGGTGGGTCGGAAAACTGCTAGCTTGGAGGGAGACAAAGACGAATAGATTAACAGTAGCCACCGGCAGAGGTGAAAGAGATTCTTGTACTGCTTCTATTGGAATGAGCAGAAGCCTGAAAAACAAGATGCAGGATATTTCAGAGACTGCTGGGAGTCAATGCAGTACAAGTAAACACATGGGTTGTGTTAGGGTAGCTAAGAATAGAAATAGGTGCATGTATACTTGTGTGTACACCAATGCTAGGAGTTTAGTAAATAAATTTGATGAATTTGAGGTATTGCTCAAAACATCAAAGGCAGATATTGTTGGGATATCAGATGTGGTGTCACACAGATATAAGGAATGCGGAACTGGAATTTGGGGAGTACAAAGTCTACAGAAAGGATAGACTGGATAGGAAGGGAGGAGCGGTTATGCTATTAGTTAAGAAATACATAAAATCCAAGGAAGTGAAGCCAGTGGACATCGCGGGACAGTGCAGTGTCAAGTCAGTTTGGTGTAACATAAGCATTGGGAGATCAAAATTGAGAGTAGGAGTGTGCTATAGGCCTAATGACTCTGATGAGTATAATAAGAAACTGTACAGGGAAATAGAGTGGGCCAGTAAATCAGAGAGTCTTATAATGGGAGATTTTAATTTCCCAGATATTGACTGGAATTTGTGGGCTGGTCACTCACACACTAGCAAGGCTTTTGTGGATTTATTGGATGTTTGTTTTCTACATCAGCATGTTCGGGAGGCAACTAGAGGGAGGAATACTCTTGATTTGATTATCAGCGGTGATTCTTCATGCATAAAAAATCTGCAGATAAATGAACAACTAGGTGGCAGTGATCACAGTGTGCTGAAGTGGGATTTACTCAAATAGGTAACTACCATTAGGGGTAAAGGGAAGGGTTATTGCTTTCGTAAAGGCAACTACGATGGACTGAGATAGTATTTAAATTCTATACAGTGGGACCAACTGATGATGTTACCAACAGCAAATGCAAAATGGGAAGCATTCAGAAGAACTTATCTTGGAAGCTACTAGGCTTTACATACCAACCAAGAAATATTGTTCAAGGTTTAGGCCTAAATGGATGTCAGATGAACTGATGAGGCATATGGCAGAGAAGAAACATGCATGGGGTACATACAAATTAACACATGACACAGAAGCCTATGATAGATACAAGTTGATCTGTAACCAAGTTACAAAGGAGGTTAGGCAGGCGATGGCAGATTACGAGAAATCTTTGGCAAGGGATGCAAAGCAAAACAGCAAAGAGTTCTTTACTTATGTAACCTCTAGAAGGAAGGGGATGAATCAGATTGGACCACTTGATATCGATGGGTCAACTGTTGATGATCCTGCTCAGGTAGCTAACAAACTAAATGAATATTTTGCATCGACATTCACACATGAGGAATTATTTAGCGAGGGGGAAGCCAGAGGTGTATTCAACTCTAGCAGTAAGCTAGAGAATCTTGTAATAACTGAGAGTAAAGTGGAGGAGAAATTGTTGAAGATAAACACAAGAAAGGCACCCGGGGTGGATGGGATCTATCCAGTTATATTAAAGGAGGCAGCAAAGGAAGTAAGCAAACCCTTACCCATAATTATGAGAGCTTCCTTGGACTCAGGGGAGGTACCCATAGACTGGAAAGTGCAAATGTGACCCCAATTCACAAAGGCGGATCAAAGGCTGACACAAGTAATTATAGACCTGTGAGCTTAACTTCTGTTCCAGTAAAATTAATGGAGGCAGTAGTTAAAGAAGCACTGCAGGATCATTTAGACAAGACTTCAGTTATAGCTCGGACACAGCATGGTTTTATTAAGGGGAAGTCTTGCCTGACCAATTTGATTGGATACTATGATGCAGTCACAAAGGAACTGGATGCAGGGAATAACTTTGTTATTATATACTTGGATCTTAGAAAGGCTTTTGATACTGTTGCACATGGAAGACTGCTGCACAAATTGGAACAGTGTGACACTGGAGGCAAATTGCTGCTGTGGATAAAGGGGTAGCTGAGGGGGAGAAGACAGAGAGTGGTAATCAATGGACACTGCTCGTCGTGGACTAATGTTATTAGTGGAGTCCCTCAGGGCTCAGTGTCGGGTCCAATATTGTTTTCTGTATTCATAAATGATACTGATGATGGTATATCAAGCTTAATGTCCAAGTTTGCAGACGATACAAAGGTAGGCAGGGTTGTCAAGGACACTACTGACGCTATGCTGCTGCAACAGGGTCTGGAAAGGTTGAGCAGATGGGCTGAGAGGTGGCAAATGAAGTTTAACGTTGACAAATGCAAAGTACTACACAGGGGAAACAGCAACCCCAGAGCAACGTATCAACTCTGTGGTACTACACTGACAGTGGTAGAGAATGAAAGGGACCTGGGGGAGGGTGTGCAGGCAGATATGAAGTTCTCTGAGCAGTGAAGACGGGCTGCAAGAGTAGCTCATGGTGTATTGTCAATGATATATAGGAATTTTTCTAGCAGGGATAAGGAGGTGATTATTCCCTTGTATAAGGCAATGGTCAGGCCACACCTAGAGTACTGTATACAGGTCTGGAGGCCTCATTTCAAGAAGGATGTAGAGCTGCTGGAATGAGTACAGAGAAGGGCAACAAGATTAGTGAATGGAACAAAGGGGTGCTCTTACGAAGAAAGGCTTAAGTTTTGCAAATTACAGTGTCTTGAGACTAGGCACCAGCGAGGTGATCTGATAGAGGTGTATAAAGCCTTGAATGGTTTGAGCATGCTCAATGCTGATGGGATTCTTCCTCTCGTTCAGAATAATCACATGAGAGGGCATAAATTCAAATTGAGGAAAGACAGATAGGATAGACGTGCGGAAATTTGCCTTTAGCCAGCGGGTGGTTGGTTGGTGGAACAGACTTCCACCCCTTGTCGTGGAAGTTGATAGCCTAAATAAGTTTAAGGCTCAGCTGGACAGGTATTTTGAACCAACAGAGGAGTGAAGTGGAAGTGGTTTCTTTTTTTTTTTTTTATTTATTTTATTTTATTTTTTAATTTTTTTTTAATTTATTTATTTTTTTTTTTTGGCTGATGCTGCATAAGCTTCCTTTCTTGCATCAAATGCCTCTACTAATGCTAATGTTTTTTTTTTTTTTCATGTAAACCCCAAACTCGAGAGGTGTTAGAACCTATAGTACTTAGTACCGTGCTTGTGTTGGAGGCTGAGAAGACGAAAGAAGATATTTGTTGACATTGGACTTGAACTTCTGTAGATTGTAATTTACATAAAATATGTATGAAGGAAGGTTGTTCCAGAAAACGGCAGTTGGATGAATAAATGAGGAAGATGAAAGGTTGATTCTGTGGGTTTGAAGTTGGACAGTAAATGGATGTTGGCTGGTGGCAGCACGTGTTCGGACTGTTTTGAAAGAGAGAGCAGGAATTATAGAAGCTAATTCAGAAGAACAGTGCCCATGGAAGTATCTGTAGAAGAGGCATGCAGCAGAAACAGTACGTCTATGAGACAGCGAGTGCAGAGATGAGTCATTAATTAACCTAACTGCCCTCTTCTGAATGGAATCAAGAAGCCTGAGAGAGGTTTTGGGGCACCACCCCAGATGTGGGAACAATATTCCATTGCATGGCAGATTTGGATTTATACAGAGTGAGCAGCTGTTTGGTAGAAAAGTAACGCCAAGAGTGAAAGAGAAAACTAAGTTTTTTAGATGCAGAAGAAGCAATATTTGTAATGTGCTTGTGCCAAGAGAGATTAATCACCAAAAGAGATATATCATTTTGCCTAGAAATCGGAGTGTCACTAAAGATAAGCATAGGAGCAGAAGAATCCTTTTTGCAAGATATAAGACAAGACTGAGTTTTAGAAGGGTTGAAATCAACTAAGCTGTCTTTGCCCCACTGGAGAATTACCTGAAGATCGGCATTTAAGGAATTGGTAGCAGATTTTCAAGAAGTTGAAGCTGATTGAGCAGGAGAAGGTTTCTCAAAATGGAAAGTGGAATGCAATGTACTATCATCGGCAAAGCTATGGATAGGATTTTCAGTCAGTGGAAGAAGGTCATTAATATACAAGAGGAAAAGAGTGGGGGTAAAGAACTGAACCTTGGGTGACACCTGCATTAGTGGAGAAGTTAGAAGACAGAGAGCCATCTACCAGCACCCTCAGTGAGTGGTCAGAGAGAAAACTGGATAACCAATTTCTAAAAACAGTTGGCAAACCATAAGATGGAAGCTTGTTTAGAAGACCTTTATGCCAAACACGATCGAAAGCCTTTGAGATGTTAAGAGCAACTACTTGTGTTTCACCGAACCTTTCCATTGAATTAGTCCATAAATGGGTAACATAAGCCAGAATATCACCAGTGGATCGACACTGACGGAATCCATACTGGCGATCGTTGATCAGACGGAAGGTTTCTAGGTAGTTTAAAATTTGGCGGTTAATTGATTTCTCCATTACGTTAGAAAGAGTAGAAGTAATTGCAATGGGACGATAATTGGATGGGAGGGATTTGTCACCGTTTTTAGGAACTGGCTGGATATGAGCAAATTTCCAAGCAGAAGGAAAAACACCTTTGGAATAAGAAAGTGAAAAAAGCCGGCAAAGAACAGGAATAATTTCAGGAGCACAGGTTTTGAGAACAAGTGAAGAAATACCATTGGGACCTGGAGCTTTCTTAGCATCAAGATTCGTCGAAATCCTTCTGACATCCTTTTGACGGAAGACCACAGGAGGCATTGAATGGAGCTTGTTGGGAATAGTGGGAGGTGTTTTACCAAGATCGTTAATGCACGAGTTGAAAGAAAAATGGGATGCTAGCAGGTCAGCTTTATCCTTGGCTGAAGTGACAACAGAACCATCTTGTTTGGACAGAAGTGGGAGCAGAGATGGGCAAAGTTTGCGGCCAATAGCTTTGGCAAGAGATCAGAATGCTTGGCTACCATTAGGGCAAGAAGCAAGTTTTCTACTCTTAGCCTCTTCAAACTGTAGTTTTGACTGATTAATAACTGCTTTAGAATTGTTGCGAGCTTTGGTGTAGGCAGAAAATGAAACTGAAGAATTAGAAACTAGCCAATTACGATATGGAACATTCTTCTCTGTCCGCAACCGGAGCAGGATCATCAACAGTTAACCCATAGACATCTAGTGACCCAATGAGAATCAACCCTTTCCTTCTTCTGTTAATTTAAGCATAGAACTTTTTTTCTCTGTCTTATGTCTCAATAATTCATCTGACATCCATTTAGGTCTAAGCAATGAACAGTATTTCTTTGTTGGTACGAAAAGCCTAATAACTTGTTTGGTCACTTACCCGAATACTTTCCATTTAAAATTTGCTCTTGGTAACATTTTCAGTTGGTCCTAATGCATGCAATTTAAAAACTCTCTGAGACCTCTGCAGTCATCCTTACAAAAGTGAAAGCCTTTTTCTTTACCGTAGTTATGTCTTTAATTAAATTCCACATTAGTACAATGTGATCGATGCGACCCACTGGGTTTGTTATCTGCAGATTCTTAATGTAGAATGCTATGTAAAAAATTATGTTAATTTGGGCAGTTTTATAAATTAAAAAATTTATAAAACTGCTCAAATAAAAGTTTGACTCTATTTAGACAGTACTGAAAGTTTTCAACCATTATGTAGTCTTAAAACCTACAACCATTATGTACACTGGTGTTCAAAGAATTGCATCACCCCTTAAAATTGTAATTGTCATCCGAATAATGTAAGTATATGGCAATATTTCTTATAGATTGCATCCGATAAGATTGACATGTGTAGGTGATGACGTAATATTGCATCAGCTGTTACTTTCAACTATATAAGTATGCTCTGCAAGAGTTGCAGTCATTGCTTGCTTGTGTCAGGATGGTGAGTTAAATGCAGTTGAAGCTTTACATGAGTTAGGATGTTCTTCCCGTCACATTGCTTATAGAGTGTCTTGTAATCAGTCGACAGTAAGTAGATTTCTTTCCAAACTCAAGAATACTGGTTCTGCTGATAGGGAAAAAGGAACCGGATGCAAACGAGTCTCTACACCAAAACAGAACTGCACTTTGAAGCGCTTGTACCTTAAAAACCATCAAGCTTCTTTGCCTCAGCTGAAAAGAGAATAGGCATAAGGAGTGGTAGCAAGTGCAGTAACAGACAGAAAATGCCTCTTCAAAAATGGATTTGAAGCCATCGTCCTAAGAAGAAGCTCTCCTCACACCAAAAATGACAAAGGCCCAATTAATTTGATGTAAGGAGCATATCAAATGGATCCAGCAGTGGAAGTCATTTATTTTCTTGGGTGTGAAGAAATTCAACCTGTATGGCTCTGATGGGAGACAAACAATTTGCCAGAGACGTGGTGAAGAATACCATCCAGACGGTATGGTGTCTACAGTGAAATTCCCTACTAGCCAAATGATATGGGGGTGCATTTCATATCATGGAATAGGTCACGTGCAGTTTATAAAAGGTTCCGTAAATGTCAATGAATACCTGGCTATATTGGAAGGCAAATTGCTGCCAACCATTAGAGACCAGATGCAGTTACTTGGCAGGTTTCAATCTGATCTAAAAAGTAACTGTATTTTTCAGGCTGACTCTGCTCCTTGTCATCTGTGAAAAGTGTAAGTAGGCATTTTGTAGTTACTTTAGCTTCATTCCTGCATTAGGAGTTCGACAGTAATGTGGTTACATTTGTTACAGGTTAAAAAACGGTTGGAAGAACAGTCCATTACAACTCTTAGCTATCCGGGAAACAGCTTGAACCTGAATCCTATAGAGAACTGTTGGCATCGTGTGGAATCTCCAGTTGCCAGAAAAAAAACCAAAGATCCTTCGTGAACTTCAGGAAGCCATAATTTGTGTTTGGAACCACAAACTATCAGTTGATTATCTTCAGAAACTGATCTTGTCAATGCCACAACAGTGTGCTGCTGTCATCAGGGCCAGAGGCGGTTCAACTAAATATTAGTTTGCACCTGATGAACTTTTCATTTTGTTTTCTATTTAAAATGATAAACTGAAGCAAATTCAGGGCTTATGATAACATTTCAGTCATAATTGTCGTGTTTACCAAAACTGTTGTATAAAGGTTGCAAATGCTAATTTTGGAATATTTTGAGAGCACCTGTCAAATATTACTTAGCTTTGCCTTAACTATTAATAAATATCTTTTGTTTATATTTCTATTTGCGATGTTAGTCATTAATGTAACATACCATCGTTTGTTTGTTTGTTTGTTATTTGGTTTTTAGGAGCATTGGCAACTAAGGCCATATTGCTCCGGGGATATGTGATGGTCATTCCCTGACCTTTCCATATCCTCCGTATTTAGTGGTCACGGGCTCGAACCCCAGTCTAATCAAGAACTTACCATCATGGAAAAGGGTTAGAAATGTTAAATTCCTGGGTGATGCACTTTCTTTGAACAACAGTGTATTCTTAAAGGTTACAAGCCTCAACCACTTCCTTCATTGAATTAACCCAACAATTAATGCAGAACAATTATTGTGGAGAGGGACCTCTTAGGTCTTGTGCAGACACTGCTCAGTTAATATGACAAAATAAAAGTTCTCAAAACATGGTAGTACTACATACCTTGCACTGAATTTTATCTGCATTTACTTTAGTAATTACTTTTTCAGTAGCAGCAGGAACCAAAATATCACATGGTTCTAGCAACAGGTTTTCTCCACTGTACTTTTCTGCTCCTGGAAATCCAACTATAGTGCCACTAGCCTAAAAAAAAATATATATATATATATAATATATTTTTAAAACTGTTTACCAAGTTTATATCCATCTATTGAGAATCAACTACCTTTTGCATGTTTATAGGGTTTTTAGGAGCATCAGCGACTAAGGCTATATTGCTCCGTGTATGTTGACTAGGGTTCAAGCCTGTGACTGCTAAATATGATTAATGTTTATATTGATGCTTTATTGTAAACGCTACTGAGCTGGTGGTAGTTATGCCTGAGTGTAAACAAGAACATTTATTTATTTATTTTTTCTTTAATTCAGCTGGTTGCTCCCATTTTCAGTATACTTTAGAGTTAGCCATAACAAATAATTTCATATATCTTGCGTGAAAGGCATAATTTACACCTATTTGAAATTCATGTCACCTCCACTGTGTCACACGGATATAATGTCATGGAATAGATATAATAGATCAAATGGATATAAGAAAATGAAGGAAGAAAAGAAGAGGGGTAGTTTATTTTAATTTATATTAGTCACACGAAGTGTGTTTAAGGATCCAGATGAGCACAATATGAACACCATTTTCACAGCACAAAATGATCCTCTTTTCATGTACAGAAGAGCATCGGTAATCCAAACTAATTGAGGCCGCGGGTAGCTCGGACTTGCGATTTGTTCGAACTTATCAAAAATACCGTTCTAAAAAAAGTATAGTAAGTTTAGAAATGTAAACATTGGTTTTAAAATCTGAGGGACCGCATAATTTTTTGTTAAAATCCAACACCTTTTCCCACAACAAGGGAACAGATATGGGTTCTCCTAAACTTCGTCGTCTGTGTGAACCACAAATAAACAGCATCTTCGAGGGATGGGTCATTAGTTGTCCTCATAGTTTTTCTTTTCTTTTTTTTCTTGCACAATCAGAATCAAGTTTCGATGTGAGTTTTTAATGTCTGTTATGGTTGACTTTCCAACCTCGTAAAATTTTGCTAATGAAGACTTGCTTTCTCCCTTTGAAAGTCTGAAAAATCTCAATCTTTGATTCTATTGTTAAAAATTTCTGCTTCCTTTTAAAAGAAAACTATAGTATGGTAAAATAAAACTCTGTTCAGAATCTTCTTACTCTGTCTCACTTGTGTGTATCATGTACTTTGATATTGAATAACACATCCTTTTTTTTTACTGTTTAAACTTTTACGACCTCAAAAAAAAATGTCGATGCCCAGAAATATCAGATTATAAAGTGTTATTTTCAGTTAGTACTGTGTGTATATCAATTAAGCTATGTACGTAAGTGCAAATTTATTTTTATTTTGCTAAATTGTGGATAATATTCTTCCGATTTTCACATATTTAATTTTGTTGAAAAAAATTGTGTAAATTTGTGCTTTATACAGTGTATCCTCATTTTTATAGCCTGTGGATAATATTCCTCTGATTTTCGCTTATTAGAATTGCCATTTAATAGAATCAAAATTCAATTCGCAAACATGATCAAATTAACTGGTGCTTACCGTAATTATTTTATGTCACCAGTATAAAAAAAAAAATAAATGCTGGCTTGTTTGGATTATTGACGTTCAGATTTTCAACACTCTACTGTATTTAGCATGGTTTTAGTAATTCCAAGTCTGGATGAATTGTTTTCATAATGACATTGTGGGTGATAAGGATACCTTTACTGCTGCACATGGTTCCTACTGGATTGGCAGTTGTCTAAGACTCCCCCATCCTAAATTGATCCTGTTGTGAACAGCTTATGTTCCTACTGCAACATTATCATTTTAGGAGGAACTTCTTTGTTAAACCAAACACTAAAATCCCTTTGCACATCTTTCATAGTTTTATTATTATTTAAAAAAAAAAAAACCTTTCTCCTTTATGGGATTTTTTCCAGACCTTGACTAGTACTGGTACCAAGTGCATGGGGTGGTTAGTTATGTCAGGTTACTATTATTATTGTTACTGTTGGCTGAGAAACTCTTACTATCCTAAAATGTTCAACGTTGCAGCTTTCTGGAGTTTCTTGCAGTTGTTCTCTGGGAGGCCTGCTGTTCTTACAGAGGCTCTTTGGCACCATGCCAGTGGTTGACACGATGATTGGGATGACCATTACTTGTCTTAGGGCTGAGTACTTCAAGTACTTCCTGATCTTTTCCTCTTATGTTTTCTGATGGTGTTTGGAACCATTACGTTCATCAGGTAGGTAGCCATTTACTTCTTTTTGATGAGGGTTATGTCTGGTTTGTTCGTTTGTTGTTTGGGAATTTTTTTGGTGCATCGGTGTCTATGGCCATAGTGCACCATACATATGATAGTATGTATGCTATTTCTTTACGGATCGACAGCGAGAAAACTGGTTTTTGAATAGCTAAAGGAGGTGGCGTACATTGATCGCATTGAGAAAGGTAAAAATCTTTAAGACATTTGCTTTATTGCCCAAAAGTGAAGTAAGCGTTAGTGAATCTTCTGTTGGAGTGAAGAGATTCTGGCATTCTATTGCAAATTTGTGAATTCCACAAGGATATGCTTTACTGAAAGCACTGTTTTACAGTGATCACACTGGGGGGGTGAATCTCCCCTCTTAAAAGATAACCACGAGTAATATCAGTATGACCTATTCACAGATGAGCTAGTATTACCTCCTGTTGTCGAATTGGACTGAAGCTTGAAGGCCACTGTTCAAGATCTGGCTTGATACTTCGAAGCTTATTTTCAAGTTGGTTTTGCCATGTTGATTGCCACTGGTACATGCATTTTTCCTATATTGTTCATCTATAATCTTTATGTGGAACTTTCCACTGTTCATTGGGTGGCAAGTCAGCTGCTTTTGCAGCATTGTCCACTAATTCATTTCCTGGAATTGCCATATGTCCTGGGATCCAACAGAAGTGTATGGTTCTTCCAAGCTCAGATAAGGTATATAAAGAGTTTGTTATTTCTTTCACGACTGGGTGGGTGATGTTCATTGTGTTTTCCATGGCCTGAAGTGCACCTAGAGAATCAGAGAAAATTATACCGTTTTCAATATTGGAGGACTCGATATGCTTCAGTGCAACCTGAATTGCCATTAGTTCGGCAGAAAATATACTAAACTCATGTGGCAGTTGGTAGGCCAATGTTATGTTCGGAAAAACTGCACCGATTCCAATGTGGGTTTCATTCTTTGATCCATCTGTATGAACTACAACGAAGTTCGGAAACTGCTCCACTACTGCATGGTATAGTTACGAGAAATTTTCTTTATGTAGAGCAGATTTATCCCATTTATGAAGGTATTCATCACATGGAGGTGGAGTAATGCTCCATGGAGCAAGGAGTAGTGGAGGGGTATTTGCAATATTATCAAAACTTAGATTAAGTTCTACTAGAAGAAGTTTTATTCTTATATCTAACAGTCAGTTAGCAGTAGAGCCGTTATGGTATAACCTGCTGTGTTGGGGGGGGGGGGGTGAAAAGTAATTCCCAATTTGGGTGTTCAGGCATAGATCTAATTTTATATGCATAGTGTAATATAAGTTGTTGCCTTCTGATAGAGAGAGGGGGGTTTGTGAGCGTCGGCATATAGACTATGTATTGGAGACGTGTGATATGCTCCTAGAGTAACGTGTATTGCACTATGATGGAAAGGATCAAGCCAACAAAGGACACTAGGCCTTGCTGAGCTATACATTGGTGTTCCATAGTCAAGTTTTGATCTTATTAAAGATCTGTATAGCTGTAATAAGGTAAGGCGATCAGCTCCCCACTTTGTTGCTGAGAGAACCTGGATGATATTTAGTTTTTGTTGGCATGATGTTCTTAGTTTTTTAATATGTCCCAGGAAGGTAAATTTATGATTTAAGGTGATTCCTAAGAATCGTATACTGGATTGAATTGCTATTGGTTTTCCATTCAGTTGTTGTTCCGGATGTGGGTACAGTTTACGTTGTCAGCAAAAATGGATGCACAATGTTTTTTGAGGACAAAGTTGAAAACATTGGTTTGTGCCCATGTACTGATCTTATTTATTGCCCCTTATAACTGTCTCTCAACAGTATTCATGTTTTTCGCATGACAAGAAATACTAAGGTCATCTACAAACAGTACCTTATCGATAGTGTTTGGAAGTTGTTCAGCAACGATTTTTATTGCAATTATAAAGAGTATCACTGAGGACAGAGTCCTGGGGAACTCCTTCTTGAAAAAATAGTTGGGACAGCAAAGTTTTAAATTGAACCTGGAATGTTCGCTTGTCTAGGAAGTTCCGTATGAAAATCGGGAGATGGCCCCGAAGCCCATGGCGATGTAATTCGTGGAATATTCCATACTTACACGTGGAATCATAGGTCTTACTGAAGTCAAAGCAAACCATTACATGGTGTTCTGATCTAAAGAATGCATTCCAAATGGAATTCTCTAGTCTTACTAGTATATTTAGTGTTGATCTGTTTTGTTGAATGCCAAATTGTGCAGAATGTAAGAGATTGAAATTTTCAAGGTATCATATCAGTCGACAATTCGCCATCTTTTCGAGAATTTTGCAAAGGCAACTGGTCAAAGCAATAGGTCTATAGTAAGTGAGGTGGGATGTGTTGGGTCTTTAGCATTAGCATAGGCATATGATGCAAGAAAGCAAGCTTATTCAGCATCAGCCAAAAAAAAAAAAAAAAAAAACAACCACTACTCCCATTTCACCCCTCAATTCGTTTGAAATACCTGTCCAGCTGAGCCTTAAATTTGTTTAGGCTATCAACTTCAACAACAAGCGATGGAAGTCTATTCCACAAACCAACTGCCCGCTGGCTAAAGGCGAATTTCCGCACATCTATCCGACATCCGTCCTTCCTCAATTTGAATTTATGCCCTCTCAGGTGATTATTCTGAGCAAGAGGAAGAATTCCATCGGCATTGAGCATGCTCAAGCCATTCAAAGCCTTGTACACCTCTATCAGATCACCTCGGCGATGCCTAGTCTCCAGGCTCTGTAATTTGCAAAACTTAAGCCTTTCTTCGTAAGAGCAACCCTTTGTTCCATTCACTAATCTTGTTGCCCTTCTCTGTACTCGTTCCAGCAGCTCTACATCCTTCTTGAAATGAGGCCTCCAGACCTGTATACAGTACTCAAGGTGTGGCCTGACCAATGCCTTATACAAGGGAATAATCACATCCCTGTCCCTGCTAGAAAAATTCCTGTATATCATTGACAAGACACCATGAGCTACTCTTGCAGCTCGTCTGCACTGCTCAGAGAACTTCATATCTGCCTGCACAATTACCCCCAGGTCCTTTTCATTCTCTACCACTGTCAGCGTAGTACCACAGAGTTGATACGTTGATCTGGGGTTACTGTTTCCCATATGTAGTACTTTACATTTGTCAATGTTAAACTTCATTTGCCACCTCTCAGCCCATCTGCTCAACCTTTCCAGATCCTGTTGCAGCAGCATAGTATCAGTAGTGTCCTTAACAACCCTGCAAACCTTTGTATCGTCTGCAAACTTGGACATTAAGCCTGATACACCATCATCAATATCATTTATAAATACAGAAAACAACAATGGACCCAACACTGAACCCTGAGGAACTCCACTAATAACATTAGTCCACGTTGAGCAGTGTCCATTGATTACCACTCTCTGTCTTCTGCCACTCAACCATCCCTTTATCCATAGCAGCAATTTGCCTCGAATGCCACACTTCTCCAATTTGTGCAGCAGTCTTCCATGCGCAACAGTATCAAAAGCCTTTCTAAGATCCAAATATATAATATCAAAGTTATTCCCTGCATCCAGTTCTTTTGTGACTACATCATAGTATCCAATCAAATTGGTCAGACAAGACCTGCCCTTAACAAAACCATGCTGTGTCTGAGCTATAACTGAATTCTTGTCCAGATGATCCTGCAGTGCTTCTTTAACCAGTGCCTCCATTAATTTTCCTGGAACCGAAGTTAAACTAACAGGTCTATAATTACTTGTGTCAGCCTTTGATCCTCCTTTGTGAATTGGGGTTACATTTGCACATCTCCAGTCCATGGGTACCTCCCCTGAGTCCAAAGAAGCTCTCATAATTATGGCTAGGGGTTTGCTTACTTCCTTTGCTGCCTCCTTTAATATAACTGGATAGATCCCATCCACCCCGGGTGCCTTTTTTATGTTTATCCTCAACAATTTCTCCTCCACTTTCCTCTCAGTTATTAGAAAATCATCTAGCTCACTGCCAATGTTTACTTCACCTACGACATTCCCCTTCCTGAATAACTCCTCATGTGTGAATGTAGATGCAAAATACTCGTTTAGATTGTTAGCCACCTGAGCTGGATCCTCAACTGTTGAACCATCAACATCCAGTGGACCAATCTGATTCATCCCTTTCCTTCTTGAGTTTAAATAGGTAAAGAACTCTTTTCTGTTTTTCTTTGCATCCTTTGCCAAGGATTTCTCATAATCTGCCTTTGCCTGCCTAATCTCCTTTGTGACTTGGTTACAGACCAACTTATATCTATCATAGGCTTCCACGTCACCCATTAATTTGTATGTATCCCATGCATTTTTCTTCTCTGCCATATGTCTCATTAGTTCATCTGACAACCATTTAGGCCTGAACCTTGAACAATATTTCTTGGTTGGTATGTAAAGCCTGGTAGCTTCCAAGATTAGTTCCTTGAATGCTTCCCATTTTGAATTTGCTGTTGGTAACATCATCAGTTGGTCCCACTGTATAGAATTTAAATACTGTCTCAGACCAGCATAGTCTCCTTTACGAAAGCAAAAACCCTTCCCTTTACCTCTGATGGTAGTTACCTCCTTGAGTATATCCCACTTCAGCACACTGTGATCACTGCCACCCAGTGGTTCATTTATCTGCAGATTCCTAATGCATGAAGAATCACTACTGATAATCAGATCAAGAGTATTACTCCCTCTAGTTGCCTCCCGAACATGCTGATGTAGAAAACAATCATCCAATAAATCCACAAAAGCCTTGCTAGTGTGTGAGTGACCAACCCACAAATTCCAGTCAATATCTGGGAAATTAAAATCCCCCATTATAAGACTCTCTGATTTACTGGCCCACTCTATTTCCCTGTACAGTATCTTATTATACTCATCAGAGTCATTAGGCCTATAGCACACTCCTACTCTCAATTTTGATTTACCTATGCTTATGTCACACCAAACTGACTCAACACTGCACTGTCCAGCGATGTCAACTGGCTTCACTTCCTTGGATTTTATGTGTTTTTTAACTAATAGCATAACCCCTCCTCCCTTCCTATCCTGTCTATCCTTTCTGTAGACGTTGTACTCCCCAAATTCCAGTTCTGCATTCCTTATATCTGTGTGACACCACGTCTCTGATATCCCAACAATATCTGCCTTTGATGTTTTGAGTAATACCTCAAATTCATCAAATTTATTTACTAAACTCCTAGCATTAGTGTACACGCAAGTATACATGCACCTGTTTCTATTCTTAGCTACCCTAACACAACCCATGTGTTTACTTGTACCGCAATGACTTCCAGCAGTCTCTGAAATATCCTGCATCTTGTTTTTCAGGCTTCTGCTCATTCCAATAGAAGCAGTGCAAGAATCTCTTTCACCTCTGCCCGTGGCTACTGTTAATCCATTAGTCTTTGTCTCCCCCCAAGCTAGCAGTTTTCCGACCCACCTAACACTGCCTCGATAGCATCAGCAAATATTCTTGCACCCTTTCTATTTAAGTGTATCCCATCCCTGTAGAAGCAATCTCTCCTGTTAACAAGTACAGTCCAGGCTGAAAAAAATTCTACCCCTTCAGCCTTGCACAATCTTTCCAGGGCCGAATTGATCGACAAGGCTCTCATCATATACTCCCTCCTATCGTGTCTGGGCAGAATTGCAGACACTTTCAAATTCAACCCTACATCACGGCTTTTTTTCAACAGTGACCTGTACTTGTTAAGTAATTCCGCTGGTCTCCTACTCTTAATATCATTAGTGCCAACGTGTACAACTATATCACCCTTTGTGCCCTTAAAAGATGATATCCGCTCTACAACGTCATCAACCTTTGCCCCTGGCAGACATACCCTGGTCCTGTTCCACCTATCCTTTTTACAAAGCATGTTCCCCGTTTCCCTGACAATTGAGTCACCAACAACTACTAGTTCCTGTTGGACCAGCGCATTCTGCCTTGGGGGCTGCCTCTGTGTTGCAAGATGACCAAGTCCAAGCTCTGGTGTTGATGTGGGCAGCTGAGAGCTTGATGGGCCCCTCAATTTATTTCCTTCGAGGGCATCCACCCTGTCCTTCAAGGTCTCATATAGGCCCATAACAACGCCGAGTTGTCGCCTAATTTCCTTGCACTCCTTGCATCGTGCACACACAGACATCCCCCATGGCAGTATCATGTCCCGTACCCGATTGCTCCGCAAACATCAAGCAAACAGTGCATCTTAAAAGGCCGTGATTCAGGGGGCAACCGCCCCCCTCAGTTCTCCCCTGAGTCACAGCACTCCCATTAGCTTGAGCCTTTTGCTTTGCTGCTCTGGTCAGAGTCATGATTTCGATTTAAATGTCAATAAAATTACAATTTCAGAACAAAATTAAAACCTTAAACTTGTATCTTAACACAGTTATAACGCTATATTTATTTTTCGGTATCGAGTGTTATCTACGAGTTCCCTTTATATAACTTCCGTATCAAGTATGTATTAATTATTTGCTACGTTTGTACTCTAAGTCGTTATATATATATAGTTAAAAGTACAATTTAATTGACAATGAAGTTTAACAAGATTAATAGATGTACTGATTAATTGACAATATTATATTATGCACTATACTATACAAAGCTAATGCTATCGAATTCCGGATATGCTGTATCGCGCTTCAGTAACGAGTGTTATCTACGAAATCCATTTATATAACTTCTGTATCAAGTTATGTATTAATTATGTATTTTTACTAATTATTTATGTTCCGTAACCTAAGTGGTTATATGTATAGTTAAAATTACAATTTAATTGCCAATGAAGTTCGACAAGATTAATAGATTTTACTGATTAATTTTCACGTAGCAATGGCGGCCGTTTATGAACGGTAAACACGTGGATTTGATACCCTTTCCGATACTAAGTAATACCTACAAAATCTCTATCTAAGTTATTTTAACTTTAAGTACCGTAAATAGGAATATAAAGCTACTCTAGAAATAAGTTAATGTCAATTTAAACTAATAAAGCAGAAAATAAATCAGAAAAAACTTCTCTATTCCAAGAGTGGCAGAAAGGCACGTCCGCACAGGAAATCCTCGACCTCAGAATCTTTACCTGGTTTAAGGAAAGGGCTGTAGCATGATGCCATCATTTAGGGAATGTATCTTCCAGGTAGATTCTATTGAACAGATCAAGAAGTGACTGCAGTGATTCAGCACTTAGTTTCTGTACTATCGAATAATGGATATTATCTGGTCCTACAGTGCTATGCCTAGATGTTGACAAGGCTGTATGTAGTTCGTGGATAGTAAATAGTAAGTTATATTGTTCTTCTGCTTTTGAAGAAAAGTTTAACTTTTGTTTTTCTGAATTTGCTTTGAATCTTTTGAAGGCTGGTATGTAACTTTCTGTTGCTGATGTTTTGGAAAACGTTTCTCCTAGTATATTGGCAATTTGGGTAGGGTCAGCAGTGTTCTGCCCTCTCCATTCCATCCAACTACAGCTATTCTCATTTTCCTGATTGTTTTCCAAATTTTATGTGTGGGAGTTGCTTGGTTGAAGTGAAGCGAATCCAAGCGACCTTTTTATTACTGCGTCTAACATACCTTGATCTTGCTCTAGCGTGTTTAAACTGAATGAGATTAGCTGTAGTTGGATTGCGCCGAAAAGTATTCCAAGCTTTATTTTGGTCTTTTTTTGCTGCACGGCATTCATCACTCCACCAGATTTTTGGGTGTTCAGGTAATTTTGAAGAGGATTTTGGTATAGCTTTTCCTGCTGCATGTAATATAGTTTTTGTGACATACTCAACCACTTCCCTGGTTGGGGATTTTTGGAAAATTTCAGAGTCCAGTTTAGCTAATTTTTTATGTCTCCAACTCTGCTTTATCAATGAGCCACTGTGAAATTCTAGTAAGATGATAAGAGGGCTTATTCAGTAATTCAAATGTAATGGGAAAATGATCACTACGCAGTGGATCATTGTTTATCATCCACTATAGAGTAAGATACAAAGTTGCTGAACAGATAGACAAGTCTATTGCAGTATATGTTCCGCAATAAGTAGGTGACCCATCATTTAGAAGGAGAAGGTTGTAATCGTCTAAACATTTTTCAATTAGTTTTTTTATTGATCGATATTTTTGTTACCCCATAGTGTGCGATGACCATTTAAGTCTCCCAGAATAAGAAAAGGTGTGGGGAGTTGAGCTATGAGGTTGTTTAGATCACTTTGTTGGATGGAAAAGCTTGGTGGAATATATAAGGAGCAGATTGTAATATAGATGTCAGCAGCCACAAGGACCGCTATTGCCTCGAGGGGAGAGTTCAGTAAGACCTGTGTAGTATTTTGTGCAGTATTTTGATTGGTTCTATCTTTTCTAAAGATATTGTAATAAGACAGTTTTGGTGTGTCTTGAGGTTTGAATTAGGTCTCTTGGAGGCAGAGAGATAAGGTCGTACAGGTCATTAATATTGGCATGGAAACCATGACAATTCCAATGAATTATTGTGTTCATTGTTTATCTGTTGTTAGACTTTCCAAGCGTTTTTGTAGTGCTGAGGTTCTCTGTTTTTCACCTTTCTTTTGAAAGTAAGGCCTTTCTGTTTCCATGTCTACTTCAAGAAAAACGTGTAGCACAGAGTCATAAATTAATCGTAACCAGAAGTTACGATTAATTTTTCTTTGCATCCTTGGTCCGGGAAGTGGAGATTTCCAATTGGTATAAAAACTGACGTATTGAATGCCTGAGTTTGAGTTGCACTGTACAGTAGTAGTAGTGGCATGTGATGCAAGAAAGCAAGTGTATGAGCTTATGCAGCATCAGCCAAAAAAAAAAAAAAAAAATCACACCATTCCCTCCAAATGCTTGTCCAGTTCCTCCTTAAATTTATTCAACCTATCAACTTCCACGACAGATGGAAGTTTGTTCCAGCAATTAACCACCCACGGGCTAAAGGCAAATTTCCGCACATCTATTCTACATCTGTCTTTTCTTAATTTGAATTTATGCTCCCTTAGGTTCGTAATCTGAACAAGTGGAAGGATCCCATCAGAATTCAGCGTGCTCAACCCATTCAAGGCCCTTATACACCGCGTTGTTGCCCTTCTCTGTACAAGCTCAAGTAAATCTACATCCTTCCTAAAATGAGGCCTCCAGACCTAATTAGGTACCTCATTTTAGGAGGTACGCAGTACTCAAGGCGTGGCCTGACCTTATACAGAGGGACAATCACCTTCTCCCTGCTAGCAAAATTCCTATATATCATTGACAAAACCCCATGACCTGCCCTGGCAGCCTGTCTGCATTGCTCAGAAAACTTCATATCTGACTGCACAATTACTCCCAGGTCTTTTTCATTTCCTACCACCTTAAGTGTAGGCGCCTCCGTAGCCAGGTGGGAAGGAGAAGCAGTGCGTAGCACACGCTTCTTGATTAGACCGGGGTTTGAGCCCGTCACCACCAAATACGGAGGATGCGGAAAGGTCAGGGAATGACCACCGCATATTCCGGAGCAATATGGCCTTAGTTGCTAATGCTCCTAAAAACCAAATAACAAACAAACAACCTTAAGTGTAGTACCACACAGTTGGTACGTTTCTCTGGGGTTACTTCTACCCATGTGCAGTACTTTGCATTTGTCAAGGTTAAACTTCAGTTGCCACTTCTTAGCCCATCTGCCCAAATTATCTAGATCCTGTTGCAGTAGCACACTGCCATTACTGTCATTAACAACCCTAGCAACCTTTTTATCATCTGCAAACTTCGACATTAAGCCTGATATACCTTCATCAATATCATTGATAAATATACAAAACAACAGTGGACCTAACACCGAACTCTGTTGGACTCCACTAATAACATTAGTCCACGAAGAGCAGCACCCATTGATTACCACCCTCTGTCTTCTCCCACTTAACCATCCTTTTATCCATTGTAGCAACTTACCCTTAATACCATTCTGCTCCAATTTGTACAATAGTCTTCCAGGCGCAACAGTGTCAAAAGCTTTCCTGAAATCCAGTGTTTTTACGTAGTTCAAGAAAGTCTTTTGGGGATACTGTTAGTTCTAATACTGTTAGTTAGCTATGCGGTTTATTGGAATTTGATGATTTGGACAAACGTAGATCTATTTGCAAGGGTTGGTGGTGAGATGATTTGCTTTGCTTCTTGATAGGACACATTATGATTGGTTTTATATTTCTGAATAAGTTTCTCGGTTTTCCAGCGATCGCATGTTCTAGCGTAAGCGGGTTGATCTTTTTTGCAGTTTGGGTATATCACTTGGGATGCAGTACAGGCTTCGCAGTTGTGTTCAACTGACCCGCACTTTTCACAAGCAGGGGTTCCCCGGCAAGCTGTCTGGTAATGTCCGTACTTCTGACATTGAAAATATTCCAAAACCGTAATGGGCTTGGAATATATGGTCTGACATTACAGACCAGATATCCAGCCTTAATGGATGCTGGGCAATGTGGTATATTAAAGATCAAAATTGTGCGTAGGAGTCAGAACTCCATCTTTTCTGGTGGAAATTCTCTTGACCTGTATAATAAGTTCTTCAGGCATCTCCTCTTCGGACACATACATTAAATCAATATTAAAGAGGTATTCAGTGATCTATGGGGTGTCATAGTAACTGGTATTCCAGCAAAGAGATTAATACTCAAGAGCTGCTCTGAGTGTTTACTATTAGAAGTCTCGATCAGAATATCTCCTGACCTAAGTCTTTTTACAGCCTTAGGAGCTCCAGCTCTACTTTCTAATTCTTTTTGTACTCTAAATGGCAAGAGTTTGCCAACTGCATTTTCACTAGTTGAGTGTATGATCAGGAAAGACGGAGTAGGATAGAACTCAGAGTCAGTTTTCTGACGTTTTGAAGTTCCTGCAATAGAACTCTTTCTTTTTTTTATGTCTGGGGTGCATCTGGCAGCCCGGATGAGTCAGAGTTTGATTTACTCATGACGTGCTATTTTTGGCCCTGGGAGATTATCTTTCCCTCCTGGGTTACCAGGCGAAGAGACGGTTAGTATTAACGAAAAATAAAAAAGGGGATTAAAGAAAGGTACTTTCCTTTCTGGGTTATATAATTTTAAATATCTATTTAATTATAATGCTCAAGAGTTATTATTAGCTATAATGGTGTAAGGAAGCCAGAGGCTTATACTGCACCAACCAAAAAAAAAATCCCAATTACCCCGAGAGAGAGAGAGAGAGAGAGAGAGAGGAATCACCAAGAAAGAGAAGAATGATGATATCCAGCTCAGGACCCTGGGTGTGCCAAGCCCATACTCACCAGATGTGAGCTTGTGAAACTCAGTAGAAACGTATTTACAGTAAAGCATACCAGATAATCATTATGAAAAGGTGCTGTGGTCACTAATATCGCTTGGCACTCGGGGCCAGTTATGTCTGGTCTCTTGTGGCATCGCTAGTCCATTATTATAGGATGGTCTCAGTATAGTCTGCTAGAGTAGAACCTTTTACGCCCCAAGACTCATAATTGTAATATGGTAAACCTTCTTTGATCAGCTGGTATTTTTGTGATAGCTTCTAATTTATTATTCTAGCCACCTGGTTGTGTCTGTGAGTGTAATCTGTATGGGTGATTACCCTGCATCCTACGGTGACTGGATTGTTTCTGGAGCAAGATGGCATTGTCAACATGTGTTATCTGTTATTCTGAGGTCCTTAGCTATGTAATTTCTGCAGTTCTTGGTGTTGATTACCTGGTCTTGGATGGCAAGCAGGAATCCTTTGGTCTCAGGGTAGAAACTTCTGTTCATGAGCCATGATCTGTATGTGTTTATGGCTGTGACCATGTTCCCACCATTCAGCTTTGATTTTAGCAGACTTCTCAGTTTCTGATGGTACTTCTCAGTCAGATGGGCCTTGTGGGTCTGCATCATCCCCAGATATTTTTCTGTCTCTCCCTGTGTCATAGTTTCAATCTTCTCACCAGCCTTCAGCTGGTAGTTTTGTCCGACTGGATGTCCTTGATACAATCCGTGGTCTTGCATTTGTCTAGGACAAAGTGCATCCTTATGTCAGTGTTGAACTGTTCAGTGATCTGGAGTAGCTGTTGGAGTTGACTCTCAGTTGCTGCTTAAAGTTTGATGTCATCCGTGTACATCAGGTAAGAGAGAGAGTGTGTACAGGTTATTCCTCCCTACTTTTAGGGTATACCCGTATTTGCTGTTATTGAGTGTGGCTGAGTGCTAGATAGAACTATATTGGGCTCAGCGCATCTCCCCGGAAGATTCCCCTTCTAATGGGTATTAGTCTGGTCATTGTGATGTTCTAGACCTTGATGGTGGTCCTTCCATTTTGCCATGGTTGCTTTAACGAAATGTGTCAGGGTCAGGTTGGCTTTGTCGATCTTCAGCATCTCTATCAGCCAAGTATGAGGTATGGGGCAGAGGCGAAGGCCTTGCGGTAGGCAATGTAGGCAGTTTACAGGTGGCAGTGCTTCTTGTAGGCTTGCTCCATAACTGCAGCATCAATGGCCAATTTCTCCTTGCATCTTCTGCTCATCTGCCTACATCCCTTCTGCTGCTTGCCACAATGTTCTTGGCTTTTCAAATGGTTTGATATTTTCTTAGTTAGGCAGCTGATCAGTTCTTGTACATTGTTGGGAGACAGGTGATTGATCTGTACTTTGCCGGGTTGTGGTGTCTTTGTCCATAGCTTTCAGGTAGGTGATTCCTTGAGTAAGAGACTTTGGGATTGATTCAGGATGCCTTATTATCTGGGTGAACTGCTCTGCTGTGCCTGTGTGTGTGCAGCTGAATTTCTTGTACTGGTAGTTGTGGATGTTATCATTCCCAGGGTTTGCCAGTTGTGGAACTTCCTAATCGACTGCTGTACTTCTTCCTCCCAAATCTCCAATTCTGAAATCTTTTGTACATTTTTAGTTTTCTTCCTTTCTAGATCTATCCAGGTGGCACAGCTGTTATGTGGCTAACGTCACTGCTCTACAGGTTTCCCCAGAACCCCTTGAGTACTTTATGGTTGGGGGAACCATTGCCTTCTTTCTTCTCGTCTGATTTTCCTGTAGAAGGCTCTCTGGTTTTCATCAAATATCCTGTTGTCTGTTTTCCTCTGGGTATTATCCCTATAACAGTGAAGTCTCTTGCTGAGTACCAGGAGTTTCCACTTGTGGGTATCAAGGTACTCTCAGTCCTCTAATTATAGGTCTCATGTTTGGTGTGGATTTTGTCTTTCTTGAGGATGGCCTTCACTTTTCTGATCAGGTTCTTACTTCTGTTACCCCATTGGTACTGAGTCAGTTGGTCCATCTTCACTCTCATCTGCTGTTGCTTTCTTTCTCAGGCTGGTGGTTTCTTGTCTTTGCATTTTATGTTATGTTGTTCTCTGGTTTCCCTTCCGTTCGTCCAGTAGCTGCTGAAGTGGCACAGTAAATGGCTGTGTGGATGGTCTTTAGTTCTTGTTAAGATAATCCAGAATTATTTGCATATTGAGGTGGTCTGTGACTTTTCAAAGGATTCTGTTGGATCTCTGCTTCGGTATGGTGTGGGTCTCTTTGTTGGGTCCATTCTACTCTTCTTCTATTCTGATCTTGTCTATTTTCACTTCAGCTGCTATGTAGTTCTTGTCGTTCCTTCTCCAGTTCTGGTTCCATTATATCCGTATTCATTATTGTTTGTAGTTGGTTGCTCATATCCTGTTTGATTTACAACATTGCAGGAGCTATCAGGTTCTTCTTGACAATGGCCCATCTCTGGTCTGCTATTCGCTGTTCGGTGACTTGAATGTTTGGGAAGTGTTCCAACCACAAATTATTATTATGGTTGCTCCTATATTATTTCTCCCTGATTTCCACCCTGTGATAGGTACTGCTACCAAGTACATAGGGTGGTTGTTATGTCTGGTGTTATTGTTGGTCAAGGCACTCTGACTATCCTACAGGTATTCAGGATTGCAATTTTCTGGAGTTACTTGTATGTGTTCTCTGAGAAACTTATTGCTGCTAGGCTTTATGTAGTGTCTCTGGCACCATACCAGTAGTTGCCACAATGATTGGGATGGTCGTTACTTGTTGCATATGCCACATCTATTTGATCTTCTGTCTTAGGTCTGTGTACTTCCCGATCTTTTCCTCGTGGGTTTTCTGGAGATTGCCAGTGTTGGAAACCACTATATCAATCAGACAGGTAGTCTTTTCCTACTTGTCGACACGGGTTATGTCCAGTGTGTTGTGCAGGATTGACTTGTTCATTATTATGGCACAGTCCCAGTAGACTGAGCCATAATAATTGTGGTTGGAGTCTCTAGTACTGTATCATAATTGTAATATCATACACTTTCTTTGATCAATGTGTATTTCCTCACTTGCTTCTGATGTATTATCCTGGCTACTTGGCCATGTCTACAAGTGCACTCCGTCTAGGTGATCACCTTGCATCCTCGACTTATGTCATCTGACACTCCGGGCTCCTTGGCAATGTATTTTCTATAGTTTCTGGTGTTAATTACCTGGTCTTCAATGGCGACACAAATGCTTCAGTCTCGAGGAAGAATGTCCCACTCGGCCGGGGGCCAAGAGGAATCTTCTAACAATCTCAACCGAAAAAACAAACTCAATACTCCTCAGGGGTACCCTTGACCCTGGTAGACCTCCACTAATCAAAATAAATGGAGCGACCATCAAACTCAAGCAGGAACTAAAATACTTAGGAATAACACTAGACCGAAACTTGAACTTCACATCTCATCTCTGTTATCTCAGAACGAAAACAAGAAGGCTCTCGGCCCTGATAACCAAAATCATCAGGAGGGACTGGGGACTAAAGAAGAGGGCCCTCTCTCTTCTATACAAAGCCCTCTTCATCCCTATCCTTTCCTATGGTGCAGGTGCCTGGTATCAGAAAGCAAACACAGCAGTCAACAAGAAAAAGCTGGAGTCGATCCACCGATCCATACTTTTGACAACTAGAGCCTGCTGCACGGTGAGCACCCATGGGCTCCAGGTCCTGGCAGGCTTCCTTCCCTTGGACCTGGAGATTGTGCGCTGTGGGCTGCTACACCAACATTCGAAAGGAAGAACCACAACTTATCTAGGTTACACAACAGATCCACAAAAAAGCAAATCCTCAGAAAATAAGAGGTTAACGGAACACCTGCAATCTATCTGGCAAAATAGATGGAATCTTACCACAAAAGGGCAAGTCACCAAAAAATTTATACCCGATGTCAGCAGGGTATATCCTATTTCCCCGTCCTGGTTTTCCCCTGGCTTGCACACCACCTTCCTTCTTACGGGACATGGCTCCTTCAGAGGAAAACTCCACGAGCTGGGAATCTCTGACAACCTGAGCTGTAACTGCGGTGAGGAGGAAACATGGGAACATCTTATCCATGACTGTGACAACTATGAGGACCTCAGATGTCAGCTATATACATGCATCAACTCCTTGCTAAAAAACCAAGAAGAAATAATATTGCAAGAAGAAGATAATTACCGGGCTTTCACCGTCTTTGCCCGCGAACTCTTTGAAAGACAAAGATCCCTGCCACATATCACTAACCTATGAAAGACTGCGAAACTCTGAACTAGTGACCACCTGAGGCAGATACAACACATCAGCGTGACGAACTGGACCTGACTTCTGGACTTGGACCACCACTGAACCAATGCAAAGACGAAGATTGCAACTTGGACTCGGACCTTGAAGATATGATGTATACAGCCATAGTGCCCTGGCTCTGTCTAGCCTGCTTTTTACTCCTCTTTCCCTAGCAAGGGGGGGAGGGGACGGCCTGCTGTCTCCTCCCCCTCCTGCCACCCCTCTTTCTCCTCTGGTGGGGCATGGGCATGCCCCACTATTTCAACAGGGGTCATCTTCCCTATAGACCCCTTACTTCCAATTTCCAACCCCCCAGTCTTCCACCTCCCCTCCCATCTTTCTCTTTACAACAGTGCTTGCCCCACACGTACAAATTTAAAACACCAAAATTCATGCCCGATCCATTAGGAAATATTATTACCTCCAGCGCTTATCCCTTATAGCCCCTCTAAGTTGCGTATAATGTACCATCTGTGCCCAAAAGAAAAGAAGAATTATTATTTTAATGTTTTTTTTTTTTTTATTTATTTATTTTTTTTTATTTATTTATTTTTTTTTATTATTATTTTTTTTATTTTATTTTATTTATTATTATTATTTTTTTTTTTTATTTTATATATATATATATTTTTTTTTTTATAGGTCCTAGCCACTGAAATCTCAGGAAAATAGGTGGTAGGACCTGCCAGAGCAAACTATAAGGGAACACCTGGCTGGCCTCCACGTGGCGGAGTACTTAAACGACAGGTCCCATCTGGGGCCTGGCGGCTAACAAGCCAGAGGAACAATGGGCACAACATATTACACAATACATGATCCACACACTTTTAAACCTCTGGCCTTGACAGCGTACTGTCCTCGATACAAAGAACATACGCGGAGATGGGGTAAATCCCTGGTGCCGTTAGACCCAAAAAATATTCTGTACTCTGTCCCACTCGGCCATGCATCAGAAGCCATTTTATCTATGTGATGTTGATGTGTCTACCATGGAGTGTCTTCTTTGCCCATCTGGATGGGAGGGGACTCCTCGCTTATATTGAGTGGGGTATGCCGCTTGCCTTATCTTCTTTATGGCCTGGTTGAGTGCTGCTGTGTAATCCTTCAGGTTAGCTATCGCCGTTTTCTGTTGCTCGATGAGGTCTAGTTGGCCCCTTCCTCCCTCTTTCTGAGCTATTATCAGTCTCTCCACGGCTGACCTCGGGTGGTTGGTTGGTTTTGATTTTATTGGTGCATTAGCAACTAAGGCTATAATGCACCAAAACCAGCCACCTCGGGTGGTGTTAGGCATCACTGTCCTTGTCTTTCTCGTGATCTCCAGCTTGGTGTTAGTCCAATCTGTGATCCCGAAGGAATATGCTAGCACTGGGACTGCATAAGTCCCAGTGCTAGCATAGCTTTGAGCAGGCTTCTGAGTGTCTGATGGTATTTTTCAGTGCAGTAGGCCTTGATCTCCTTGTGCTCTAACTGCCGAGCCTGCATCATTCCCAGATATTTGTAGATCTTTCCCCTGCCATGGCTTTGATCGCTTTTTGCCAGTCTGTAACCGGTAGTTTTGGCCGACTAATTTAACCTGATGCAATTCGTGGATCTTGCATTTGTCTAGACCAAATTCCATCCTGATATGATTGCTAAATTCTTCAGTAATCCAGAGTAGTTTCTAGAGTTGCTTCTTGGTTGCTGCATAGAGCTTGCTGTCATACATACATGTACAGCAGTTGGAAGGGGATGTACAGGTTTTTCCTTCCTTCTTTGAGGTTAGATCCATGCTTTCGGTTGTTGAGCATGGTGGATAGCAGGTTGAGTGGTAGTGACAATCACAGTGGACTCAGGGCATCTCCCTGATAGGGATCAGTCTGGTTGGGATGTTCTCGACCTTGATGGTGGTACTCCATTTCACTATGGTTGTTTCTAGGAGGTCACTGTCGGATTTGCTTTGTAGATCTCCAGCATCTCTATTAGCCAGCTATGAGGCACAGAGTCAAAGGCCTATGATCAGGGCCATGCAAACGTCTTGGGGGCCTGGATGCAAAAGGGGTTAAGGGGCATTGTTTATTTATGTTGAGACTTTGATAGTTGTTGTTATTGGGATTAACGACACAAGGACTACTGAGGCCAAATTGTGTCTGTTCACAGTTTATTTACAGGTGGCATATAGTTAGAGACGTTAAATTATATGCTCCTGTACAGGCGATATGTTTTAAATACATGAAAAAGTCTTGTATATTGGCTTCATTTCCTAATATATGAGATATATTAGATGAAACGTTTAACATTAAGAGTAACCGGAAAGTGTTTGATTGAATGGTTGAATATAAGGGACACACAGCCAGAAAATGACGATCCATAAGTTGCGTCTGACAGGATGAGCACCAAGGTGGGTTTTCTCCCAGTAGCAGGAAGAGATGGGTATAGCGAGTGTGTCCAATTCTGAACCTTGCCAATACCACTTCTTGTCTGTTTCGGCGGAAGCTAGAGAGCCACAGCTTTGGATCTTCTTTTTTATCTGGTAAAGTTTATTGTTAATGTTACCTTTCCAGATCTGCGACCATTTATCGTAGCACGCTTTACAAATGACAGACTTCCCTAAGTCTGTCATTCGTAAGTTCTTTACGTGATCTCAAAGTGCTCTCTAACAATAACCTGAGTGCTTCAAAGTGCTCTCTAACAATAACCTGAGGATATTGTTAGAGAGCACTTTGAGGATGTTTAGTGGCAAAATCGGCACCTTCATTTCCAGGAATGCCAGAATGGCCAGGGATCCAGCAAAAACCGATCGACTGATTGGACACACACACACTGCAGCAGAATAGCTGGGAATCAATCTGTTTCAAGATAGGATGAGAATTGCGATAGACGTCATCAACGCGGAAGCGCACATACAGGAAACGTTCACGAGAAAGTAATACCTCTCGTATCAGCGGAGCCTGAGAATATGTACTGATTTTTCGTTTTTAATGATGCTTAATAGTCTTGTGTAAGCAATCTGCCTTTGCTGAAAGAGAGACTATCCACTGGCATTCTCCTCAAATAGGTACTCTTTTTACTTCTTACATACTAAGATGGTTTCTCTAACTACGGTACGTGCTTGAATAATGGCGGCTGCCTAAAGTCGAAAACGTCAACAACACAGAAGAGCACACCCAGGAAATGTGCACGAGAAAATAGTATCTCTCGTATAAGTGTATTCCGATAAACTGTACTGTAGATTTAAGTGAAAACTTTAATCCAAAATAAGTGCATATCATTTACTCGGAAAGTAGAATAACACTCTAACAGCTTTCACTTTAATTTTTTTTTTTACATGCGTTTGGCTCCATTGCAGCGTTACGAAGCCAACGAAGATGGTGGCTACTAACTGTGAAACTAGATGTCAGGGTGGAAGCACATGCCCTGGTGCAACGGCGGCCGATTGCAATGACGTTAACGCAATTTCGGATGGAGGGTTTAATTTCATGGGCAAAGGCAGCCCGCAATATATTACTTTATGTAATTACTGCCTGGATTCAAAACTTAATTTAACCTCCTGCTTCATCTGCAGTAAATCTTACTGCAGTAAATGCGTGCCAACGTTAAATCATCTGTGCAAAACCTGCGACGGCGCAAACATTATGAATTCACCGACTGACATTCCAGTGGAGATAAACCTAATTCCAAAACAATTGATAAAGGAAATTCAAACCTCTTCTATACCCCCTTTTCCCGACCTGGACTTTGATGACGTAGGCTCAGGTGTGGGGGAAGCGCTAAACAATAATTTGAGAATCCAGCATATATGGAAGACACTCAAAAACATGCTGCAGGCCCAAACCAGACATTTTAACACTGAAATTTCTAAATTAAAACAGTCGTCGGAAAAGGGATTTCACCAATTGGAAAATGGGAATGCGTTTCTAACCGAACACCTTACAACCCTAATAAAATTGATGAAATCCTGTGATCAGGGTTCTCCTAGGGCGCTGCTGTTACCCTACCACAAGGATCTGGAACAGAGGTACAGCGGCTCTGAAGCTCCAACTCTCACAGATGAAAATTCACACAAATCGGAATCCCTCCCAAGCTTGGCAATTAATCAGCTCAAAACAAGCCTTGCCAACCAAAACAATAATATCAATAAAGAGCTCAGCAACCTTAACGAGAGCATAATAGACCTTTCATGCTCGGTCAGCGCACTGCAGGATACATGCTCCAACTCCTACCAGGCAAAAAATGACAGTGAAAGGAAAACAAACAAGGAGCCAATGTTAGCCAAACAATCCAGCAACTCAACCCCGGGCAACACTCAATTTAAATCATGTATGAACTCACAGGCACAGATGAAGGTGTACTCACATAAAGAAAGCAACACTGAGTACAACCAGAGCAGCAATAAAAAATCTGTTGCAACCCAAACTCACAATGAGGCCTCATCACGGACAGTGAACAAGCAAACCCAGACTGCATATGATATAACTCTAGGGGCCATTCCCAAGAGCAGGAACAAAACAGAACTGGCAAACAAAGCTAACAAATCCGACCCCAGGCACACCTCTCAGAATGATGGTTCTTCTTCTCTTCCTTTGAGGAATCTAAAGCAGACTTCACAACATGAGAATTATGTTAAACCTAGTACTAAAGTACACACTCACCCCAGTCAATCAACAGCCCCAACCTCAAAGGGGCCTAAAAACCAACCTAGACACAATAACAAGAGTAAGGATTAACATTCGCAACCTATTAACACCAGGGACACTCCTGACGGTGGATTTCTTAATATTTCTAATAAAAACAAAGACAAATTCACTAAAAAGGGAAACGAGAAAGGAACAGGCAATGATGGAATGAAAACAAACCAGGTCAAGGCTACTACTGAAATTCTCTCTCTCAATAACACTAATGATAGCAAAATAAGTTTCATTGGTAAAGGGGATAGAGGATGGTCCTTGAGGTTGTCACAGACATTCTCTCAGGTATGCCAGACAAGCTATACTTGCTACCTGGGAGTCTAAAACGCTGATGGAACTGATATTCGGGTGACACTCAAGTCAAGTGGACCCAATTTCGGCGAAGTCCGGACGGTCTGTGACAGCCAAATCCTCTGCTTGCACTTTCACGATGGTGGGACTGTTAGTAATCCTCGGTATAACCTCCATGCACAAGTACATGGTGGGTGACCACCCAGGTGTGAACCAACGTAAGCAGGGGTCGAAGTGTGGCGCCCACATCACATGGAGGAATGCCGCTCTTCTATGTTACCAGGCAGTACTAGGTGGTAGATGACTCTCATCAACCGGTGAAATACCACCACTTTGCTTATTGGAGGCTTGAAGTGGTGGAACCCATGTTTAGTCTCTAGAGCTAAGTTCCGGTCAACCCTTCCCAATCTCTTCCATCATGCAGTATGATTGATGACTTTTGAGGTTATGATGAACGTCGTGGCGAGATCCAATATTCCTTACATTTCGAGGGTACAGCTCTAAAATGGTGATCGCAGGCCGGCCGCTAGTTAGTACACCGGACCGAACCTATTGGTAACTCTCTAGGAGGCTTCCGGATCAGCTAGTGTATAATCTTGCTACCTCTACTCTGCCAGATAGTGATTGGAGGGAGTCCGAGTAGTGTGTATGCGAGGAGCATTGTCGAGGCCACGTTATGTCAAGGAACTGGGTATATTCTTCTCACGTGTACGCCAGATCCAAAAATTTCATTACTTCATACAGCATGTTCCACCCACTTTTTCTTACTATTGAATACACCACGAATTGTCAAACTAATAGAGCAAGCTTATCTGTGAAAAGATCTAAATCTCTCAAGCACTTCCTAATTCATTTCACAAATATACGTGGTCTCAATTCTAATCTCAACGATGTCCATTTCCACTTGCAGTCTGCCAAACCCCATGTGCTTTTTCTGACAGAATCTCAGTTATCGGTTGATTCAACTACTGCTCATCTCAGATGCCCAAATTATTCGCTGTATGATTCCTTTCGCCTCAAAGGTGGTACTTGTGCATGTCCGTTCTGATATTCCCTATTTGGAATCTCCTCACTTTGATCTTCTCTGGCTTAAAATCTCTCTACCTCATTGTGTCAAATTCATCTGTTGTCTTCTCTACCGTTCTCCTAACTCCACTAATCACTTGGAGCTCTTTGACTTTCTCCAGTCCAACTTTCCTAACACTGAGGTAATTTTCCTTGGTGATTTTAATGTTCACAACTCCAGCTGGCTTCCGTTTTCTAGTCACACTGACCCAGCAGGTCGAGATGCTGAGGCTTTTGCAATTATCAATGACCTAGCACAGATTGTTCATTTACCTACAAGAATACCGGACAATCCAAATCATACAGCCAATACGCTTAATCCTTTTCTCACAAACAACATTTCTAAGTACACGGTCGAAGTGAGAGGTCCTTTAGGCACTTCAGATCACAACTTGGTGATTGCCTCTTCTCCAATGGAACCTTTATCTCATGGCTATTCCCAACCTTGTGTTGTTTGGAATTACAAGAATGCAAAATGGGATGACCTGCGAATCTTCTTTTCCATGGTCGGATTACTGTTTCAAAACTTCTGATGTCAACGTTTGCTCAGATCGTGTCAGTGAAATTATTCTTGCAGGAATGGAATCCTTTATAGCACACTCCACTTTAAAATCTCGTCCTTTATCTAAACCTTGGTTTTCCAATAAATGTGCTAAGGCTGTTCAAGAGAAGAATGTTGCATATTGTAATTGGCTTCTTTCTAATTCTTCAATTTCATTTTCTGCCTACACCAAAGCTTGCAACAATTGTAAAGCAGTTATTAATCAGTCCAAGCTAGAGTTTGAACAGGCTAAAAGTAGAAAACTTGCTTCTTGCCCTGATGGTAGCCAAGCATTCTGGTCTCTTGCCAAAGCTATTGGCCGCAACTTTTGTCCATCTCTGCTCCCACCTCTGTCCACACCAGATGGTTCTGTTGTCACTTCAGCCAAGGATAAAGCTGACCTGCTAGCATCCCATTTTTCTTCCAGCTCATGTATTAATGATCTTGGTAAAACACCTCCCACCATTCCCAACACGCTCCATTCAATGCCTCCTGTGGTCTTCCGTCAAAAGGATATCAGAAAGATTTTGATGAATCTTGATGCTAAGAAAGCTCCAGGTCCCGATGGTATTTCTCCACTTGTTTTCAAATCCTATGCTCCTGAACTTACTCCTATTCTCTGCCGCCTTTTTTTCACTTTCTTATTCCAAAGGTGTTTTTCCTTCTGCTTGGAAATTTCCTCATATCCAGCCAGTTCCTAAAAAGGGTGACAAATCCCTCCCATCCAATTATTGTCCCATTGCAATTACTTCTACTCTTTCTAAAGTAATGGAGAAATCAATTAACCGCCAAATTTTAAACTACCTAGAAACCTTCCGTCTGATCAACGATTGCCAGTATGGATTCCGTCAGTGTCGATCCACTGGTGATATTCTGGCTTATGTTACCCATTTATGGACTAATTCAATGGAAAGGTTCGGTGAAACACAAGTAGTTGCTCTTAACATCTCAAAGGCTTTTGATCGTGTTTGGCATAAAGGTCTTCTAAACAAGCTTCCATCTTATGGTTTGCCAACTGTTTTTAGTAATTGGTTATCCAGTTTTCTCTCTGATCGCTCACTGAGGGTGATGGTAGATGGCTCTCTGTCTTCTAACTTCTCCACTAATGCCGGTGTCCCCCAAGGTTCAGTTCTTTCCCCCAGTCTTTTCCTTTTGTATATTAATGTCCTTCTTCCATTGACTGGAAATCCTATCCATAGTTTGCCGATGATAGCACATTGCATTCCACTTTCCATTTTGAGAAACCTTGTCCTGCTCAATCAGCTTCAACTTCTTGAAAATCTGCTACCAATTCCTTATATACCGATCTTCAGGTAATTCTCCAGTGAGGCAAAGACAACTTAGTTGATTTCAACCCTTCTAAAACTCAGTCTTGTCTTATATCTCGCAAAAAGGATTCTTCTGCTCCTATGCTTATCTTTAGTGCCACTCCGATTTCTAGGCAAGTTGATATATCTCTTTTGGGGATTACCCTGTTTTCTAATCTCTCTTGGCACAAGCACATTACAAATATTGCTTCCTCTGCATCTAAAAAACTTGGTTTTCTCTTTCGCTCTTTGCATTACTTTTCTTCCAAACAGCTGTTCGCTCTGTACAAATTGCAAATTCGCCTTACCGTGGAATATTGTTCCCACATATGGGGCGGTGTCCCCAAACCCCCCCCCCTCTCTCTCTCTATATCCCTCCCCTCAATGTGGCCACCTGTACGTGGTGAGGGGACCTCCCAGTGACGCTGCTGGACTTCCAGACTAGCATCACTGGGATCCAATGCCCACACAAATTGCAAATCCGCCCTGCCATGGAATATTGTTCCCACATCTGGGGTGGTGCCCCCAAAACCTCTCTCAGGCTTCTTGATTCCATTCAGAAGAGGGCAGTTAGGTTAATTAATGATTCATCTCTAACAGAGCCTCTCCACTCGCTTTCTCATAGACGTACTGTTTCTGCTGCACGCCTATTCTACAGATACTTCCATGGGCACTGTTCTTCTGAATTGGCTTCTACAATTCCTGCTCTCTCTTTCAAAACAGTCCGAACACATGCCGCCGCCACCAGCCAACATCCATTTATTATCTAACTTCAAACCCACAGAACCAACTTTTCATCTTCCTCATTTATTCATTCAACTGCCGTTTTCTGGAATCTTACGTATTTCCTGAAAAATTACAATCTACAGAAGTTCAAGCCCAATGTCAACAAATATCTTCTTTCGTTTTCTCAACCTGCATCCCAAGCATGGTAATAAGTACTATAGGTTCTAATACCTCTCGTGTTTGGGGTCCACATAAAAAAAAAAAAAGGAAACCTAGTAGTGGTTCCTAAAAATATCTCGTGGCATTCTCCAGGCTGGCACCCTCCATGGAGGAGGCTGACCTAGAGTGCTACTTTAAGAGAAAAATTAACATTAACATATCAGCTGAGAAAATGAAGTCACTTCATCCTGAAATATACTCCTCCTTTAAGATCAGCTTTGATCAAAAGGATATAGAACAAATGACATCCAAAAAACATAACTTCGCTGACGGGGTCACAGTTCAGGCGCATTTAGGTTTAGAAAACATAACATCTACAGGCCTATCACAGACAACACCATCTACAAAAATAATGGTCCTGGAAAGGCTGAAAGCAACCACACTAGACAGCAGTCAATGAACAATAATGCTCATGGCAGAGACAAAGACAACAGTATCTTCATAAATATATACTATCAAAATTGTAGAAGCATCATTGAGAAGCTAAACAAATTTAAAATAGAGATTAGCCAAGCTGACTCTGATATCTGGGTTCTCACAGAAACCTGGCTAACCGCTGACATCTTAGACTCAGAAACTTGTCCCTAAAACTTTCAAATTATCAGAAGAGATAGGGAAAACAAGAAAGGGGGAGGAGTAATGATTTTACTGCACCATAAAATTGTCATCTCTGACATCATCTCCCTAAAAGATATTGAGGTCATTTACATCAAAGCTAAAGTTGGCAACATAACGGTGCAATTGGTAGGAATCTACCTACCACCACCTGTTAAAATGAACGCCTTAAAAAAACTTGAGAAGGTACTTGAACCCATTCTTATCTCCTCCAGGAGTGATGTCAGAACAATAGTGCTAGGTGACTTCAACACTCACTTTGAGCATGGACTGGGCAAGGAAGACCATAACAATAAAAATAGCCACCTATTTCAGTTTCTGAAGGATATGTTTCTCAGACTGAACCTGAAGCAAAAATGCAAACTCCCCACCAGAAAAGAGAAACTCCTTGACCTGGTCTTCACAAATTTTTACATAAATATTAACTATACTCCCAATTATTTCCACTCGGATCATCTAGCCTTATTGCTTGACTTTGATACCAAGACCAAATATATCAGCAATGAAGTCAGGGAATGCTCCTTCAATTTTAGGAGAGCCCCCTGGGACAAAATAAGAAATGAAATCTTAAATGTCAACTGGCAACCATTATTTAGGAGTCAAGACCCAGATATAATTCTGGATATGCTGTACAACGACTTAGACCTAATTATCAAAAACTATACACCCAAGAGCCATGCAAAGCGAACACTAATAAATTTCCTATGTGGTTCACAAAAGAAAACATTCAGTTACTCAAGAAAAAACAACAAATGTTCATCAATTTCAAAAACACACAGAGACATGACATTTACATTCAGTTCTCCAATCTAAGAAGGCAGATAAAAAATAATATAAATTTGGCCTACCAAAATCACTTAGCTAACCTACAGAATGCAATGCTAAACAGGCATGATATGGGTCCATTCTGGAAGCATTGAAAAATGGGTTATAAAAAACACAAGAATATGAACAAAATGGAGACCATTCAATCAGATGAATTTGCAAATTTCTACAGTGAACTATATACTGAAAAAGCTGATCACAGCAGTAAGCTTGATAACACCTCTCCCTCCTCATATTTCAGTGATACCCTGACACAATTTGAAGTCAATACAGAGACTTTATTGAATACCCTCAACAAATTTAAATTAAGTTATGACACAAACAGCGGCAGCTTACCCATTGCACTCTGGAAACACTGCTTTATTGTCTTGCAACAACAACTTATACATCTGATCAAAGCCATTTTCAATAAGGGATCACTCCCTTGAAGATTAAAGGAAACCACTATCACCCCTCTTTTTAAAAAAGGGGGCTAAAGACACACCTTCCTCATTTTGACCCATACACAAATCTAACCCCCTAAGCAAGATCTTTGAGAACCTCCTTTACGTGCAAACTCTGCTCCTTCATGAAAAATAAATTCAGCCACATTCATCATGGCTTCCTAATGGGCAGATCAACAGTGACCAACCTACTCTCCATAGAACATGACAACAAACTTAGCCTTGATAATAACAATCAGATAGACATTATATACCTGGACCTACAGAAAGCCTTTGACTCATTACCACACAAGTTGCTTTGCCTCAAATTAAAGCACATAGGTTTATCAAGTAATGCCTTATCACTTATGTCTAACTTCCTTGACAACAAGAAAAGCAGAGTTCATTTTGAAGGAAGATACTCCTCCACTTTCCATATACAAAGGGGAGTCCCACAGGGTTCTCATCTGGGGCCACTACTCTTTGCTGTATATATTAACGACATACAAGATTGTATGCAACATGTTGACATCAAAGTGCTCTCATACGCAGATGACTTGAAAATATACAAAACCATCAAAACAACACAAGACTGTGAATCACTGGAAAATGGACTAGACACCATCACCCGATGGATCACAAACAATGGTCTAACACTAAACTTAAACAAATGCTGCACCATGTCTGTCACAGACTATCACAAAAAACACAAGATTAATTATCCCTATAAAGCTAATAATCGTGAGCTATTGAGAATACATGAGGTTTCAGATTTGGGAGTATGGTTTTCTGACAAGGGAAACTTCAACACACATGTAAATAAAACTACAGCTAAGGCCTCCAAATCCCTTGGACTGCTTAAAAGGATCTGCTTCGATTTCACCAATGTACAGCTCATAAAAACAGCCTGCATAATGATAATCAACCCAATTCTAGAATAGGCCTCACAAATCTGGATCCTCACACCAAAATTCTTATAAAACAACTGGAACGTATTCAGAAATCCATAGTCAGATTCCTGGTGTACAAATCTAGGTTGGAATTGAACACAAAATCCTACGAAGAATGGTGCATTCACTTCGGCATTGTACCACTCTACCAAAGAAGAGCTGCGGCAGACTGCAAATTCCTAATGCATCTCGTGGCTGGAAAGTTGGATGCCCCCGAGCTGCTCTACCTCATCAACTTCAGCTGTCCTCCAAGAGCCTTGAGAATACAAAATATGCTGGCACAAGAGCCATTCAGAACTGATCAACTCAGATTCCATTACTTCAACAGAACTGCTAAATGAATCCATATGCTAAATGAAAACATTAATATCAAAAAAGAGCTACAAAGGTTTTACAATCAAACTACTAGAGAATGAAAATAAATGACTAATTTAATAATAATAACAATAATAATACTATAAAGATAGGTATAATTAGCTTTAAAAAAAAATTTTTGTTTCAAGGAACAAAGATAAGAAATAACAATCAGGGGAAAAAAAAAAAAAAAAAAAAAAAAATAGAGATAACAATAAGAATAATAACAAAAATCAATCAATGCAACTACTTAATGTGAACTAACAAGAAAAGAAAACAACAAAATGCTTAGAAATACAAATTTCTCTGTTACTACAGCTTTGCTCAAATGCAAATTGCTTGTAATGTATGATACACATTGTATATGTTCTAAATTGACCTTGTATATTTGAAATTGTATATTGAGACCTGACATTGGGTACAGATTGTAAATAGAATTATTACTGTATTGCTACTGTCATATTCCTCCTCTGTAAGGCTTTGGCTGTTTTGGAATAATAAATAATAATAAAAAAAAAATGAGAACTTCTTTATGGCAGAGACAGCACTGAGGGAGTCGGTGTAAATTATGGCAGGCGAGATGAAAAGCTCAATAATCTTACTAAGCACTAACTATAATTCAGCTGTGAAGATGCTGCAAGCTAGCGGTAGTGTGGCCAAAATCGTATTGAAGGAAAAACTGTGGCAGCACCTACCATTTTGTCAGTTTTGGAACCATCTGTATAAATTTTATAGGCATGGTTGTTCATAGTAGCATGAACTGAGTGTAACTGTCTGATATTGCAGGATGGTATAATATTTTTCCCCCACTGGAGAAAGTGCACATCGTGAGAGACAGACGTGATAGACTGTCTGTCACATCTGTCTGTCTGTCTGTCTGTCACGATGTGTCAGATGTGACAGACAGACACATAGGTGGAATAGGTGCACTTGTGTCCTGAAAAATTTCATTTAAATTGACATTCCAACTCTGAACAAGCTCTTTAATCCTGAGTGAAGCAGGTCTATTTTCATTTGGCTTGCTGTCATAGAATGATTCCCACCGAGTATATAGAGATACTCCCAACTGGGGTGCAATGGTAGACTTTGGATCTTAGCAGCATAGTGGAGCAGAAGTGTTTTTCTATGCAGGTGTAATGGGGGATCATGTGCTTCAATATAAAGACTGGATTGGAGAAGTCCTGAAAGCTCCTAGGGCTGTCCTCAGAGCACCATGCTGTATGACGTTCAGCCATTCTAATG
This sequence comes from Mastigoproctus giganteus, assembly GCF_048544385.1. Taxonomy (NCBI): domain Eukaryota; kingdom Metazoa; phylum Arthropoda; class Arachnida; order Uropygi; family Thelyphonidae; genus Mastigoproctus; species Mastigoproctus giganteus. The sequence goes on along the minus strand of NC_143582.1, from coordinate 104,541,361 downwards.
TGCTTACCCTAGCAGAGTCATATATACTGAAGAACCGTAATCCAAGCACGAACGGATTAGGAACTTGTACAGGTGTAGTAAGATATACGGATCAGCTCCCCATGAAATTGACAAAACTGATCGAAGTATATTCATATGCTTTTAGACAAGCAGTTCTTAAACGAGTGATGTGAGCTTAGAAGTTTAGTTTGCTGTCCAATATCAGGCCAAGAAATCTAATGGTATGAACAAGTGGGATTCGAGTTTTGTTCATTTCTAGTTCAGGATCAGGATAGAGAGCCCGTAACTTGCAGAAGTGAGTGGCAGTGCATTATTTTCTGACAGTTGATAACTATTCCTTGAAGTCCAGGATTCTATTTTGGTTATGGCTAGTTGGAGCTGCAGTTCAATGGTGTTCATACTTTGGGACTGACAGGAAATGGTAAGATCGTCTGCATACATGTAAGTTTCAACGGTTTTTGGGATGTTCCGTGTCATATTGTTAACTCGAATCGCAGATAGTGTTGGACTAAGTATCGAACCCTGTGGTACACCTTCCTCTTGAATGTGAGATGTAGAGAGTGTGTTTTTATATCAGACCTGAAAATACCGAAGTCGCAAAAAATTTTGAATTATTTCAGGCAACTGTCCCCTTAGATCTAGATGGTAAAGATCCATTATAATACCATGACGCCAAGTAGTGTCGAATGCCTTTTCAAGATCTAAGTTGACCACGACTAGATGTTGTCTCATGACAAAGGCACTGCAAATACAAGATTCAGCTTTGATAAGCACATCTAGCATTGATCTGTTCTTCCGAAATCCATACTAATTGTCTGGAAGGAGATTCTGTGACTCCAGGATGTAAGTGAGTCTTGTATGAATCATTCTTTTGAAAATTTTCCCTACGCAGCTCGTAAGAGATATTGGCTTATAATTTTGAACCATGGTAGGATCTTTGCCTGGTTTTGGTATGCCGATAATGAACGAATGGCGTCAGGAAGAAGGATAGACATTTTCAGAGAAGATCCGATTGTAGAAAATCAACAGGGTACATAAGTACTCTTCGTGTAAATGCTTTAGCATAATGTAATGAACACCATCTGGCCCTGAAGCACTGTTGTGAGATCTATTTAATGATTCTTTCAGTTCATGGAAAGGAGTGGACTGTTGAGAAGTTAATTTTATACCGTTCTGCACAGTCTTTAATGCTCTTAAAAGAGGTGGTGGCGAATGATTATGTTAATGCATTGGCAACTTCTTCGGGTGTAGACATGTCGTTTCCTTTCCAGTGATGTATAGGAGAGGGCAGCCAAACAAATTTGCCATTTGGCGCCTGTATCCTTCTCCAGATGATCTGTGTGTTAGTGTCATTTGTGTTGGTTGATGAAAAAGCAATCCACGAATGCTTTCCTTCTAATTTGCCTTACTTTTGCTTTAAGCCTTTTATAAGCAATTAAGTTATTGGTAGTAGGACACTTCCGAAAATCACTCGATGCACGGTTTTCATCTTGTTTGGCAATAGAGCACTCTGCATTCCACCAGTGTAGCCAGGTGGGAAGGAGCAACAGTGCGTAGCACACGCTTCTTGATTAGACCGGGGTTCGAGCCCGTCACCACCAAATACGGAGGATGCGGAAAGGTCAGGGAATGACCACCGCACATCCCCGGAGCAATATGGCCTCAGTTGCTAATGCTCCTAAAAACCAAATAACAACAATAACAGCATTCCACCAGTGATTTCGGTGAGCAGGAAATGTCTTGCCGACTGGGCTAGCCAGGTGGGTAAAGTGCCTGCCGCGCAACCTAAAGGTCGTGGGTTCGAATCCCGCCTCGGGCTTGGATCAAAGTACTGCAAAAACTTTGGGAGGTGCACTATGGCCACCGAAGCCGATGCGCCAACAACTACCAAAAAAAAAAAAAAAAAAAAAAAAAGTCTTGCATTTTGGAACGAAAGCATTTTTCCGCAGTCAGAATCTGATTGGTGATGTAAATAGTTACATCATCAATATGTTTCTGTTGGACATAAATTCTGTCTAAGAGCATTTGGGCAAAATAGCCATCCCAGTTCGCCTTACCAAACTTCCAATTGGATCGTTGGTTATGATTTTGAGTTACCGCTGTTTGTATTGAGCAAATAATTGGAAAGTGGTCACTGTTAAAGGGATCGGATAATACCAACCATGTCAGGATTGAAAAGATGGATGGATTTGGTTGGTTATTTTGTTTTTAGGAACATTAGCAACTAAGGCCATATTGCTCCGGGAATATGCAATAGTCATTCGCTGACCTTTCCGCATCCTCCATATTTGGTGGTGACGGGCTCGAACCCCGGTCTAATCAAGAAGCGTGTGCTACGCACTGTTGCAGGTGGGAAGGAGCAACAGTCTCCATCCCTCTTTTGGAGGTGCCCAAAAGATGGATGGAGAGTAAATTGACAAGTCAACTGCAGAAGTAGATCCTCTAGATAGGTGGATGTAAGTAGGAGATCCAGTGTTTAGTAAATTAAGATCACTATTATTCATAAATTCTTCAATTAATTTGCCTCTTCTGTCCATTGTAGCGAACACCCACAATGGATGGTGTCCATTAAAGTCACCAAAAAGAAAAATTGGAGTTGGGAGTTGTGTAATGAGACTGTCAAGTTCAGAATGAGGAAGAGGTAGAGATGGTGGAATATAAACGGTAACAAGAGTAACTGATGTACCAACTGCAATATGAGTAGCCACAGCTTCTAGATTTGTTATTAACTGGATCAGCTTGGATGGCATGTTAAAATTAACCAGAATGGCTACTCCTCAATGTGCAGGCAATTCTGAGTGTCTATCTCGCTATACATCATATAATTGGAGAATTTTGGCAAAACTTGTGGGTGACAAGAATGTTTCCTGTAGGCATACAGCTATAGGGTTGAATTGAGCTATTAAATCTCTAAGTCATCAGAATGGCTGCTTAGTCCTCTGCAATTCCACTGTATGATGTTATGCATTATATAGATTTATTTGAGAATGATTCATCTGGCTGTTTTTTGGATGTGGGACATTTTTTCCGGTAATGTGGAACGACCGGTATCCATAGTCTCACTGGCATGCGATTCTAGGATGCGATTCAACTCAGTATCAGTTGAGATACTAATTGGGGTGTTTGTTTGTGGCTTCACTGGTTTTAGGTTTAGGAGTATCTTTTCTGGAGGCTGATAAGGTTTCTTTAACCCAATTTGCCAAAGAGGTGTTCGGTGGTATTGACATGTCTGTTTGAGCTACAGTTGAAATATAGCTTCGGGTGCGAGATGCTTAAGATTGACTGGGCATAGTCGACATAATTTGTCTGCGTGCTTCAGGATATGTTACTTTATGTTCTATTTTGTATCTCTGAATTTTCTTTCCAGTTTTCCACATATCGCATAATTTAGAAAATGCAGGATGACTTCCTTTGCAGTTGGGACACATGGGGGTTGAGGCTGAGCAATCTGCTTGTGTATGGTCCTTAGAGCCACATATGGGACAAATGGCATCACCTCTGCATGCCTGCTGACAATGGCCATATTTCTGGCATTTAAAACAGCGAAGAGGATTCAGGATGTACAACCGAATCCGGCAGTTTAAAAAGCCAGCTTTTACAGTGGAGGGCAAATCAGGAGCACTGAAGGTTAAAATGATGGATCGAGTTGGTTCGACATTTCCATCTTTTTTAATCATTATGCACTTCACACCGATTACCTTCTGATTACTAAGTTTGTGGACTAATCTCTGACTAATTCCTCCTGAGACACTGAAAGCAGGTCCCACTCTGTGATGATGCCTTTTGATGAATTTAAAGTATTGTGGGGAGTAACAAATACTGGCAACCCACCAAATGTTTTTGTCTTTAATAGCCACATAGAATGTTTGGTGGTGGCTATTTCAACCAGGAGGTCTCCTGATTATTGTCTCTTCACCATTTTTGGTGATTCTGCAATAGATTCTAAATATTTTTTGATCATAAATGGTGATAGCTTGCCCACAGATGAGTAGACAGAGAGTGTATCACCAGAAAGTTAGGGAGGCTATGCATTCTACTTCAGCTTAATGGAGGAAAATTATTTAAGTCCATCTTTGCTCCTTTTAGCCCTGGGGAGAGTAACTTTCTTCTCCCAGGCTACCGGCCCAGCCACATGAAGGCAGGAGCTGTGCCACCAGTGACTAAGCAGTTGAGGAAGTTAGTTGGGTTAGTATGGATTAAATAAATGTATATACAGTCCATTTCGGTTATTTGGGACACATTGGGACTAGTGTATGTTGCCCCGATTAAACGGCTGCACAATTATCCGAAGTTTCACACGTAAATAGTTAAAAATACAATGGACCCCGCTTTACAATTGGTTCACTGTACAATCAAATAAGATGGGAGAAAGCTCAGGTGCCGTCTTACACGAACATAACTTATGTACAATCAAATCAGGTTACAGTGGACTCACCATAGTAAAGTACCATTCACTATATGATGTGTAATGAGCGCCGGTCATTGTGATCACGTTTGTGAATTGAATTTTAATTCTATTAAACAGCGATTCTAATTAGCGAAAATAGGAGGAATATCTTCCACAGGCTATAAAAGTAAAGATATATAAGCACAAATTTACCCTTTATTACCTAATCAATTAAAAAATTAAATGATATGTGAAAATCGGAAGAATATACGTGATAATTGGAATAATTAATACTTACTGTAATATGTACATATGAACTAGTTGACATTTCTGTTCACTGACATTTGTGGGTGAGGGTTAAAATTTAAAACAGTAAAAAGATAAGCAATCAATAACAAAGAACACGGCACACACAAATTGCAGGTAACACGATACACGCAAGTTACAAAGCTATAAATAGGAATGAAGAAAAGATTCTGAAAATTAATTATATGATTGAAGATTTCATGGAAGTGTAAACACATTTCACCATAATAACCCACAGAATTACAGCTGTCGGTATTATCACAAATTCAATAAGTTCGCATTTACTATCTGTTTATGATAGATTGCACTAACAGAAAAGCCCAATAAACAGGTGATTGCTAATTGTTTTTATTGTTTTATGGTTGTGACCTCCGGAAATCTGACCGAACCACAAGGTACAGTCGGAGACAATCATAGGGTAATCTCCAGTGCTGCGGTCTCCTGTCCCGATTAAACGGCATGTTGTCCCAATTAAGCGAAGTAAACCCTGGCTATTTTCTCGATTGGGTTCTGTTTTTTAAAATTTGCCCCAAATAACAGGAATCCACTATATTTAATAAGGAAAGAAAGGTGAATTTCTTTTCTGAATTCTTACTTGAAAGCTTTTAAGTAAAGAATCACTTGAGTAAAACAGGAAGAAGAGACACTAAAATAAATATAACTTATTTGCTTAGTAAGAGCACTCTATATAAATGGCAGAAAAAATTGCTAGGTCACTATCGCTTGGCACTAGGTGCAGAGACTTGGATGGCTCCCTCGATTTGGGCCGCTGGCAGCGCATCCAGTGCACCCTCCATTTGCATGGCCCTGCTTGTGGTAATCAATGCAGGTTATGTACAGGTTGAGGCCCTTCTTGTAGGCTTGTTCTATAATTGCAGCATCTATGGTTAATTGCTCCTTGCTTTTCCTCTGCTGTACAGCCATTACATTCTGGCTCTCCAAGTGGCCTCGATATCTTTTTGGTTATGCAGTTGATCAGGATCTGTATCTTGTACATCATTGGGAGACATGTTATTGGACGGTATTCTGCCAGTTTTCTTGTATCCTGGTCTTCAGGCTTCAGATATGTGATTCCTTGAGTGAGAAACTCTTGGAATTTCTCTGGGTGTCTTATCATTCAGGTGAACTGAATGCTGCTGGGTGCTTGTGTGTGCAAGTGAGTTTCTTGTACCAGTAGTTGTGGACGTTGTCTATTCCTGGGGTTCACCAGTTTTGATAGTTCCTGACTAACCGTTGTACCTCTTTCTCCTGAATCTCCCATCTCTTGCACGTCCTTGGTTTTTTTCTATTCTAGTCCTACCTAGAGGGCTCGGCTGTTATTTCTTACTTCACTGCTCCATATGTTGCCCCAGAGCTCCTCGATTGTCTTCTGCTCAGGTGGTCTGTTTCCATCTTTCCCCTCTTCTGCAAGACTCCTGTAGAAGGCTCTTTGGTTTTTGTCGAAGATTTGGTTGTTTATTTTCCTCTGGGAGCTCCCTTTGTATAGGCGTAGTCACTTGTTGAGTGTGAGGAGGTTCTGCTTCATTGTGCTTATTCTCCTATTCTCTGATATTTGGACTCATGTTTGCTGTGGATGCTCTTCACTTTTCCAATCAATTTCTTACTCCTATTACCCCATTGGTAATAGGAGCCTATCTTGACTTTTAATTCTTCTATACTCTGTTGAAGTCTTCTTTCCCAAGCTGGTGGTTCCTTCTTTTTCTTTTTTGGCTCTTCTGCTGCTGGTCTCTTGTTTCTCTCCCATTAATCCTAGTGGCTGCTATGGCAGCACAGTATATGGCTGTGGTTAATTATTATTATTAGCAGTAGTGGCAAATTATTCTAGAAAGCAAGTTTTTGCTAATGCTAGAAAGCAGCATCAGCAAAAAAAAAGAAAAAACCAACACTTCCCATATCATCCTCTAACAGTTTGTCTAGTTTTAAATTGAATTTATTCAAACTACACACCTCCACAACACTAGATGAGAGTTTATTCCAGCACATTTCTGCACATTGACCTATAACCATCCATCCTCAATTTGAATTTATTTCCCTTCATGTGTAGCCTGAACGAGAGGAAAGATTGCATCAGCATTGAACTTAATCAATCCATTCAAGGCCTTAAACACCTCAATTTTCTGAAGACAAAGATTCTCCTCAGAGAAGGTTTGTCTCCAGATAACTGCAGTTTACAAAACTTACACCTTTCCTGCTAAGAGCACTCGTTTGCTACCTGCAACAATTTTGTTGCTTTTTTCTGCACTCTTCCAGCAGATCTACATCCTTCCTAAAATGATGGCTTCCAGACCTGCATGCAGTACGTAAGAAGTGGCCAAATCATTTCCCTATACAAAGGGATAATCATCACCCTATTCCACCAGCAAAATTCATGCATATCACTGACAGAACCCCCATGTGCTGTCCTGGCACCACATCTGCTCTGCTCAAAGAAGTGACTGCACAGTCACCCTCAGGTATTTTTCATTTTCCTCTTCGCTGAGTTAGTACCACAGTTTGTTAATCTGGGATGATTGCTACTAATATGCAGCACCTTGCATTTGTCCATATTAAACTTCAATTGCCATTTCTCAACCAATCTGCCTAATTTGTCTAGATCTTTTTGCACTAGCATACCCTGATTACTTTCATTAAACACCTTGCCGACCTTAGTATCATTTACAACCTTAGACATTAAGTCTGATATGCCTTCATCAATATGTCATTAATAAATAAAGAAAACAACAATGGGCCCAGCACTGAACCCCAGGAAACTCAACTAATAAAATTAGTCTAAGAGCAGTGCCCATTAATAATAATCACTCTGTCTTCTTTCACTCAAACATTTCTTTTTTCCATAGTGGCAGCTATCCCTCAATTCCACACTTCTCCAATTTGTATAGTGGAATTTTATGTGCAACAGTATTAAAACCTCTTCTGAAATCTAAATATATGTAAATGTTTACATAAGTAAATGTTGTTGTTATTATTATTTGGTTTTTTAGAAGCATTAGCAACAAAGGCCATATTGCTCCGGGGATATGTGGTGGTCATTCCCTGACCTTTCCACATCCTCCCTATTTGGTGGTCACGGGCTCGAACCCCGGTCTAATCAAGAAGCATATGCTATGCACTGCTGCTCCTGCCACCTGGCTATGGAGGCTACTACATAAGTAAAGAAGTCTGCTGTTTTCTTTCCATTCTTTGTCAAAGACTTCTTATAATCCTCCCTAAGCTTACCTAACTTCATCTGTGACTTGATAATTTATATACATCCCATGCAATTTTCTTCACTTACAAGTATCCTCAGTTCATTTGACATTCATTTAGGTCTATGCTTTGAACTGTATCTCTTAGTTGCACAGTAGCTTCTACAATAACATGCCTGAATGCTGCCCAACAGAATTTATTGTTGGTAACTTCATCAGTTGGTTCAACTGCAAAGAATTTATAACTGTCCTAGACCACTGTAGTCACCTTTACAAAAGTCCTTTTGCTTGCTGTTGACAGTTCTTACATCTTTTTCATAAAGAAAATCCTGAATCAATACATTGTGATCAATGCCACCTCATTGGTCTCTTATCTGCAGATTCTTAACACAAGAAGGTTCACTACTGATAATCACATCAAGAATACTGCTTTCTGTGTTCTCTCTCTAACATGCTGGTGTAAGAAATAATCATTCATTAAATCCACAAAAGTCTTGCTACAGTGTGAGTGATCAACCTACAAGTTCCAGTCACTATCTGGAATATTAAAATGAACTCCCCCATTACAAGACATTGATTTACTTATTGTAGGATTGACTGCTCTTGTTTTAATGGTGCATTGGCAGCTTAGGCAATAACATGCTAAGTCAAAATGAAAAACAGTAATAAACAAGTTCGGTAACCTATAACATTTACCACATCAAAAAACAAATATAAAATACTAAGGTAAATATCAAAAACAGAAATGTATAAATTAACATAAATGTTTAATAATAATGGACTGGAAAAAGTTAAAAATGTGTAGACAGTTCAGCCAGACTATTAAGTGTGGTAAAATATAAATGTCATGCCTCAGCAATAAACAGAGTATCAGATGATTGTGACCTTGAGAGGCCAAGCAGAATGGCTTCATCTCTTTTGATTCTGCAATCAAAGTAACTGATTATACACAAATTAGTCAATTATGAAATGTACTATAAATAACCAATTATGGTTTTTTCATAATTGATTATGAAACTGGATTGCCATTGTTTGGCTACAGGCTTAATCTGGTGTAGTTTATGTGAAGCCTGCCCACACCAATAATCTTGCTATTGTTAATATAATTTGGCATGTATTATTTGCTGTAGTTTGTATAAGGTGATTGTTCAATTGAAAATCGAAAATTGTTCAATTATGCCCATTAGGGCATAACTGAACAATTTTCATAAATAACCAATGATTGATTATGTCAACAATCAAAGTAACTGATTATACACAAATTAGTCAGTTATGAAATGTACTATAAATAACCAATTATGGTTTTTTCATAATTGATTATGAAACTGAAGTATTTTAAAACTGAAGAAGAAAAAAAATAGAAATGGCAATGGAGGGATTCGATTTGATAATATCAAAACTATGGATAAAGTAAGGGCTGTTCTGAAAATATGCGGACTGGCAACACTGCTTCGTTGCTATGGAAACGAGCGACTGGTTTGTGCTCTAGGAATGTTTCCCCACCTTTTCTTAGTTACTTTGTGCAAGTGTATCAAGGAGTCTTCATTTTTGTGTTCATTATAACAGTTTATGTGAAGTGTGTTTTATGATGGGGGGATGAGAAAGATATTTTGTTAATTATTAGACAAAGAATTGTGATTGAATTTTGTGTAAAGTTATACAAAAGTGACTTTTAAATAAAATAATCATGGGTCACAAGTCCTGGATTAAACATTTTGATCTAGAGTCCAAACAGCAGTCAAAGCATATAGAAACAACACAATTCACCACTTCCAAAAAAATTTCGGAAGTTTTTGGTTCATCACAAAAATTTATGTTGATTTTGTTTTTTTGATGCCCGCGGAATAATACTGTGCACTGGGTTCCTGAGAAACAAACTGTAAATGGAGAATATTATGCTAACATGTTGCAAGTTCAACTCAAAGGAGCAATTCGCAAAAAAAAAAAAAAAAAAAAAACTTAATCAAGAATGGTTTCTTCTTCAAGATAATACTAAGCCACATGTTGCACAACCAGCAATTCAAGCTTTAGCGAAAATTGGTGGTCAACCACTAAACCACCCTCCATACAGCCCAGACATCACACCATGCTATCTGCAATCGTGGAGGTGAACGGACACATCAGCAAGAAGCTCTACTTGATGTAAATAGCAGATAGTGACCGAGAGAGGATTTCTTGGATTTTCCGGCTTCAAAAATCATGGAACTTGGATTCTTCATGTTGTATACAGATGAAAACAACTAGTATTTTTTAGTTTAGTTGATTTTAACTATTGTTGGATTTTTCCAACAATAGTTAAAATCAACTAAATGCTTCAAGATTCTTCAAAATTCCAAATATTGGGATAAATTTGTCAATCAAAATAGCTGGATACATGCTATTTGTGAAGAAAAATATGAATTTCGCTTAGATTAAACATATTCTTGTGTATAAGAGTACCTTTCTTTGTGTGTGACTGTTTTTCCACCAAAACGACGGGAAAACAGTCGGCTGGTCACACACACACTAGCAAGGCTTTTGTGGATTTATTGGATGATTGTTTTCTACATCAGCATGTTAAGGAGGCAACTAGAGGGAGTAATACTCTTGATCTGATTATCAGTAGTGATTCTTCATGTATTAAGAATCTGCAGATAAAGGAACCACTAGGTGGCAGTGATCACAGTGTGCTGAAGTTGGATTTATTCAAAGAGGTAACTACCATCAGGGGTAAATGGAAGGGTTTTTGCTTTCATAAAGGTGACTACGGTGGTCTGAGACAGTATTTAAATTCTATACAATGGGACCAATTTCGCACAACCAGCAATTCAAGCTTAAGCGAAAATTGGTGGTCAACCACTAAACCTCCCTCCATACAGCCCAGACATCACACCATGCTATCTGCTATCGTGGAGATCTGATGATGTTACCAACAGCAAATTCAAAATGGGAAGCATTCAAAGAAGGCTTTATATACCAACTAAGAAATATTGTTTAAGGTTTAGGCCTAAATGGATGTCAGATGAACTAATGACATTTGGCAGAGAAGAAAAATGCATGGGATACATATAAATTAATGGGTGACATGGAAGCCTACGATAGATATTATTATTTATTAGCCATATGGTCTCACCAGATGTGAGCCCCTGGGGATAAAGTGATATAATCGGATTATATCATTCGATTATTACATTTGAATGGTATAATCGAATGACTAGTAGTCAGTAACTAATTATTTGATTATTTTGATATTGAAATATCTCAATTACTAATCATTCGATTATTTTATTATTTTTTTTTCAGTGGATGAATATTTATTTATTGATATTATACTAGGTGGTCACGGCCAAAATTTTGCAACACTGCCTACAAATTCACGCCTAGTAAAAAAAAAAAACAAAAACAAAAAAACACACAATCAGATGTCAAGTCCAAATCAAGTATCAAGTCACAGATTCCCCAAAGTAATGGACTGAGCAGTTCCTATATATAAGTACACTGCTCAACAAAATTAACAAAACACATAGAGAACGTGGTGTTACTCTTGCAGCTAGTTTGACAGCATTTTGTATCGTGGTGTACAAAAGAACGGTGAAATGAGGAGACACAGAGAAACTTCGAACAAGTAAAAAGGGACATTTATAGGGGGTTGTATAATTACCAAAAAAGTCATATTAGAGAAGTATATACAAGATATCCGAAAGTATGGGCACATGACATCAGTACAGCGTATGATCCCTCCAATGGCTAAAGACCTGACAGCCATGCTCGATATCAGGGTGATGTAAGATTCTGTAGCAACAGATCCAATTCTTCCACCAGCACAGACCCTAGCTCACCAAGGCTCTGAGGAATTGGCTATTCACGTGCAATGCGATGCCCAAGGGACGTCCCACACATGTTCGTTTGGATTTGTCTGCTGATCGTACTGGCCACTGCAGTCGTTGTATATATCTTCACTTTCAAGATCTCCCCACCACTTGAGCTCTATATGCAATGGCATTTCCCTCCATCAAAAGAAAATAAGCTGGTCTGTAACCAAGATACAAAGGAGATTAGGCAGGCAAAGGCAGATTATGAGAAATCTTTGGCAAAGGATGCAAAGAAAAACAGCAAAGAGTTCTTTACCTATGTAAACTCTAGAAGGAAAGGGATGATCTGTTGATGATCCTGCTCAGGTGGTTAACAAACTAAATGAGAATTTTGCATTTACATTCACACATGAGGAGTTAATCAGGGAGGAGAATGCCAGAGGTGAATTAAACTCTGGCAGTGAGCTAGATGATTTTGTAATAACTGAGAACATCACAGTGGGGGAGAAAATATCGAAGGTAAACATATAAAAAAGGCACCCGGGGTGGATGGGATCTATCCAGTTATATTAAAGGAGGCAGCAAAGGAAGTAAGCAAACCCTTAAGCCATAATTATGAGAGCTTCTTTGGACTCAGGGGACTTCTCTGTACCCATGGACTAGAGATGTGCAAATATGATCCCAAGTCACAAAGAAGGATCAACAGGTGACACAAGTAATTATAGACCTGTTAGTTTAACTTCTGTTCCAGGAAAATTAATGGAGGCACTGGTTAAAGAAGCACTGCAGGATTGTTTAGATGATCCTGCACTGGTTAAAGAAGCACTGCAGGAATATCTAGACAAGACTTCAGTTATAGCTTGGACACAGCATGGTTATGTTAAGGGAAAGTCTTGCCTGACCAATTTGATTGGATACTATAATGTGGTCACAAAGGAACTCGTTGCAGGGAAAAACTTTGATATCATATATTTGGATTTTAGAAAGGCTTTTGATACTGTTGCACATGAGACTGCTGAACAAATTGGAGCAGTGTGGAATTGGAGGCAAATTTGTGCTATGGATAAAGGGATGGTTGAGTGGGAGAAGACAGAAAGTGATAATCAATGGACACTGCTCATCGTGGATTAATATTATTAGTGGAGTCCCTCAGAATTCAGTGTTGGGTCCATTGTTGTTTTCTGTATTTATAAATGATATTGATGATGGTATATCAAGCTTAATGTCCAAGTTTGCAGACGATACGAAGATTGACAGGGTTGTCAAGGACACTACTGACACTATGCTACTGCAACAGGATCTGGAAAGGTTGAGCAGATGGGCTGAGAGGTGGCAAAGGTTGATGACGTTGTAGAGCGGATATCATCTTTTAAGGGCACAAAAGGTGATATAGTTGTGCACGTTGGCACTAATGATATTAAGAGTAGGAGACCGGCGGAATTACTTAACAAGTACAGGTCACTGTTGAAAAAAAGCCGTGAATTAGGGTTGAATTTGAAATTGTCTGCAATTCTGCCCAGACACGATAGGAGGGAGTATATGATGAGAGCCCTGTCGATCAATTCGGCCCTGGAAAGATTGTGCAAGGCTCAAGGGGTAGAATTTTTTCAGCCTGGTCTGTACTTGTTAACAGGAGAGACTGTTTCTACAGGGATGGGATACACTTAAATAGAAAGCGTGCAAGAATGTTTGCTGAGGCTATCGAGACAGTGTTAGGTGGGTCGGAAAACTGCTCGATTGGGGGCGATACAAGGACTAATAGATTAACAGTAGCCACTTGCAGAGGTGAAAGTGATTCTTGCACTGCTTCTATTGGAATGAGCCGCAGCCTGGAAAATAAGATACAGGATATTTCAGAGACTGCTGGGAATCATTGGGGTACAAGTAAACACATGGGTTGTGTTAGGGTAGAGAAAAAGAACAGGTGCATGTATACTTGCGTGTACACCAATGCTAGGAGTTTAGTAAATAAATTTGATGAATTTGAGGTATTGCTCAAAACATCAAAGGCAGATATTGTGGGGATTTCAGAGACGTGGTGTCACACAGATATAAGGAATGCAGAACTGGAATTTGGGGAGTACAATGTCTACAGAAGGGATAGACAGGACAGGAAGGGAGGAGGGGTTATGTTATTAGTTAAGAAATACATAAAATCCAAGGAAGTGAAGCCAGTCGACATTGCAGTGTCAAGTCAGTTTGGTGTGACATAAGCATTGGGAGATCAAAATTGAGAGTAAGAATGTGCTATAGGCCTAATGACTCTGATGAGTATAATAAGAAATTGTACAGGGAAGTAGAGTGGGCCAGTAAATCAGAGAGACTTATAATGGGGGATTTTAATTTCCCAGATATTGACTGTAATTTGGGGACTGGTCACTCACACACTCGCAAGGCTTTTGTGGATTTACTGGATGATTGTTTTCTACATCAGCATGTTCGGGAGGCAACTAGAGGGGTTTTTTTTTTTTTTTTTTTTTTTTGATTTGGTAGTTGTTGGCGCATCGGCTTCTGTGGCCATATTGCACCTCCCAAGGTTTTTGCAGTACTTTGATCCAAGCCCGAGGCGGGAATCGAACCCGCGACCTTTGGGTTGCCGGGCAGATACTTTACCCACTCGGCTAGCCCGGTCGGCTCAACTAGAGGGAGTAATACTCTTAATTTGATTATCAGTAGTGATTCTTCATGCATTAAGAATCTGCAGGTAAATGAACCACTAGGTGGCAGAGATCACAGTGTGCTGAAGTGGGATTTACTCAAAGAGGTAACTACCATTAGGGGTAAAGGGAAGGGTTATTGCTTTCGTAAAGGCGACTACGATGGACTGAGACAGTATTTAAATTCTATACAGTGGGACCAACTGATGATGTTACCAACAGCAAATTCAAAATGGGAAGCATTCAAAGAACTTATCTTGGAAGCTACTAGGCTTTACATACCAACTAAGAAATATTGTTCAAGGTTTAGGCCTATGTGGATGTCAGATGAACTAATGAGACATATGGCAGAGAAGAAAAATGCATGGGATACATACAAACTAACACGTGACACAGAAGCCTATGATAGATACAAGTTGATCTGTAACCAAGTTACAAAGGAGGTTAGGCAGGCGAAGGCAGATTACGAGAAATCTTTGGCAAGGGAGGCAAAGAAAAACAGCAAAGAGTTCTTTACTTATGTAAACTCTAGAAGGAAGGGGATGAATCAGATTGGTCCACTTGATATTGATGGGTCAACTGTTGATGATCCTGCTCAGGTAGCTAACAAACTAAATGAATATTTTGCATCGACATTCACACATGAGGAGTTATTCAGTGAGGGGAATGCCAGAGGTGTACTCAACTCTGGCAGTAAGCTAGAGAATCTTGTAATAACTGAGAGTAAAGTGGAGGAGAAATTGTTGAAGGTAAATACAAGAAAGGCACCTGGGGTGGATGGGATCTATCCAGTTATATTAAAGGAGGCAGCAAAGGAAGTAAGCAAACCCTTAGCCATAATTATGAGAGCTTCCTTTGGACTCAGGGGAAGTACCCATGGACTGGAGATGTGCAAATGTGACCCCAATTCACAAAGGAGGATCAAAAGGCGACATAAGCAATTATAGACCTGTTAGTTTAACTTCTGTTCCCGGAAAATTAATGGAGGCACTGTTTAAAGAAGCACTGTAGGATCATCTAGACAAGACTTCAGTTATAGCTCAGACACAGCATGGTTTTGTTAAGGGGAAGTCTTGCCTGACCAATTTGATTGGATACTATGATGCAGTCACAAAAGAACTGGATGCAGGGAATAACTTTGATATTATATACTTGGATCTGAGAAAGGCTTTTGATACTGTTGCACATCGAAGACTGCTGCACAAATTGGAACAGTGTGGCATTGGAGGTAAATTGCTGCTATGGATAAAGTGGTGGTTGATGGGGAGAAGACAGAGAGTGGTAATCAATGAACACTGCTCATCGTGGACTAATGTTATTAGTGGAGTCCCTCAGGGTTCAGTATTGGGTCCATTATTGTTTTCTGTATTTATAAATGATATTGATGATGGTATATCAAGCTTAATGTCCAAGTTTGCAGACGATACGAAGGTTGGCAGGGTTGTCAAGGACAATACTGACACTATGCTACTGCAACAGGATCGGGAAAGGTTGAGCAGATGGGCTGAGATGTAGCAAATGAAGTTTAACATTCACAAATGGAAAGTACTACATATGGGAAACAGCAACCCCAGAGCAACTTATCAACTCTCTGGTACTACACTGACAGTGGTAGAGAATGAAAGGGACCTGAGGTTGGTTGTGCAGGCAAATATGAAGTTTTCTGAGCAGTGCAGATGGGCTGCAAGAGTAGCTCATTGTGTATTGTCGATGATATATAGGAATTTTTCTAGCAGGGCTAAGGAGGTGATTATTCCCTTGTATAAGGCAATGGTCAGGCCACACCTAGAGCACTGTATACAGGTCTGGAGGGCTCATTTCAAGAAGGATGTAGGGATGCTGGAACGAGTACAGAGAAGGGCAACAAAATTGGTGAATGGAACAAAGGGGTGCTGTTACGAAGAAAGGCTTAAGTTTTGCAAATTACAGTGTCAGGAGACTAGGCACCAGCGAGGTGATCTGATTGAGGTGTATAAAGCCTTGAATGGTTTAAGCATGCTCAATGCTGATGGGATTCTTCCTCTTGCTCAGAAAAATCACCTGAGAGGGCATAAATTCAAATTGAGGAAAGACAGATGTAGGATAGACGTGAGGAAATTTGCCTTTAGCCATTGGGTGGTTGGTTGGTGGAACAGACTTTCATCCTTTGTCGTGGAAGTTGATAGCCTAAATAAGTTTAAGGCTCAGCTGGACAGGTATTTCGAACGAACAGAGGGGTGAAGAAGTGGTTATTTTTTATTTATTTTTATTTTTTTTTTTGGCTGATGCTGCATAAGCTTGCTTTCTTGCATCAAATGCCTCTACTAATGCTAATGCTAAATGTAAAGTTCTACATATGGGAAGCAGTAACCCCAGAGTAACATATCAACTCTGTGGTACTACACTAACAGTGGCAGAGAACAAAAAGGACCTGGGGGTAATTGTGCAGGCGGATATGAAGTTTTCTGAGCAGTGCAGAACATCTGCAAGAGTAGCTCATGGTGTCTTGTCAATGATATACAGGAATTTTTCTAGCAGCGATAAGGAGGTGATTATCCCCTTGTATAAGGCAATGGTCAGGCCACACCTTGAGTACTGTATACAATTCTGGAGATATCATTTTAAGAAGTATGTAGAACTGTTGGAACGAGTACAGAGAAGGGCAACAAGATTAGTGAATAGAACAAATTGTTGCTCTTATGAAGAATGTCTTAAGTTTTGCAAATTACATCGTCTAGAGACTAGGCACTGTGAGGTTTTTTTTTTTGGTAGTTGTTGGCGCATCGGCTTCTGTGGCCACAATGCACCTCCCAAGGCTTTTGCAGTACTTTGATCCAAGCCCGAAGGGGGATTTGAACCCACGACCTTTGGGTTGCCAGGCAGGCACTTTACCTACCTGGCTAGCCTGGTCGGCGCACTGTGAGGTGATCTGATTGATGTGTATACAGCCTTGAATGGTTTGAGTATGCTCAGTGCTAATGGGATTCTTCCCCTTGCTCAGAATAATAGCCTGAGAGGGCATAAATTCAAATTGATAAAAGACAATTGTAGGATAGATGTGTGGAAGTTTTTCTTTGCCATTGTGTGGTTGATTGTTGTAACAAACCTCCATGTGTTGTAAAAGTTGATAGCTTAAATAGATTTAAGGCTGAACTAGACAAACATTTGGAGCAAGTGGATGGGTGAAATTCGATTTTTTTTTTTTTTTTTTTTTTGGCTGATGTTGCATGATGCTTGCTTTCTTGCATCATATGCCTCTACTAATGCTAAAATGGGAAAATGTTGCAACTTGGGTTTTAATAGGCCCACAACGATAAAATATACCTTAAATTGCTCCCCTGGATATAATGGAACATTATAAAGACAGCAAAAAAACAGCAAAGGCAAAAACCAGGTAGAAAATACAGATCAAAAGGAGAATGATAATTTAGAGCCACAGGTAACAAAAAAAGGGGAAGAGAGGAAATTTCAGCTTATTAATCAAATAAACAACCCCATAAGACAAATTAAAGAAATGAAACTGTTCCTAGAAGGGTTTCTTTATAAACAGACAAATAGGATTACATCTACAACACGATTTCAGATAGTGAACTGATGATGTGTTTTGGAACAGTGTGGTTGAACTTAATACAGAAAACAAAGTATTGAAAGCAAAAGTAGAAAAAGTGAGGCGCCTCTGTAGCCAGGTGGGCAGGAGCAGCAGTGTAGCACACGCTTCTTGATTAGACCGTGGTTCGAGCCAGTGACCACCAAATATGGAGCATGCAGAAAGGTCAGGGAATGACCACGGCATATCCCCGGAGCAATATGGCCTTAGTTGCTAATGCTCCTAAAAACCAAATAAATAACAAACATCTTTGGGGATGTCTACTGTATCGTCCCTATTCTTCTAAGGGAGAGGGCAAACTGCAGCCATTATCAAACCCACTGCAGAATGGAAGCCTCCTCAACAATTCATGTTGAGGGAAATGGACCACAATCTGCCACTCTGGTCCAATGCGGGTTGGAAGATCAACCGCATTTAGCAGTCAGGGGCTTGAACCCTGTTCTACTCAAAGCCAAACATGCACTCCCGCTCCTAACCACTGGGCTATGGTACCATATAATAAGGGAAAAGCAGGCATTGATCTGTCGGATCAAATGGGTTTGTATGCCATAACATTAAGAAAGGGGGTAAAGTGGTACCAGAAATTAGCGATAGAATACATACCACTTGTCAATGCATACGTGGTATACAAGAGAGCAATGTGACAACAAAAATAATAACCAGTTACACGCTTATTTTTTCTCATAGTGCCATGCAAATTTCATCACATGTATCACCAGAGGCTATGCTTTTCAAAAATAATGTCAATTTCCAACAATCGTCAGCACTATACAGCCAACACAACTCCCACTGAAACAGTGGGTGTTGGCAATATAAGTCCGATGCTGCACCTGAAAAACCTAATGGTGTCGGACGTATACAGTGGAATGGCAGTCAACGTGTTAACTGCAAATCCACTATATATATATGCTAGTTTCTTTTGGAATCTTGTTGGATACTATTTTGTGAGAACAGAAGCTGATCCCACATGACTTTGTGACGTGTGACATCTGTGCAGACTGGTAGGAAGTCAGAATACTGCAATGAGCTGCTGGTAGATTATCAGTGGCATGACAACCTTCCTCCCAGATCTCGAATGAGAAGTCACAAGATGGAAACGGAGCATGCCAGGGTGGAAGGAGAGTTACCTTGGTGATTACGCAACAATGTCTACCGTTATGTTTAGTTCACTTAACAACCCTTGAATCCGAATACTAAAGGGTTGGTCGGCAGTCCGACCAAAGTTATACAGATTTTCACATGTGGCTCAAAAACTGATCCATGTGATTTTGTCCAGCACAGAGCCTTACTTGAGGATATTTGGTCCTTGAGGTTGTCACAGACATTCTCTCAGATATGCCAGACAAGCTGTTCTTGCTACCTGGGAGTCTAAAACGCTGATGGAACTGATATTCGGGTGACACTCAAGTCAAAGTGGACCCAATTTCGGCGAAGTCCGAACGGTCTATGACAGCCAAATCCTCTGCTTGCACCTTCACGATGGTGGGACTGTTAGTAATCCTGGGTATAACCTTCATGCACAAGTACATGGTGGGTGACCACCCAGGTGTGAACCAACGTAAGCAGGGGTCGAGGTGTGGCGCCCACACCACATGGAGGAACGCCGCCCCTCTATGTTACCAGGCAGTACTAGGTGGTAGATGACTCTCATCAACCGGTGAAATACCACCACTTTGCTTATTGGAGGCTTGAAGTGGTGGAACCCATGTTTAGTCTCTAGAGCTAAGTTCCGGCCAACCCTTCCCTATCTCTTCCATCATGCAGTATGATTGATGATTTTTGAGGTTATGATGAATGTCGTGGCGAGATCCAATATTCCTTACATTTCGAGGGTACAGCTCTAAAACGGTGTTCACAGGCCGGCCGCTAGTTAGTACACCGGACTGAACCTATTGGTAACTCTCTAGGAAGCTTCCGGATCAGCTAGTGTATAATCTTGCTACCTCTACTCTGCCAGATAGTGACTGGAGGGAGTCCGAGGAGCATTGTATGCGGGGAGCATTGTCGAGGCCACGTTATGTCAAGGATCTGGGTATATTCTTACCACA
Organism: Mastigoproctus giganteus; assembly: GCF_048544385.1. Taxonomy (NCBI): domain Eukaryota; kingdom Metazoa; phylum Arthropoda; class Arachnida; order Uropygi; family Thelyphonidae; genus Mastigoproctus; species Mastigoproctus giganteus. Next base: position 104,521,401 of record NC_143582.1, on the reverse strand, counting down.
TGTACGCCATATCCAAAAATATCATTACTTCATACAGCATGTCCCACCCACTTTTTCTTACTATTGAATACACCATGAATTGTCAAAATAATAGAGCAAGCTTATCTGCGAAAAAATCTAAACCTCCCAAGGACTTCCTAATTCATTTCACAAATATACGTGGTCTCAATTCTAATCTCAACGATGTCCATTTCCACTTGCAGTCTTCCAAACCCCATGTACTTTTTCTGACTGAATCTCAGTTATCAGTTGATTCAACTACTGCTCATCTCAGATGTCCAAATTATTTGCTGTATGATTCCTTTCGCCTCAAAGGTGGTACTTGTGCATATGTCCGTTCTGATATTCCCTGTCAGAGACTTGGCAATTTGGAATCTCCTCTCTTTGATCTTCTCTGGCTTAAAATCTCTCTACCTCATTGTGTAAAATTCATCTGTTGTCTCTACCGTTCTCCCAACTCCACTAATCACTTGGAGCTCTTTGACTTCCTCTCTTTGCAACTTGACTTTCTCCAGTCCAACTTTCCTAACAGTGAGGTAATTTTCCTTGGTGATTTTAACGTTCACAACTCCAGCTGGCTTCCATTTTCTAGTCACACCGACCGAGCAGGTCGAGATGCTGAGGCTTTTGCAATTACTAATGACCTAGCACAGATTGTTCATTTACCTACAAGAATACCGGACAATCCTAATCATACAGCCAATACGCTTGATCTTTTTCTCACAAACAACCCTTCTAAGTACAAGGTTGAAGTGAGAGGTCCTTTAGGCACTTCAGATCACAACTTGGTGATTGCCTCTTCTCCAATGGAACCTTTATCTCATGGCTATTCCCAACCTCGTATTGTTTGGCATTATAAGAATGCAAAATGGGATGACCTGCGAGACTTCTTTTCTTCTTTTCCTTGGTCTGATTACTGTTTCAAAACTTCTGATGTCAACGTTTGCTCAGATCGTGTCAGTGAAATTATTCTTGCAGGAATGGAATCCTTTATCCCACACTCTACTTTAAAATCTCGTCCTTTATCTAAACCTTGGTTTTCCAATAAATGTGCTAAGGCTGTCCAAGAGAAGAACGCTGCATATCGTAATTGGCTTGTTTCTAATTCTTCAGTTTCATTTTCTGCCTACACCAAAGCTCGCAACAATTGTAAAGCAGTTATTAATCAGTCCAAACTAGAGTTTGAACAGGCTAAGAGTAGAAAACTTGCTTCTTGCCCTAATGGTAGCCGAGCATTCTGGTCTCTTGCCAAAGCTATTGGCCGCAACTTTTGCCCATCTCTGCTCCCACCTCTGTCCAAACCAGATGGTTCTGTTGTCACTTCAGCCAAGGATAAAGCTGACCTGCTAGCATCCCATTTTTCTTTGAGCTCATGTATTAATCATCTTGGTAAAACACCTCCCACCATTCCTAACACGCTCCATTCAATGCCTCCTGTGGTCTTCCGTCAAAAGGATATCAGAAGGATTTTGATGAATCTTGATGCTAAGAAAGCTCCAGGTCCTGATGGTATTTCTCCACTTGTTCTCAAAACCTGTGCTCCTGAACTTACTCCTATTCTTTGCCGCCTTTTTTCACTTTCTTATTCCAAAGGTGTTTTTCCTTCTGCTTGGAAATTTGCTCATATCCAGCCAGTTCCTAAAAAGGGTGACAAATCCCTCCCATCCAATTATCGTCCCATTGCAATTACTTCCACTCTTTCTAAAGTAATGGAGAAATCAATTAACCGCCAACTCTTAAACTACCTAGAAACCTTCCGTCTGATCAACGATCGCCAGTATGGATTCCATCAGTGTCGATCCACTGGTGATATTCTGGCTTATGTTACCCATTTATGGACTAATTCAATGGAAAGGTTCGGTGAAACACAAGTAGTTACTCTTGATATCTCAAAGGCTTTTGATCGTGTTTGGCATAAATGTCTTCTAAACAAGCTTCCATCTTATGGTTTGCCAACTGTTTTTAGTAATTGGCTATCCAGTTTTCTCTCTGATTGCACACTGAGGGTGATGGTAGATGGCTCTCTGTCTTCTAACTTCTCCACTAATGCCGGTGTCCCCCAAGGTTCAGTTCTTTCCCCCACTCTTTTCCTCTTGTATATCAATGACCTTCTTCCATTGACTGGAAATCCTATCCATAGTTTTGCCGATGATAGCACATTGCATTCAACTTTCCATTTTGAGAAACCTTGTCCAGCTCAATCAGCTTCAAGTTCTCGAAAATCTGCTGCCAATTCCTTAAATGCCGATCTTCAGGTAATTCTCCAGTGGGGCAAAGACAACTTAGTTGATTTCAACCCTTCTAAAACTCAATCTTGTCTTATATCTCGCAAAAAGGATTCTTCTGCTCCTATGCTTATCTTTAGTGACACTCCGATTTCTAGGCAAAATGATATTTCTCTTTTGGGGATTACCCTGACTTCTAATCTCTCTTGGCACAAGCACATTACAAATATTGCTTCCTCTGCATCTAAAAAACTTGGTTTTGTTTTTGGCTCTCGGCATTACTTTTCTTCCAAACAGCTGCTCACTCTGTATAAGTCGCAAATCCGCCCTGCCATGGAATATTGTTCTCACATCTGGGGTGCTGCCCCCAAAACCTCTCTCAGGCTTCTTGATTCCATTCAGAAGAGGGCAGTTAGGTTAATTAATGATTCATCTCTAACAGAGTCTCTCCACTCACTTTCTCATAGACGCACTGTTTCTGCTGCATGCCTCTTCTACAGATACTTCCATGGGCACTGTACTTCTGAATTGGCTTCTATAATTCCCACTCTCTCTTTCAAAACAGTCCGAACACGTGCCGCCACCAGCCAACATCCATTTACTGTCCAACTTCAAACCCACAGAACCAACTTTTCATCTTCCTCATTTATTCATTCAACTGCCGTTTTCTGGAACAACCTTCCTTCATACGTATTTCCTGAAAATTACAATCTACAGAAGTTCAAGTCCAATATCAACAAATATCTTCTTTCGTCTTCTCAACCTCCAACCCAAGCACGGTACTAAGTACTATAGGTTATAATACCTCTCGTGTTTGGGGTTCTCATAAAAAAAAAAAAAAAAATGTGGGCCTTAGGCAAAAGTTTTTTGGGGTCCCTATAAAAATGTTTGGTGATGTCATACTAGTGGCCATGTGTAGTTCAGTTTTTAGCTCCATGGGTTATATCTATTGTTGGCATTTCTTGAATATCCTCCTGTTCAAGAATATGTATATCAGAAATTTAAAGTTCGGGTGAGTGGAATGGTGCTTTTTTAAAGCTGACAATTAAGGGGTTGAGTTGAAATAACTATTTCAATTCTCATGATATCTACTTGTAATATTAACGTTAATTCCTGCATGATGACTGCCATAAAAAGTTGTTTTGTAATTGTCAGCTTAAACTATTTAGTTAAAACTTTTGTTCTTCCCAAAATCTGTGGTGTACGAATGATTTGAGCCCTATTCTGGACTGTAGGGTGGCTGGCGACTTTTTGTGCTTGCTATTTGTTCACCTTTAGAAAGCCTGACCTTATTTTTAATTGACATAGGCTCTTGCTATCCACAATGTATTTGTTCTACTGTGTCTGCCATCTTGTCTTCCTTCATGGTGATAGCCTTTTGGCAGTGGTCCCATGAATTTGTTCTGATGACATCATAGATTACATAATATTGAGCATCAGAGAAATAAGATACATAATGTCATTAACTATGTATATTATATCATATGTGACTTTAAAATGGCAGATGTGTTAAATAACGGCAGATACTGGGGCTACCATTTTGATTTTCTATTGGTGTTGTGTGTGTGTGTGTATACAGGAAACCCTTGATTAATGCGGTTTTGAACAATGTGGTTTTAATTAGTGTGCAAAATTTTTTTGATACTATCCCCTTAATATATGCATTATCAAATTCGATTAGTGCGCTGTTTTTTTCTTCCGGTGCTTGGCAACTCACAACGGCACCTGAAGCGGCAAATACGTGACATGCACTCACCAGGGTCTTCCAACTTAAATGCATGGGAATCGACTCAAGCGCTCGACAGCAGCACCCCATATGACTCTGAAATTGAAATTTGCTCTGGTAACTCATATTCTTGTATAATTTTAACGTGAACGCAGATATTACATCATGATGCTAAATGTACAATTAATGTAGTTTAAGTAGTACATGATGTATGTTTGATTCTGTATTATTTTAACTCTGATTTTTCACAATTTGTTCAATTTTAGTGATTCCTGTGTAGCGTTTAGCGAGGATCTCGCGCTAATTTCATCTTATATGAAAGCTGTATGAAAGTGCTCCGTAAAGTTCTCACTAGTCGCTGGGCAGTTCCTCAGCAATCCTCGACGAGTGTAGAAGTGCGGCAGGCTTATCGCTCATCCTAACAAAATATTTTTTTTTTTTTTTTTAAATTACCTTTCATAGCTATGGACAGGAAAAAGGGTAATAAATGAAAATTCATCTTTGGATACTAAACTTGACATCATTAAGAGATTTGATAATGGCAAAAGCAAAGCAAACATAGGTAGGGCACTAGGCTTTGGTGAGTACCGGGAAAAAGGCAAAATGGCATCTGCATCTTTAAGTATGCAATGCACTAGGAATAGAAGTCCATTAATGATTAAAATGGAAGATTTGCTTTTTATTTGGTTAGAAGATTGTAATCAGAAACGCATTCCTATTGATGGAAATAACATCAAGATTAAAGCTTTGAGCCTTTTTTCTTTATTAAAAGAAAACAAATATCAAGGGGATACTTCAACATTCTCGGCTAGTAAAGGCTGGCTAGAAAATTTCACAGCTCGATCTGGCATAAAAAATATTAAATTAACAGGTGAAGCAGCCAGTGCCGATAAAGATGCAGCAGCCAAATATCCCATTGAACTGAAGAAAATAATTGAAGAAAATGGGTATGATTATCGTCAGATTTTCAATGTCGACAAAACTGGCCTTTTATGAAAAAATATGCAAATGAGAACATTTCTGGCAAGAAAAGAAGCAACCGCACCAGGTCATAAAGCATCCAAAGATAGATTAACACTTCTACTTGGAGGTAACGCTGAAGGAGATTGCAAATTGAAACCGATGCTAATTTATCATACAATGAACCCAAGAGCGTTAAAAGGCTGTAACAAGCAATCCCTTCCAGTAATTTGGAAATCAAATAAAAGGGCTTGGGTGACAAAGCAGTTGTTTGAAGAATGGTTCACTATGCATTTTTGTCCTGCAGTCGAAAAATACTGCAAGGCAAATAATTTAGATTTCAAAGTCCTTTTAATTTTAGATAATGCTCCTGGGCATCCTACCTCACTCACTGATTTAAATAACAATGTGAAGGTTATATTTCTACCACCAAATACGACTTCTTTACTCCAGCCAATGGACCAAGGAGTTATTTCTACATTCAAAGCATATTATTTGAGATGAACTTTTGCTCAGGCAATTCAAGCTACAACTGGAGATGACGCAATCACTCTCAATGAATTTTGGAAAAAACACGAGCAGTTGAGAACATACACAAATCGTGGGAAGAAATGACGAACAGCTGCCTGAGAGCAGTCTGGCAGAATCTTTTGCCTGAATGCGCAAATGAGTTTTGCGGTTTCATTAATCCTGTCAACAAAGTTATTGATGAAATTACTACAGTTGGAAAAGACCTCGGCTTTGAGGAAGTAGATTCAGAAAACGTTAGAGAATTATTGGAATCGCATTCAAAAGAATTAAGTAACGGCGATCTTTTTGAAATTGAGCTTCAACATGCATATGAGAAAGAAGACGAAAATGAAGCAGAAGAAAAGCAATTTGCTCCCAAAAAAATTTCATTCAAAAAACTTGAACTATTTAATACACTTGAAAAACCAAAAGAACTCATACTAGAGATTGATCCAGATGCAGAGAGAAGCATGAATGTTCGTCGAGGATTAGATAAACAAATTGATTGTTATCGCAAAATCATGGAGGAAAGCTACCACTGTTCAATCGAAGTTAGATAATTTAGTACTCATTTAGAGAGTATTAATTTAGTACTCTCTGAACTTGTTCTGGTTGATTTTTTCCTGTCCCAAAGTACTTTAGGCAGAAGTATTTTATTGTGCTAACATAGATTGGAATATTAATAGCACGGTTTTGTTTGTTTTTTTGTGTTAGATCCTCTCTGTGGCATTTATATACTTAGTATTCTGCATTGAAGACTGTAGCATCAAAGCTATGCATGAGGTTGTATAGTAAATGGGTATTCCTCTTACAGGTTCTGGACTGTTTTAGTTTGGGAACCAACGCCGACTATTTGGCAGTTTGGCTATGTGTAAGGACCATGAATATGAACCTCTCTTAGGACCTATACTCTGCTGTTAAGTATTGTAACTTATGTATTGTAAAATACGTATGAGATTGAATGTTTATTTGACATCCCTCTCACCGGTTTTGGACTGTATTAGTTTGGAACTGATACTGTTGTCTTGCCTAAAATATTGGGATTGTTCTACCTTCACAGCTGTGTCGATGTTTCAGCTTGATATGTATCTTTATAATTGCTGTATCTTGTATTATAAGTTTGACATTGTTGTTTAATGGCTTACTTTACGAGGGTTTCTTGTTGCAGGGGATAATTCTCCCATACAGTTGTTAAATTATTTTTACCATGGCATCGGAACAGGCGACCACTGTATATTTGTAATTTAAGTTTTGATTTAGTAATGATAATAGCACATGGCAACCTTTGTATAACTGTATTATAAGTTTAGATTATGTTAACGGCTTTAAACTCTTCACTTTAAACTTTCTTTTCTAACTTCTTTATTTTCGGGGATGTCTTCTTCTTCTTCCCCTTCTTTTTGCTTTCCCTCCCATCTTCCTAACTAAACCATCTATTTCCTATTTTCCTTTCAGTTGAAAACCCCGGGGGCTCACATCTGGTGAGTATGGGCTTGGCACACCCAGGGTCCTGAGCTGGATATCATCATTCTTCTCTTTCTTGGTGATTCCCTTCTACTTCTCTCTCTCTCTCTCTCTCTCTCTCTCTCTCTCTCTCTCTCTCTCTCTCTCTCTCTCTCTCTCTCTCTCTCTCTCTCTCTCTCTCTCTCTCTCACAGGGTAACTTGGGAATTTTTTTTTCTGGTGCAGCATAAGCCTCAGGCTTCCTTGCACCATATGATTATTAATAATAATAATAATAATAACAACTCTGGGCTCTCAAACTTGCCTGATAGCCCTAGTAAGCGTCTCTGGTTGAAAGTGGACCCTGGCGTGCCTCCTCATGGCCAAGGTTGGGAGTCAGGGGGCAGGGGACCTGGTGTCCCCTGCCCTCTGGCTGCGAAGTTGCCAGGTGCCAGCACTGAACATAACACACATACTTACACACCTACACTTGCCTGCCTTGGCCTTTTGCCATTTCAGAAGCTACAGCAGTATATAGGGGGAACCCTGGAGACCACAATTAAACAAATACACCTTGACGTAAAAATTTTTTATTATGGAATGGCATTTAATGTTTTTGGATTAATAATAACAATTTTAAAGTATATTTTATTTGCAAATTTTATAAGGAACACAAGCACTCATGCTCGCCATTACACTACTGGATATCACTGATTTTGGCTGTGTCCATTGCCATTTATGGGTCCCCTCGAAGTACGAGCCCTAGGCATATGCCTAGCTTGCCTAGGCCTAAGATAGGCCCTGGTCAGGCATTGATTTCAATTTAAAAAAGCAAGGACAACTGTTTGTCAAAGAGATAGAGAAGAAGGTTCATTTTCCACAACATAAAGGCTTTTAACAGGAGATATGTGAGTGCTTCAGTGCAGCCAGGACGGCCCGATGGTGGACTGGATATGTTGGAGAAAGTCAGCTTCTTATCAAAAATAATCCCAGGAATCTGGCTTCTGATATGACTGGGATTATGTTTTGCGAATGCTTTAATTCTGGGTCAGGATAAAGATTCCATTTGTGACAGAAACATACAAAGACCATCTTCTCTGACAAGAATCTGGACCTAATAGGCAATTGTCCAGGATGCTATATGATCAATGTCTTTTTTGCAGTTTTTTGCCATTCAATTTTTTTTTTCTATCAACATAGATTATGTTGATAGAAAAAAAGGGTGGGACTCCGCATTGACAAAACACTCAAGAAAGTATAGATCCTATACCAACTTGACACTAGCAATTAAGAAATTTTTTTTAATAAAATCAGAAAGGTATCCCCAAGACCCAATGGAGTTCTTGACATATGCCAAATTGCTACGCTGTGTCACTTGCTTTTTCGATATCAAAGGAAACTGTAAACAGATGTTGCTCAGATTTAATAAAAGCATCATTAATTACATTTCAAGTCTGATTAAATAAGTCAAATTTACATGTTTCTCCGGAAGCCACATTGTGTCCTGGAAAGGAAAACAAATACCACATGAGCAGCAGCAACTATACTTTTCACAACCTTGCCCAAACAGCTTGTCAGAATGATGGGATGATGTTTACTTGGATTTTCAGGAGCTGTTCCTCATATTGGGAAGGCAAGAATGATTGCCTTCCCTTGAGGAATCAAGAAATTCTTTGCCAAGTAAGATTCTATTAAATAAAATTAGCAGCTGATCCCTAGATTGTATTGAAAGCTGATTTATCATTTCATAATGGATGTCATCTGGTCCCACAGCACTGATCTTAATTGTTTTTGTGTAAAGGTCTTGTATGGTTCAAGCCCTTTTGAACAGAAGTTTAATGCATGTTTCTTGCATTTCTCTTTTAGGGCCAAGACCTCTGGGAGAGGGGAAAGAAATAGTTGGAGATTTTTGCAACTATTTCCCCTAGAGTAATTGCAACTGCAGTTGATTCTGCAATTGGACATCCACTGTGCTCTTGGATCACTGAATGGTATAGTGAATATTTTTCCTTCATTTTCCAAATCTTATTTCAAACTACTTTTCAGTAAGCAGCTTAGGTAATAGAGGAGCTAAAGTGGATCCAAGATTCCTTTTTCACTCTGATGTCTAATATAACACACTCCGGCATGCACATTAAAAGGATATTAATTTTTCCCACACCTTCATTTGAGCTTTACTTGCAGATGTCACCGAGTTCCACCAAGGTTTTCGAAATGGTGGGCAACTTTCTCAAAACTTTGATAGAACTCACACAATATAATACAATACAAAAATATATTGTCTATGTAACTGCAGCTGCATGGACAATATCTTCTGCATTGTATGCCACTACATTATTGATTGGCTTCTGGGTGAATCAATATGAAATTCTCTGAGCAGACATGCAACCAGAACAGCTCATGAGGTTTTGTCAATAATATTTCAGTAAATCAGAGAGTCTTATAATGGGGGATTTTAATTTCCCAGATACTGACTGGAATTTGTGGGTTGGTCACTCGCACACTAGCAAGGCTTTTGTGGATTTATTGGATGATTGCTTTCTACATCAGCATGTTCGTGAGGCAACAAGAGGGAGCAATACTCTTGATCTGATTATCAGTAGTGATTCTTCATGCATTAAGAATCTGCAGATAAATGAACCACTAGGTGGCAGTGATCACAGTGTGTTGAAGTGGGATTTACTCAAGGAGGTAACTACCATCAGAGGTAAAGGGAAGGGTTTTTGTTTTCAGAAAGGCGACTATGATGGTCTGAGACAGTATTTAAATTCTATACAGTGGGACCAACTGATGATGTTACCAACAACAAACTCAAAATGGGAAGCATTCAAGGAACTAATCTTGGAGGCTACCAGGCTTTACATACCAACTAAGAAATATTGTTCAAGGTTTAGGCCAAAATGGTTGTCAGATGAACTAATGAGCCAGGTGGCAGAGAAGAAAAATGCATGGGATACATACAAATTAATGGGTGACATGGAAGCCTATGATAGATATAAGTTGGTCTGTAACCAAGTCACAAAGGAGATTAGGCAGGCAAAGGCAGACTACGAAAAATCCTTGGCAAAGGATGCAAAGAAAAACAGAAAAGAGTTCTTTACATATTTAAACTCAAGAAGGAAAGGGATGAATCAGATTGGTCCACTGGATATTGGTGGTTCAACAGTTGAGGATCCTGCTCAGGTGGCTAACAATCTAAACGAGTATTTTGCATCTACATTCACGCATGAGGAGTTATTCAGGAAGGAGAATGATGTAGGTAAAGTAAACATTGGCAGTGAGCTGGATGATTTTGTAATAACTGAGAGGAAAGTGGAGGAGAGATTGTCGAGGATAAACATAAAAAAGGCACCTTGGGTGGATGGGATCTATCCAGTTATATTAAAGGAGGCAGCAAAGGAAGTAAGCAAACCCCTAGCCATAATTATGAGAGCTTCTTTGGACTCAGGGGAGGTACCCATAGACTGGAGATGTGCAAATGTAACCCCAATTCACAAAGGAGGATCAAAGGCTGACACAAGTAATTATAGACTTGTTAGTTTAACTTCTGTTCCAGGTAAATTAATGGAGGCACTGGTTAAAGAAGCACTGCAGGATCATCTAGACAAGAATTCAGTTATAGCTCAGACGCAGCATGGTTTTGTTAAGGGCAGGTCTTGCCTGACCAATTTGATTGGATACTATGATGTAGTCACAAAAGAACTGGATGCAGGGAATAACTTTGATATTATATATTTGGATCTTAGAAAGGCTTTTGATACTGTTGCACATGGAAGACTGCTGCACAAATTGGAGCAGTGTGGCATTGGAGGCAAATTGCTGCTATGGATAAGGGGATGGTTGAGTGGCAGAAGACAGAGAGTGGTAATCAATGGACACTGCTCAACGTGGACTAATGTTATTAGTGGAGTTCCTCAGGGTTCATGTTGGGTCCGTTGTTGTTTTCGGTGTTTATGAATGATATTGATGATGGGATATCAAGTTTAATGTCCAAGTTTGCAGATGATACAAAGGTTGGCAAGGTTGTTAAGGACACTACTGATGCTATGCTGCTGCAACAGGATCTGGAAAGGTTGAACAGATGGGCTGAGAGGTGGCAAATGCAGTTTAACATTGACAAATGTAAAGTACTACATATGGGAAACAGTAACCCCAGAGCAACGTATCAACTCTGCGGTACTACACTGACAGTGGTGGAGAATGAAAAGGACCTGGGGGTAATTGTGCAGGCAGATATGAAGTTCTCTGAGCAGTGCAGATGAGCTGCAAGAGTAGCTCATGGTGTCTTGTCAATGATATACAGGAATTTTTCTAGCAGGGATAAGGAGGTGATTATTCCCTTGTATAAGGCAATGGTTAGGCCACATCTTGAGTACTGTATACAGGTCTGGAGGCCTCATTTCAAGAAGGATGTAGAGCTGCTGGAACGGGTACAGAGAAGGGCAACAAGATTAGTGAATGGAACAAAGGGTTGCTCTTACGAAGAAAGGCTTAAGTTTTGCAAATTACAGTCTGGAGACTAGGCACCGGCGAGGTGATCTGATAGAGGTGTATAAGGCTTTGAATGGTTTGAGCATGCTCAAAGCCAATGGGATTCTTCATCTTGCTCAGAATAATCACCTCAGAGGGCATAAATTCAAATTGAGGAAGGACGGATGTCGGATAGATGTGCGGAAATTTGCCTTTGGCCAGCGGGTGGTTGGTTGGTGGAACCGACTTCCATCACTTGTTGTTGAAGTTGATAGCCTAAACAAATTTAAAGCTCAACTGGACAGGTATTTTGAACGAACGGAGGGGTGAAATGGGAGTGGTGTGTGTTTTTTTTGGCTGATGCTGAATAAGCTTGCTTTGTTGCATCATATGCCTCTACTAATGCTAATGCTAATATAGAGAAACTTAGCTATCAGGGATAAGGAGGCGATTATCCCTGCTAGCAATTATGTACAAGGCCATGGTTAGGCTGCATCTTGAGTACTGTATACAGGTCTGGAGGCCTTACTTTAGGAAGGATGTAGGTCTGCTGAAACAGGTGCGGAGAAGGGCAATCAAATTAATGAAGGGAACAAAAGGGTGCTCTTATGTAGAAAGCCCTCAGTTCTGCTTGATTTGATTTTTTTTCCAGAAAAACAACATGGTTATACTGCGCCATTACAAAGTTAAAATTCAAAAAAGAAAGGTTAGGAGTTTGGTAACCTTTAGAAAAACTCCGCTATGGACGGTCCCAAGCCCGGCTACGAAAGGAGGAGGGTGGTCATCCTGCCGAAATGACCAGAACCGGGAAACCGGGGAAACTAGGCAAGAAACCGCATGAAATTCGGAACAAGCTCTTACAGCAATGTTACCGCATCCGGGGTAGCCGATGCGCCAGCACTGGGGACCCAGGGTGCTGGTGTGAAGTGGACCACTGGCCACAGAACAAGCTCTTATAACAATGTTACTGCAATCGGGGTAGCTGATGCACCAGCACTGGGGACTCAGGGTGCTGGTGTAAAGTGGACCACTGGCCATAGTGGTGTAAAGTGGACCACTGGCCATAGCAATAAGCTTACTACGCCGAAAAGGGCAATTAACATTGGCGAATGGAATGTTTGAACGGGACACCACGTTGGACAAAAGGAAATCATTGCCCAATAACTACTTAGGTGCAAAGTATCAATCGAGGCATTATCCGAATTAAGGCTCACCGGGTCTGGAACAATGATCATCCAACCACCAGCAACTAACGAAGCGGTTGCTATTCTACTCTGGTGGTGAGAAACGAGAAGCAGGAGTGGGCTTTATGGTCGATGTTCAGGCCACCAGTAGTGTGATCGCTTTTCAACCAATATCGGACCGCCTAGCAGTCCTTACTGTCAAGGGCACCATCAAGACCCATATTATCTCCGCCTATGCACCAACTGAGACTAGCCTGGACCCGACCAAGAATGACTTCTACAAACAGGTTCAAAATACGCTGGATTCAATTCCACAGAGAGAAGTGATCATCCTCGCAGGGGGACTTTAATGCCCACATTGGCGTAGACAGATCTGGTTGGGAAACAACAGTGGGCAAGTTTGGCCATGGGAAGATCAATGACAACGGACTACTTTTGTTGTCCTTTGCTGCATCTAACAACCTGATCATCGGAAGCAGCCATTTCCAGCACCCTCAAAAACATCAACTTACATGGCGAAATCCATCCTGGCAAGGACTGGCAAACCTGGACTTCATTCTGATCAATGCCTGATTTCGCTCATCACTCATGGACGTTCGTGCCATGAGGGGGACCTGATTGCGGATCTGATCACTACCTCATCTGGGCTAAGGTGCAGCTCAAATTACGGCATGCAAAAAGGTCATCACGGTCAGCCAAGCTGGACTGGAGGCAGCTAATGAATGCTGCCAACAAAGGGGCATATCAGATCGCCCTATCCAACTGCCTCGAGACGCTAGCCGTGCCCGAGGATATAAATGAAGAAGAAAAGCAGATCTCTGATGCCATCCTGGAATGTGCCAAGCCCCTATGTCCACCTGCCCGACGTCGAACGCAACCATGGATATCAGATGAGTGCCTCAACCTCGTGGACAAACGGAAACAGGCAAAGTTGGTCGACTTTGAACGGTATCGGCAACTAAACCGAGAAGTCTGACAGTGGATGACAGCGGAAAGAGAAGCATACTGGAACCAAGTGGCAGACGATCTTGAAGTGGCGGCATCCAAGAACGAGTACCGCACCCTCAGATGTCTGAGTGGAAAGACCAAATTGACTAGTGACAACATCAAGAATGCTGATGGGACCTTCGTGCGATCACCGTCCGAACGCCTGCAACGGTGGAGTGAATTCTTCAGAGCATTGTATAATCACGACCCACCTCAGGGACCGCCAGAAGCCGCACTATCGATCGATCCCCCTGAAGTCTCCATGGTCGATGTTGAGCCTACAGTAGAAGAAGTGAAAGCAGCCATACAATCCCTAAAGAATGGCAGGGCACCAGGAGTGGACCAAGTCACTACAGAAGCGATCAAAGCCGGGAGAGATGTACTGCTTCGCCGACTACACTCACTCCTCAAAACCATCCGGTGCACTGAACAAATTCCGCTAACATGGAGGAAAGCCATTATCGTACTGATCCACAAGAAAGGTGATAACCGGGATTGCAAGAACTACCGTGGCATCAGCCTCCTTTCCATCATCGGAAAGGTTTTTATGAAGATCATCCAGTCAAGGCTGCAAAAACATCGCAAGCAAACCAGTCGAGAAGAACAGGCGGGATTTAGACCCGGGCGAGAATGCTGTGATCAAAACTCTGCCATCCGTCAGCTGATGGAGGAGAGGATCCGGTGTGGACAGCGAACCGTCATTGTTTTCATTGACTTTAAGTCTGCTTTCAACTGTGTTCATCGGCCTGCCTTATGGAAACTACTAGAGGTCAAACATGTACCTCGAAAAGTCATCACACTCCTCCAAACTGCATACAACGGTTTAACCAGCCAGGTGTGCATCCAGAACGATTTATCTGAGGAATTTACCATCCAAACTGGAGTCCGCCAAGGGGATGTAGCCTCCCCGTTACTTTTCAACATCGTGGTTGACGCCATTATGAGGCAAGCATTCAGAAACAGACGGGGCATACAATATGACAAGGATCACTATGTGACTGATCTGATGTTTGCCGATGATAGTGCTATCTTTGCTGGTAACGACTCTGAAGCCACGGACATCCTCTACGACATTGCCCGCATTGCCCGGCCATACGGTTTGAAGATCAATGCTGATAAGACAAAGGCCCTGACAACAGATGGGTCGCAAGCCACCATCTATCTCGAAGGCATCCAGATCGAGCAAGTGCAGGACTTTAAATACCTTGGGTCGCTGGTTCAAGAGAAGAAAGTTGCATCCACCATGGAAATCCACAGCAGAATTGGACAGGCGGCCACTGCGTTTGCCTCGCTCAAATGGTGTCTGTGGAAGAGGACCAACATTTCCTCAAAGACTAAAATCCGACTCTTCCGGACTTTGATCCTGCCCATTCTCCTTTACAGATCAGAAACATGGATTTGTCTCAAGCTAGATTTAAACAAACTTGAGGTATTCCAAATGCGATGCCTGCGGCAGATTTTGGGCATCTCACTTCGTGACCGCATCACTAATGATACCATCCGCACCAGATGCCAACAGCAACCAACCATTGCCGACCAAATCCAGAAGCGAAGGCTTAGATGGTTTGGCCACGTATGTAGAATGGCCACGAACAGAATACCATCCACACTCCTTTGGAGACAACGACCCACCCAATGGAGCATCCAATGGACCGCACCTAGGAAAATGTGGGCCAAGCAAGTGGAAAATGACTTGAAGAGCCAACGTCTCGACCTTAACCAGGCCAGGACTGACGCCATGGATCGTAAAGTATGGAAGAACATCACAGAGCAAGTCCGAAACCCTGCAGCACCTACAGCAGCATACTGGTTGTGTGGCCAACCGCCTCCCCCAGCTGCCAGCTAAGGACCAAGAAGAAGAACCTTTAGAAAAGTTACCTGATCAAAAGTTCATGTATATCAAAAACTAAAATCAGTAAGAAGTGAAAGTGTATTGGATATTTCATATCAGTTTATATACATTAATTTCTTTTAAAAATTTAAAAACTGCTGACATGTTTTCATTGTCATTTACAATCTGACAGTGTATAAGGCTCAGTCAGATAGGTAAAAGCGGTAAAATGAGCATTTCTAAAACTGGCACAATCAGATAAAATATGTTGAAAGGATAAAATGGTGTCGCATTACTCACACATAGGAAGGTCATCAGCCCTCACCAGAGTGTCAGATGACTGTCCTATGCAGAGCCGAGCAAGAATAACTTCCTCTTTACAAACCCTGTGTAGACTACACTGCCATTGTTTGATAAGAGGTTCAACCTCTGATATAGTTTGTTGGTTACCTGCCCATGGCACGAGTCTTGCCACTGCAAATATATCTTGTTATGGATTATTTGCCTGCAGTCTGTATAGGGGACTGACAGGCTAAGATTATTCAACAGCACTGCTGATTTTGCTGAAGTGTCAGCCAAATCGTTTCCTTAAATCCTGATGTCACTGGGGATTAAGCAGAGGGGGATGTCATATCCATCTTCATATAGAGTGTATAACATCTGCAGGATATGGGGACAGGACTGGATGAGTAGTGTGTGATATTGTTAATAAAAGCAGGTAGTGCACTCATTGAATCGGCATATATAATACACCGTTGGTATCAGTGATTTTGTATGTGTTCTAGAGCTAACTCTATGGCATGCAGTTCTGCAGGGTATATGCTGCAGTCAAGGGGTATCTGCTCTGATATAGTATTAGCTGGAAAAACAGCTGCAGATCCCACATATGATTCTGACTTCAAGCCGTCTGTGTAAATGTTCTGCACAGTATTGTGAATAGATATGAAGGTAGACACAGGATGGGGTATTAAACTTCATTACATTCTTGGGCAAGAAGTCACAAGCTGGTATTTGAGCATGCCAGGGTGATAGGGACTGCTTTAGTGATTGAGCAACCTTGTATACTGTGATGTTAAGCTCATTGAGTAGCTCTTGAACCTGAATGCCAAATGGGCAGTATGACGTGTGTTATAAAGATTTTGCCATCGTGTCTCAAAATGACCCGATGGGAAATGACACCAAGCTGTTAGTTCAGTATCCTGTAGCTCTATCACAAAAATATCATTTTTAAGGAGTTTCCTTATCTGAGGCTCAATGAAAATTTCCTTCTTTCAGTTTCGCATCTGTTAAATTGAGAAACACTTCCCTTAAATAGCAGAATCCATTTCCTTCCTTTTTTTTTTTTTCATAGCCTTAAAATTCCTCATCAATCCAAGCTTTATATGCAAAGGGGGAAGAAGAAACTTTTTTGGTACAACTAGTGGAACATATTTAAAAAAAAAGCAAAGTCATGGTACTTTACTGCCTTAAGGATCTTGGACATACTTTCATATTTCCTTGGGAGAAACAGCATAAAGTAGAGAAACAAACTGGAATGCATTTCCATTGCACAGGAGAATAAAACTACTGGAGTATAAAACTGTTTTTAAACTTAATTGAAGCATCAATAAATACATGTCATTCATAAGAATTTTGTTCAATGCCCAGTTCATTCAGAAGATCACTAAAATCTTTACAGAAAATTTATTGCCCTAATGACCTTAAGATTAAGAGATCTACAGATTTAATTAATAAGAACAGGTCAATATTGAAAAAAAAAAAGTCACAAACTAGGGTTGGATTTCAAAGTGCCTGCAATTTTGCCCAGACACAATAGGAGGGAGTATATCATTAGAGCCTTGTCAATCAATTCAGCCCTGGAGAGACTATGCAAGGCTCACGGGATAGATTTTTTTTTCACTGGGGTCTGCGCTTGCTAACAGGAGAGACTGCTTCTACAGGGATGGGATACTCTTAAATAGAAAGGGTATTTGCTGATGCTATCAAATTAGTATTAGGTGGGTTGGAAAACTGCTAGCTTGGGGGGATTCACAGACTAAAAGATTAACAGTAGCCGCAGGCAGAGGCAGAAGTGATTCCTGCACTGCTTCTATTGTAATGAGCAGCAGCCTAGAGAGCAAGTTGCTGGGGTTTTCTAGAGCTGCTGGGAGTCATCATGGAACAAGTAAATACATGGGCTGTGTTAGGCTAACACAGAGTAAGAACAGGTGAACAGATACATTCACCTGTTCTTACTCTGTGCTAGCCTAACACAGCCCATGTATTTATTTGTTCCATGACACCAATGCTAGAAGTATAGTAGATAAATATAAAATAAATAAATATAAAGGCAGATATTGTTGGGATATCAGAGACATGGCATCGCACAGATAGCAGCAGTGAAGAATTGGAATTTGGAGAGTACAATGTATACAGAAAGGACACACAGGGTAGGAAGGGAGGAGGGGCGATGCTGTTGTTAAGAAACACGTAAATCTAAGGAACTGTGTCCAGTAGACATGGGTGAACAGTGCAATGTTGAGTCAGTTTGGTGTGACATAAACACCGGGAAAAGGAAAGTGAGTGCAGGAGTGTGTTAGAGGCCTAATGACTATGATGAGTACAACAAATTATTGCGCAGAGAAATAGGGTGGGCCAGTAAATCAGAATATCTTGTAATGGGGGATTTTAACTTTCCAGATATTGACAGAAATTTGTGGATTGGTCACTCGCATGCTAGCAAGACTTTTGTGGATTTATTGGAGGATTGTTTTCTTCAGCAACATGTTTGAGGGACAACCAGAGGGGGTAATACTCTTCATCTGATTATCAGCAGTGATGATTCATGCATTAGGAATTTATAGATAAAGAAACCACTTGGTGACAATGGTCAGTCTACTCATGTGGGATTTACTTAAATATGTAACTACCAATCAAGGGTAAAGGGAAGGGTTTTTGTTTTCACAAAGGTGACTACAGTGGGATAAACTGATCATGTTACAAACAGTGACTTCTACATGGAAAGCCTTCAAGGAATTAATCTTGGAAGCTACTAGGCTTTTCATACGAACTAAGAAATACTGTTCAAGATTTAGACCTAAATGGATGTCAGATGAACTAATGAGGCTCAGGGCAGATAAGAATAATGAATGGGATGCATAAAAGTTATCAGGTGACACAGAAGCCTATAGCAGATATAAGCTAGTCTGTAATCAAGTCACAAAGGGGTTAGGCAAGCAGACGCTGATCACGAGAAATCCTTGGCAAAGGATGCAAAGAAAAACAACAAAGACTTCTTTACTTATGTAATTATTATAACGAAGGGGATGAATCAGATTGGTCCACTTGATGTTGGTAGTTCGACTGTTGATGATCCTGCTCAGGTAACTGAATGAATGAATGAATATTGTGAATCTACATTTACACATTAGGAATTCTATAAGGAAGGCTGTTGTTGTTTGTTGGTGCATCGGCTTCTGTGGCCATAATGCACCATATAAGGAAGGAGAGGAAAGAAGTTAAACACTAACAGGGTGCTAAATAATTTTGTAATAATAGAGAGCAAAGTGGAGGAGAAATTGTTGAAGTTAAACATAAAAAAGGCACCTGGGGCAGATGGAATTTATCCAATTATATTGAAGGAGGCAGTGAGAGAAGTAAGATAGCCCTAAGCCCTATGGAAATGCCCTTACATTCAGGGGAGGTACCCATAGACAGGGACTTGCAAATGTCTTTTGTTCTGTTCAGGGAAAAATCATGGAATCACTGGTTAAATATGCATTGCAGGATCATCTAGGCAAGCTTGCAGTAATAGTTCAGACACAGCATGGGTTTGTTAAAGGGAAGTGTTGTCTGACCAATTTAAATGGATACTACGATGTGGTCACAAAAGAACTGGATGCAAAAAATAATTTTGATATTATATAATTGGATTTCAGGAGAGCTTTTGATACTGTTGCACATTGAAGACTGCTGTACAAATTGGAGTGGTATGGAATTAATGGCAAGTTGCTGCAATGGATTAAGTGATGGTTGAATGGGGGACTGCAGATAGTGGTAATAAATGGACACTGCTCTACATGGACTAATGTTATTAGTGGAGTCCCACAGGGTTTGGTGCTGGGCCCATTGTTGTTTTGAGTATTTATTAATGATATCGATGAAGGTATATCAGGCTTAATGTCCAAGTTTGCAGATGATACAAA
The DNA here is from genome assembly GCF_048544385.1 of Mastigoproctus giganteus. Classification (NCBI taxonomy): domain Eukaryota; kingdom Metazoa; phylum Arthropoda; class Arachnida; order Uropygi; family Thelyphonidae; genus Mastigoproctus; species Mastigoproctus giganteus. Next base: position 104,501,882 of record NC_143582.1, on the reverse strand, counting down.
GGTTGGCAGGATTGTTAATGATAGTAAAGACAGTATGCTATTGCAACAGGATGTTATTTGTTATTTTGTTATTTGTTTTTTAGGAGCATTAGCAACTAAGGCCATATTGCTCGGGGATATGCGGTAGTCATTCTCTGACCTTTCCGCATCCTCCGTATTTGGTGGTCACGGGCTCGAACCCCGGTCTAATCAAGAAGCGTGTGCTACGCACTGCTGCTCCTGCCCACCTGGCTACGGAGGCGCCACTGCAACAGGATCTATAAAAGTTGGGCAGATGGTCTGAGAAGTGGCAACTAAAGTTTAATATTGACAAATGCAAAGTACTGCATATGGGTAGCAGTAACCCAAGAGAAATGTACCAACTGTGTGGTACTACATTCAGGGAGGTGGAGAATGTAAAACACCTGCGGGTAATTGTGCAATCGGATATGAAGTTCCTGAGCAGTGCAGACAGACTGCCAGAGCAGGTTATGGAATTTTGTTAATGATATATAGGAATTTTTCTAGCAGAGACAATGAGGTGATTATCTCTTTGTATAAGGCAATGGTCAGGCCACACTTTGAGTACTGTGTGCAGGTCTGGAGGCCTCATTTTTGGAAGGATGTAGAGTTGCTAGAACGAGTACAAAGAAGGGCAACAAGATGGGTGAGAGGATTAACGGGGTTCTCTTACAAAGAGAGGCTTAAATTCTGTAAGTTGCAGCATCTGGAGACAAGGCACTTGGGAGGTGATCTGATTGAGGTGTACAAGGCCTTGAATTTTTTCAGCAGGCTCAATGCTGATGGGATTCTTCTGCTTGCTCAGATTAAGAACCTGAGTGGGCATAGATTCTAATTGAGGAAAGACAGTTGTAGAATAGATGTGTGGAGGTTTGTATTTATCCAGCAGGTAGTTGATTGCTGGAACAGAATTCCATCTGTTGTTTTGGAAGTTGATAGCTTAAATAAATTTAAGGCTGAACTACTGAAACATTTTGTGTGATTGGATGGGTGAAACGGGAAGGTTTTTTTTTTTTGGCTGATGCTCTATAAGCTTGCTCTCTTGCATCATATGCCTGAACTAATGCTAATGCCAACCCACAAAAAATAAGTACAATCAGTCTCTTATAACACGTATAACACTAAACGAATTTGATCATACACAATTTATAAATAGGGGCACGATATCGTATATAACACAAACCGAATTCGCTTATGCACGATTCGCCTTTGTGTTTACAAGAAATGGCAGTCGAATGCAGAATCAACCCAACTGAACGCAACACGATAGGAATGAAGAGAAGATTCTGAAAATGTATTTGTTTTTTATATCAATGAAGTGGAAACGCTTTTCGCCATAATAACATAAACACCCACACAATTCCAGTTATCGGTATTATTGCAAATGCAATTAGATCGAGTTTACTACCAGTTTATAACAGATTCCACTAACAGAAATGCAGCTGGAAATTGTTTTTATTGTTTTATGGTAGTAACCCTCAGAAATGTGCTTTAGTAAAATGTGAACTAGTCAGGTGTTAGTGTGTCTCTGCCTTTATGGTGTTGTTTATTCAGTTACTACATGCACACAGCTTTGTTTTTTCCATAGCGTAATTGTGCTTTATTCCCTAAAAATGAGTAAAATACTTAAAAGGTGTGTAAAGGAAGCATCCTGGTGAAGACACTACAGATTCGTAAAGAAAAGCAACATCAATAAACAGAGGCAGACTGGGTCAAAAATTCTTACCCGGGAAAATTTGTAGCAGCCTCATACTAGTGTTTATGGCCAAAATCACACTAGCCTCCGGCCCACCGGGTAAGGCTTATGGCCATTCCGCATCTGTCGATAGAGTAAAAATATAAAATTGTGAAATGCTTTAAGTAAAATAAAAGACCATGTGATATTACACGTTCTACTAGCCTAAATGAAGCAAAGCCGAGAATTAGAAAGAATGCAGAGAAAATAAAAACAACTTTCATAGCAGGAACAACTCAAAGTGTAATTAAAATCCATTAGATCAAGAAACAAAGAATTGGAAGAGATGGAACGGCTGTCATCTGTTTGGATAAAAAAAAAATCAAACAAAAAAACAAGTTTGCTTACGATAGAAGCAAAAGCATTAACAATATTTTATTACGTAATAAAATACGTAAGTATTTTATTACGATTATTTATTGTGTTTGATAATGTTTTGGTTACAAATGTGTGTTCAATCTTGGGTGGTCGGCACCTAACCCTATTTTTCCCATAGGGCCTGTTATTTATATTGCACGAGAATTTCTAGGAACACAACTATCCTGCTATACGAGTACTGACTGTATCTTAAAAAAACAAAACAAGCTTTTCCATAGCAAAACAAAATAAGTTTAAATTACTCAAGAAGTCAACTTTCCTTGCTCAAATCAATTAACTCCTGACGTGGCTCAGTGGTCAGGTTTTAGGGTGCAGAAGTACTTGTACTTTAAATGGACTGTGATTGAAGCCTGCATGGTTTCCAGATATGGTTATTGACTATTGGTTGCCAAAGCAATTGATTCTTTCATCTAGTGGTTGTGCTGACGTATAAACAAGAACTTTTTATGCACAGGCAAATCAAAGAAGCAACATAAGAATTCTTGCTATTTGGTAGTGTAATATGTACTATTGCATTTAAGTATCTATCAGTTTAATCTATTATTCTGAAATTAAGTTGAATTTAAACAGAAATCATACCTCAGACTAGGGTACCAGAGCAATGGGGCTTAAAGTAGCAAGAGTGCTGTTGCTCATGAGAAAACTGAAGGGGGCAAGTTCTCCTACAAATCATAGCCTAACGAAATGTTCAAATTGTGGGATGTTTGGAACATGGCGGGACGGAGCCAAGAGTATGTGTTTAGTATAAAAAGAATGAGGAAATTAGGTGCAAACTCATGGTTCTGATGGGCATTTATGAGAGCTTGAAGAACAGGGTGAATGCTCTCTTTGAGAGCATTCACACTGTTCGAGTTCAAGGCCCATCAAGTTCTCAGCTGCCGAACTCAATGGAAAGGCCCTCACATGTGCATCAGGCAACAGCTGCTGCTGCAATGCCCAAGGCAGAATGTGCTGGTCACAAAGAGATAGTTATTTTCAGTGACTCAATTAGAAAAACAGAAAATATATTGTACAAAAAAGAATAGGGACAAAAGTAGCTAACTTAGAGAAGATATCACCTTTAAAGGGCATGAAAGGTGATTTAGCATTAGCAAAGGCACATGATGCAAGAAAGCAAGCTTATATAGCATCAGCAAAAAAAAAAAAAACCCTAATTTCACCCATCCACTCACTCCAAATTTTTGTCAAGTTCTGCCTTGAATCTATTTAAGCTATCAACTTTTACAATGACAGATGGAAGTTTATTCAAGCAATCAACCACCCGCTGACTAAAGGCAAACTTCCGCACATCTATCCTACAACTATCTTTCCTCAATTTGAATTTATGCCCTCTCAGGCGAGCAAGAGGAAGAATCCCATCAGCATTGGGCATGCTCAAACCATTCAAGGCTTTATACACCTCAATCAGATCACCTCACAGGTGCCTAGTCTCCAGAAACTGTACTTTGCAAAACTTAAACCTTTCTTCGTAAGAGCAACCCTTTGTTCCATTCACTAATCTTGTTGCCCTTCTCTGGAGTTACTCGTTGAAATGAGGCCTCCAGGCCTGTATACAGTACTCTAGGTGTGGCCTGACCATTGCTTATACAAAGGAATAATCACCTCCTTATCCCTGCTAGAAAAATTCCTGTATTACCATTCACAAGATACCATGAGCTACTCTTGCAGACCACTGCTAAGAAAACTTCATCTGCCAGCACCATTACCCCCAGGTCCTTTTCACTCTCTACCACTGTCAGTGTCATACCACACAGCTGATACATTACTCTGAGGTTACTGCTTCCCATATGCAGTACTTTACATTTGTTAATGTTAAACTTTATTTGCCACCCTCTCAGCCCACCTGCTCAACTTTTCTAGATCCTGTTGCAGCAGCAGCGTACTGTCATTAGTGCCATTAACAACCCTGCCAACCTTTGTATCATCTGCAAATTTGGACATTAAGCCTGATATACCATCATCAGTATCATTTATAAATACAGAAAGCATCAGGGGACCCAACACTGAATCCTGAGGGACTCCACTAATAACATCAGTCCACGAAGAGAAGTGTCCATTGATTACCACTCTGTCTTCTCCCACTCAATCATCCCTTTATCCATTGCAGCAATTTGCCTCCAATGCCACACTGCTCCAAATTGTGCAGCAGTCTTCCATGTGCAAAGTATCAAATGCCTTTCTAAAATCCAAATATATGATATCAAAATTATTCTTTGCATCCAGTTCATTTGTGACTCCATCATAGTATCCAATCAAATTGGTTAGACAAGACTTCCCCATAACAAACCCATGCTGTCTAAGCTACAACTGAAATCTTGTCTAGATGATCCTGCAATGCTTCTTTAACCAGTGCCTCCATTAATTTCCCTGGAACAGAAGTTAAACTGACAGATCTGTAATTACCTGTGGTCTCCCTTTGATCCTCCTTTGTGGATTGGGGTCACATTTTCACATCACCAGTCCATGGGCACCTCCCCTGAGTCCAAAGAAGCTCTAATAATTATGGCTAAGGGTTGGTTTACCGACTTTGCTGCCTCCTTTAATATAACTGGTGGATAGATCCCATCCACCCCAGGTGCCTTTTTTATGTTTATCTTCAACAATTTCTCCTCAACTTTACTCTCAGTTATTACAAGATTATCTAGCTTACTGCCAGAGTTTAATATACCTCTGTCATTCCCCTCCATGAATAACTTCTCATGGGTGAATGTAGATGCAAAATATTCATTTAGTTTGTTAGCTACCTGAGCAGGATCGTCAACAGTTAAACGATTGATATCCGGTGGACCAATGTGATTCATCACCTTCCTTCTAGAATTTACATAAGTAAACAACTCTTTGCTGTTTTTCTTGGCATCCTTTGCCAAAGATTTCTCGTAATCTGCCTTCGCCTGTCTAACCTCCTTTGTGACTTGGTTACAGATCATAGTGACAGGTGACAGGTTATATCTGTCACCTGTTATTTTATGTGTGTCACCTGTTATTTTTCTTCTCTGTCACATGTCTGATTAGTTCATCTGACATCCATTTAGGCCTAAATCTTGAACAGTATTTCTTTGCTGGTATGAACAGCCTAGTAGCTTCCAAGATTAATTCTTTGAATGCTTCCCATTTTGAATTTGCTGTTGGTAACATAAGCAGTTGGTCCCGCCGTATAGAATTTAAATACGGTTACCTTTACGAAAGCAAAAATCTTTCTCTTTACACCCTTGATGGTAGTTAACTCTGAGAAAATCCCACTTCAATCTGCATATAAAGGAACCTAGTGGTTCCTTTATCTGCAGATTGAAGTGGGATTTTCTCAAATTTTTGGGAAAGGGATTGAAGTGGGATTTTCTTTATCTGCAGATTCTTAATGCATGAACAATCACAACTGATAATCAGAACAAGAGTATTACTCCCTCTAGTTGCCTCCTGAACATGCTGCTGTAGAAAACAATCATCCAATAAATCCACAAAACCCTTGCTAGTGTGCGAGTGACCAAACCACAAATTCCAATCCCCCATTATAAGACACTGTGATTTACTCGCCCACTATTTCTCTGCACAATTGCTCATTATACTCATCAGATTCATTAGACCTAGAACACACACACATTCTCTCATTTTTCCTTTCCCAGTGCTTAAGTCACACCAAACAGACTCAACATTGCATTGTCAACCCACATCAATTGGATGCACTTCCTTAGATTTTGTGTTTCTTAACTAACAGCATAACCCTCCTCCCTCCCTTCCTGTCTATCCCTTTTTTTTTGTCTGGTGCAGCATAAGCTTCAGGCTTCCTGCACCATACAGCTAATAATAATAAGATTTCCTCAACCAACAGTAATACCAGACATTACAACCACCCTGTGTACTTGGTAGCGGTACCCGTCACGGAGTGGAATCTCCCAATCAGGGAGAAATAATATAAGAGCAACAACAATAATAATGTCTGTGTGACACCACATCTCTGATATCCCAACAATATGCTTTGATGTCTTGACTAGCACTTCAAGCTCATCGAATTTATTAACTATACTCCTAGCATTGGTGTACATGTAAGTATATACATGCACCTGTTTCTACTCTTAGTTACCCTAACACAGCCCATGTATTTACTTCGACTATGACTCCCAGCAGTTCTGGAAATCCCCATTGCCTTGCTTTCCAGGCTGCTGCTCAATTGCATTTCAATAGAAGCAGTGCAAAAATCACACCCACATCTCCCCCCCCCCAAGCTAGCAGTTTTCTGACCCACCTAACTCTGCCTCGATAGCATCACCAAATATTCTTGCACCTATTTCAGTGTATCCCATCATTGTAGAAGCAGTCTCTCCTGTTAACAAGCACAGACCAGGCTGAGAAAAATTCTTCTCCTTGAGCCTTGCCCAATGTCTCCAGGATTTTTTGTACACATGGGCACTAATGATATTAGGAGTAGGAGATCTGAGGACTACTTAATAACTCAGCAGGGCAATATTGAAAAAAAAAAAAAAGTTACGAAAGTGTGCAATTATGCCCACACAAAATAGGAGGGAGTATACGTTGAGCACCATGTCAATTAATTTGGACAAGGAAAGATGATACAAGGCTCGCGGGATAGAATTTTTTGTCAATGTGGTCTATGCTTGTTTTTTTTTTTTTTTTTTTACTAAAAACTCCAAACACGAGAGATATTAGAACCTATAATACTTAGTACCGTGCTTGGGTTGGAGGTTGAGAAGATGAAAGAAGATATTTGTTGACATTATATTTGAACTTCTGTAGACTGTAATTTTCAAGAAATATGTATGGAAGAAGGCTGTTCCAGAAAAACAGCAGTTGAATGAATAAACGAGGAAGATGAAAAGTTGGTTCTGTGAGTTTGAAGTTGTACAGTGAATGGATGTTGGCTCGTGGCGGCACGTGTTCGGACCGTTTTAGAATATAGAAGCCAATTCAGAAAAACTGTGCCCAGGGAAGTATCTGTAAAAAAGGCATGCAGCAGAAACAGTACGTCTACGAGAAAGCGAGTGGAGAGACTCTGTTAGAGAGGAGTCATTAATTAACCTAACTGTACTCTTCTGAATGGAATTTAGAAGACTAAGAGAGATTTTGGGGGCACCGCCCCAGAGGTGGGAACAATATTCCATGGTAGGACGGATTTGCGATTTGTACAGAGTGAACAGCTGTTTGGAAGAAAAGTAACATCAAGAGCGAAAGAGAAAACCATTTTTTTTCGATGCAGAGGAAGCAATATTTGTAATGTGCTTGTGCCAAGAGAGATTAGAAGTCAGGGTAATCCCCAAAAGAGATATATCATTTTGTCTAGAAATCTGAGTGTAACCAAAGATGAGCAAAGGAGCAGAAGAATCATTTTGCGAGATATAAAACAAGACTGAGTTTTAAAAGGATTGAAATCAACTAAGTTGTCTTTGCCCCACTGGAGAATTACTTGGAGATCGGCATTTAAGGAATTGGTAGTGGATATTTGAGAAGTTGAAGCTGATTGAGCAGAGCAAGGTTTCTCAAAATGGAAAGTTGAATGCAATATGCTATCATCAGCAAAACTATGGATAGGATTTCCAGTCAACAGAAGAAAGTCATTAATGTAGCTTCGTAAACAAGTAATATGCGTTGATGGACGGTCTGACTTTTAAAGGCCAAAAAATAATTGTGAAGGAAAACTAAAAAGTAAGGGAGTACATCTCCCTACTACCTCGTCATTGTGTACATGATAATTTCGCAAAAGTAGCATAATTTGACTGATGTTTTCGCTCACTATGGTTGCGTCAATGCTATAGAATTTTCTTTAGATGGTGAATGGCTTGCATCCGGTAAGTTTATTTTTTTTTGTATGTTATACTAAACAAAATTAAAATGCAGTTTGCTCTAATGATCATTTTGAAATTCTTTTGGAATGCAACATAAATGGCATTCTCAAAGATAAAAAGAAAGTAATGCCAATTTTGTTAATGACACAAAGTCTGAAATGCTAATACAATCCACTTTTAGTAAAACGACACAAATTGTCCTGTTTCTAGCGGTAACAAAAAGAAAAAGTTGGATATGTATGCAATATTTCCATCCAATTTTTTTTTTTATTTGTTTGATTTTCGTAAAATCATATATTCAGTCCGAACATGTGCCGCCACCAGCCAACATCCATTTACTGTCCAACTTCAAACCCACAGAACCCACTTTTCATCTTCCTCATTTATTTATTCAACTGCCGTTTTCTGGAACAACCTTCCTTCATACGTATTTCCTGAAAATTACAATCTACAGCAGTTCAAGTCCAATGTCAACAAATATCTTCTTTCGTCTTCTCAACCTCCAATCCAAGTACAGTACTAAGTACTATAGGTTCTAATACCTCTCGTGTTTTGGGTTCACATAAAAAAAAAAAAAAAGATATGAGCAAATTTCCAAGCAGAAGGAAAACCACCTTTGGAATAAGAAAGTGAAAAAAGGCGCCAAAGAATAGGAGTAAGTTCAAGAGCACAAATTTTGAGAACAAGTGGAGAAATACCATCAGGACCTGCAGCTTTCTTATCAAGATTCATCAAAATCCTTCTGACATCCTTTTGACGGAAGACCACAGGATGCATTGAATGAAGCATGTTGGGAATGGCGGGAGGTGTTTAACCAAGATCATTAATACAGGAGTTGGAAGAAAAATGGGATGCTAGCAGGTCAGCTTTATCCTTGGCTGAAGTGACAATAGAACCATCTAGTTTTGACAGAGGTGGGAGCAGAGATGGGCAAAAGTTGTGGCCAATAGCTTTGGCAAGAGACCAGAATGCTCGGCTACCATTAAGACAATAAGCAAGTTTTCTACTCTTAGCCTGTTCAAAACTAATTTGGACTGATTAATAACTGGTTTACAATTGTTGCATGCTTTGGTAGCATAAAATAAAACTGGAGAATTGGAAACAAGCCAATTACAATATGCAAATTTCTTCTCTCGAACAGCCTTAGCACATTTATTGGAAAACCGAGGTTTAGATGAAGGATGAGATTTTAAAGTGGAATGTGGAATAAAGAATTCCATTCCTACAAGAATAATTTCAGACACAATCTGAGCAAATGTTGACATCAGAAGTTATGAAACAGTAATCCGACCAAGGAAAAGAAGGAAAGAAGTCTCGCAGGTCATCCCATTTTGCATTCCTGTAATGCCAAACAACAAGAGATTGGGAATAGCCATGAGATAAAGGCTGCACTGGAGAAGAGACAATCACCAAGTTGAGATCTGAGGTGCCTAAAAGACCACTCACTTCGACCATGTACTTAGAAGGGTTGTTTGTGAGAAAATGATCAAGTGTGTTGGCTGTTTGGTTAGGATTGTCCGGTATTCTTGTAGGTAAATAAACAATCTGTGCAAGATCATTAGTAATTGCAAAAGCCTCAGCATATCGATCAGCTAAGTGTGACTAGAAAACGGAAGCCAGCTGGAGTTTTTGTTGTTGGGTTTGTTGGTTCATCAGCAACTGTGGCTATAATGCACTGATTTCTGACTAGTATATCTTTGTTGTTGATGCTGATTCTGATAAAAATTTAAACAAGGTGATATTTATCAATCGATTTTAGGAAAACAAAAACGTCATCCATATCTTGACGATCTTCTAGAACATTACGTAGTGTTAATTGATTGCTATTTTTGAAAAGTAAGGAGAAAGCAGTTTTTCGTTCTCTTAGATATAGTGGGCATTCGATAATGATATGCTTTACAGTGAGTGGACATGAACAGTTATTGCATTGTGGGGCATCTTCCTTTCTTAATAAATAACTGTGAGTGAGGTATGTGTGACCAATGCGCAGTTGTGCTAGTACAGTTTCTTCTTTTCTTTTTCCTCTCATACTGGATCGCCACTGTTTGGGTTCTTTCTTTATTTCAAAAAGTTTATTATTTATTTCTTTTTCCCATATATGTTTCCACTGTTCTTTAGAGGTCTGCTGTATAATGGATTTATGGTCACAACATAAGGTGTCCTGAAATTGGAAGAAATAGGATTTGAAGCATTTTTGGCAGCTAAATCTGCCTGTTCATTTCCTGGGATTCCAGAGCGTTCAGGAATCCAACAAAAAATTATGCGGTGACCACGTGCATGAATTGCCATTAGCTGAGTCCAGATTTGTTGTACCAGAGGATGACTGTTGGGGCGTTTACATTGCATACAATTCACGGCACTTAATGAATCGGTATATATTATGGATTGAGTATATGAGGCTTCTTTTATTTTCTCCAGGGCTAGTAAAATACCATACAACTCAGCAGTATAATTACTACATTCTGAGGGAAGTTGTTTGGCGATGATAGCATCCAGCAAGACTACAGCTGTACCAACTTTACTGGCAGTCTTGGATCCATCTGTATATAGCTGCACGTAACTCCTAAACTGAGTGGAGTGGGCCAGATGTAATTGTCTGATGTTAATATCTGGAAGATTATTAATCTATCATGGGTATTTGCCATGGCTGGATTTGCATGCTAGTATCCTGCATTATGTTATTCATGCTGAGTCCCCAGCTAGTGTTTAGAGCTTGAAGCCTAATGCCAGATGGTTTGTTGAGATGTGATTTAATTCGATAGAGGTTTTCCCATTTTGGTCTGAAGAGATATTGCCATATCGGGTGATGTGGAAAGCTGCTGATTTTTGCGCCATAATTTAGGAGAAGAATTTGTCGCCGAAGGTCTAGTGGCGGTTCATTGGCTTCCGTATATAGACTTAAAATGGGAGATGTACGAAAGGCACCCAGTGCTATTCAAAGTGCACTATGATGAATGGGATCAAGCCATTTCAGTATACTTGGCCTGGCTGAGGCGTATGCAGGAGATGCATAGTCCAAGCGGGATCTAATTAATGAGCAGTATAAATGTAGCAACATGTACCAATCTGCACCCCATGACACAGAGGAGATTACTCTGAGAATATTTAGTTTCTTAAGACAGCTGGTACGAATATATTTTATATGTTCAAGGAAGTTTCATTTTTTATCAAGTATTATACCAAGAAAACAAGTACTTGGTTGAAATGTAATACAATAGGAGTCTAACTGAAGGTTTGGATCAGGATGCAATGTACGTTTACGACAGAAGTGTACTGCAGTTGTTTTCGATTTAGAAATTCTGTAGCCATTGTTTTTGGCCCAAGAGACTATTCTATTAATGGTGACTTGTAGTTGTCTCTGAATAAGTCGCATATTTTGAGAATGACATGAGATGGCAAGGTCATCAGCATACAGGTGTGCATCAACTCTGTTAAGGTATGCAATTGGTTATAGAATCGATCCTGATGGCAAAAGGTGTTGCACTCAGCACTGAGCCCTGGGGAACTCCCTCTTCTTGAACATATGTTCCAGAAAGTGACGAGTGGTAGAAGACTTGGAAGGATCTGTTAGATAGGAAGTTCTGAATAAATTTCGGGAGATGACCCCGAAGACCAGATTTACGTAAGTCCTGAAGAATCCCATAACGCCAAGTTGTATCAAATGCTTTCTCGATGTCAATGCATATCATAACAAAGTGTTCATTTCTTAGAAATGTGTTCCGAATATTTGCTTCCGCTTTGATAATGAGATCAAGCGTTGATCTACTTCTCCAAAAACCATACTGGCTTGGACTGAGAATGTTTTGAGTCTCCAAATACCACGTTAGTCGGGTGTTAAGTATTTTTTCCATTGTTTTTCCCAAGCAACTTGTTAAGGAGATAGGTCGATAGTTTGTTGGATCTGTGTGGTCTTTTCCTGGTTTCGGGAAGGCTAGCACATAAGAATGGCGCCAGCTGGTGGGGTAATATTCCTCTAACAAAATTCTATTATAGAGTAGTAAGAGAGCACTTAATGATCTTTCACTTAAATGGGAAATCATTGCGTAATAAATTCCATCAGGACCCGGGGCACTGTTTTTCACTTTTGTGAGTGCATTAAGCAATTCAGTCATGGTCAACGGCAGATTGTATGAATGTTGGAGAGTGGCATTAAAATTCAGTTTATACTTTTCTGTACTGCATTTTAGCATCTGAAAGGCTGGTTCATAGGCGGAAACAGCTGAGAGTGATTCAAAAGACAAGCCGAATGCATTAGCAAGTTCCTCAGGTTCAGAAATTTCCTTTCCTTTCAGAAATAGAATCGGAGAAATAGCAAGTGAGTATTTGCCATCGATACGTTTGCTTTTTTTCCAGACTGTAGCAGTATCTGTGAATCTGTTTATTGTGGCAGCATAGCGTGCCCATGCTTCTTTTTTACTCATTCGTCTTACATGACGAGCCTTAGCCCTTGCTCTTTTAAACTGTAGAAGGTTGGCTGTGGTTGGATGTTTTCTAAACTGATTCCAGGATTTATTTCTTTCTCTTTTAACAATGCTACGTGCTTCATTCCACCACATTTTTGGATGGAGTCTGATTTTAAATGATGATTTTGGGATAGTGGATTCAGCTGCTGTCATTATTCGTTGTGTAATATAGCTTACTGCAGAATCAATCTTGTCAGTTGCAATGATAGTAGTATCTAAATGAGCTACTTCTTGATATTTAGCCCAGTTGGCCTTATCAAATTTCCAAATTGTTCTAATTCTGTTGATCGGAGGAGAACTTGTACAGAAATTACAGATGATCAGAAAGTGATCACTACCGAGAGGGTTGTCAGTAACTGTCCAGTCTATGAGAGGAAATATTGTTGGAGAACAATGTTAGATCAATGGCAGAGCTTGAGCCAGATGGTACATGAACATATGTGTGATCACCGGTGTTTAAAATAGTTAGATTGTGTTTATCCAAGAATTTCCTCAATTATTTGTCCTCTGCAGTCAAGTTGTTGAGAGCCCCACAGGTGGTTATGACCATTCCAGTCACCCAGAATACAGAAAGGAGCGGGTATTTGTCCTACTTGGTCATCTAAATCAGCAAGGGTGCAAGCGTGGTTTGGTGACAGATACAATGAGACTAATGTTATCGTTATGCCAATGGTGATAGGGGTTGCAATTGCCTCCAACGGTGTTTGCAAGGGAACAGGTCTGGAGGGAATTGAAGAGTTTACTAACAGCGCTACTCCTCCGTGTGCTGCATTAGAGCAGTTTCTATCTTTTCTATACATGGTGAAGTGTTTAATTGTTATAGATACTGCATTCGTCAGGTTTGTTTCTTGTATGCATGCTGCGACAGGCTTATATTCACTTAGGAGATCGTAGAGGTCATCTAAATTTGCACGAAATCCGCGACAATTCCATTGAATCACTGTGTGCATTGTTTGGTTTTAAATGGAGGGTTTGGTTTCTTACAGTTGATTTTTTGTTTGCGTTTGTCTACTTTTGCCTTTTCTTTTTTTGGGAAGATTGGCCTACCTGTGTCAATGTCATCCTCTGGATGAATCTCAAGAATTGAATCATCTTCATCTATCTTTTCATCAATATCCATGGTATCGGATATAAATTTAGTAGTGTTGCTTCTTTCAGGGGTCTTGGCTCGTTCATTTGGTTTCTCATTAGGCTTCTTATCCGGAGGTATTGTTACAGGAGTATTTGCTTCTTGAGTAGCATATTTAGGAATAGGTTTTTCCTTTGATGAGGAGAGGAGTGATTTAGCCCAACCAGATATTGAGATATTTGGAGGGACTGAGCAGTCTGTCTGAGTTTCTACTGAACGTAGCCGTTGGGTAACTGAAGCATATGTAGGTGACTTAGCAGGTACTGCAAAATGTTTTTTAGCTTCTTGATAGGATACTTTCTGCTCAATCTTATATTTTTGAATATTCTTTTCTCTTTTCCATTAATGGCATTCCTTAAAGAAGGCAGAGTGGTTACCATGGCAGTTAGGACAAATTTGCATTTCAGTGTTACAGTTCGTGTGTGTATGCTCTTTTGATCCGCAGTTAGCACAAGTGGCTACACCTCTGCAGACAGCTTGGGAATGACCAAATTTTTGGCACTTAAAGCACCGGACTGGATTTGGAATGTATGGTCTTACTTGGCATCTAAGATAACCAGCTTTAATAGAAGTAGGTAGATTTGGTGTTTTGAATGTTAGTATCTCCATCTCTTTTAATAACAATTCTTTTGGCTTGTACCACGTTTTGATCTCTTATTTCATACACAAGCTCATCCTCTGATACGTTCAATAGATCCCACTCTGATATCACCCCTTTAGAGGAGTTTAAGGTGGCATGTGGGGTAACCTTCGTGGGAATTCCACCAAAAGTGGATACATTCAATAGCCTCTCAGCATGTCTATGTTCGGTCATTTCGATTAATAAATCTCCGGATCTTAAACGCCGAACCATTTTTGGAGAGCCAGTCACATTTTTGAGACCTTTCTGTATCAAAAATGGGGACAGCTTACTCAATGGTTGGTCTGTGGAGGAGTGTAGTATTAGAAAGAGAGGAGTGGTCTTGTCCATTCCTTCTTTTTTTGTCTCTTAGCATGGGACACATTTGGGTCGTCATGATCTGGATTATGTTTGTCTACTTCTGAATCATAAGATCCACATGAGGACTGTTTATTTTTGTCCATTGTTGCTCCTTTTAGCCCTGGGAGTGAGAGCTTTTCCTCCCAGATTTCCAGACCCGCCACGTGGAGGCAGGAGCAGTGCCACCTAGTGGCCAAGCGGTTGGAGAGGTTAGTTTGTTAGTGCAAAAATTAATAAATATACTAAGAAAAGAAAGGTAATTTTCCTTTCTGGGTTCTTACTTAGGATCTGTTAAGTACAGAACCAATTACAGAGAAATGAGAATAGCACTGGAAAGAAAATATAACTAAATCACTGTGAAAGAGCACTATATATCACTTATGAAAATCGCTTGGACACTATCGCTTGGCACTCGGGGCCAGCTGGAGTTGTGAACCTTAAAATCACCAAGGAAAATTACCTCAGTGTTAGGAAAGTTGGACTGGAGAAAGTCAAGTTTGAAAGAGAGGAAGTCAAAGAACTCCAAGTGATTAGTGGAGTTGGGAGAATGGTAGAGACAACAGATGAATTTGACATTTTGAGCTAGAGAGATTTTAAGCCAGAGAAGATCGAAAAGAAGTGATTCCAAATTACCAAGTCTCTGACAGTGAATAATGGAATGGACATATGCACAAGTACCACCTTTGAGGCGAAAGGAATTATGCAGTGAATAATTTGGGCAACTGAGATGAGCAGTATTTGAATCAACCGATAACATCTCACAAATATACACATGTATATTTGTGAGATGAACTAGGAAGTGTTTGGGAGGGTTAGATCTTTTCGCAGATAAACTTACTCTATTAGTTTGACAATTCATGGTGTATTGAACAGTAAGCAAAAGTGGGGGATATATGAAGTAATAAAATTTTTGGATGTGGCATACACATGGTAAGAATATACCTAGATAATTGACATAATGTGGCTTAGATAATGCCTCCCCTTTGCATACACACTACTCGGACTCCCTCCAGTCAATATCTGGCAGAGCAGAAGTAGCAAGAATGGTGGCCATAATCATCCCAGCTGAAGGTTGTGTCTGAAAAAAAAGTCATCATAACCTATACACTAGCTGATACGTAAGCCTCCTAAAGAGTTACCAATAGGTTTTTGTCCGGTGTACTAACTAGTGCCTGCTTGTGAACATCGTTTTAGAGCTGTACCCTCGAAATGTACGGAAGATTGGATCTCGCCTTGATGTTCATCATAACCTCAAAAGTCAATCGTACTGCATGATGGAAGAGATGGAGAAGGGTTGACCGAAACTTAGCTCTGGAGACTAAACGTGGGTTCACCACTTCAAGCCTTCAATAAGCAAAGAGGTGGTGTATTGCACCAGTTGATGAGAGTCATCTACCACCTAGTATTGCCTGGTAACACACAGGAGCAGCATTCCTCCATGTGGTGTGGGCGCCACACCTCGACCCTTGCTTACATTGGTTCAATCCTCGGTGGTTACCGAGGGTGTGCTTGTGCATGGGGGTTATACCCAGGATTACTAACAATCCCACTATCGTGATGGTGCAAGCAGAGGATTTGGATTCCACAGACTATCCGGACTTCGCCGAAATTGGGTACACTTGACTTGAATGTCGCCCGAATATCAGTTCCATCAGCATTTTAGACTCCCGGTTAGCAAGTACAGGTTGTCTGGCATGTCTGTGACAACCAGAAGTGATTCTGGTTGTCTCAAGGACCAGAAGTGATTATTTTCTAGGCTAGATCCGAATGGGTAAGTTCTGTAAAGTCAGTCTCTCAAAGCAGCAGCAGCAGCATGTGACTTGTTCACTGGTATGTTGTTCTGATGTAACAGCACACCTCTGGAAAGTTGTCCACAGTGTTTTTCTTTTATGATATCCCTTAGGTTGTACAGTAGGGATGTATATTACTCCCCTGTGACTGTCTGCTTGTGTTCCAAGTAGTAAAGTTAAAATTGCCTCAGCATCCCAAAAAAAATGGTGGCCATAATCTTCCCAGCTGAAGGTTGTGTCTGAAATTTTTTGGGTAGGGGAGAACCCTTGTGCTTCCATTGCATTGGTTCTTGCTTGGTCTCAGAATCCCAGTGATGAACCCATGTTTCATCACCCACAACAATTCTGAAGATGAAAGTTTCAGGATCCCTTCTATAAAGCTCTAAATTCTGCTTACAGCATTGTACTGTGAATTGCTTCTACACAGTGGCCAGAAATCTGGGACCCATTTTGCACTGACCTTAGTCACCCCCAAAATGTTCATGGAGGGTAACTGTTCCCTCAGATGTCACATTCCCTAGAGATTTGGGACACCTTTAAACGTTTGTCATTCAGTACAAGGGTTTCCGCATCTTTGCACATTTCTGGAGTGGTCCCTGACAGGCCTTCTTGGATGTGGATGATCTTTGATGGACTCTACCCCACTTTGATTATTTTGATGAGAATTTCACTTGGTACTCTGAAGATGCACTGCTGCCATACACAGACACCATCCTTTCATGAATGGTCTTTGGCCAATATCCTTCTTTGGTGAGAAACTTGATGAATGAATGATGGTCCAATCTCAGCAAATCCATAATTTGATACAGGTGTCTTCCTTCTTTCTGTTACAACAGCAAAACCAAAAAAAATAATGGGATCAAAATTAGTATGATTCAAGTTGAGATATGTAGGAACATGATAAAGCATAAATCATTGAAATATAACTATGGGAAGTGCCTTACGTAGATAATTTATTGAATGCCCTCGTAGGAACTGACCTGTATATAAGTTACAACGGAATTAATTGATACATTTAATAGAACTGTTTTGTCTAGGATTGTTAGCTGCCTCTGTTTTACCCAGTTACCTTTTGCAAAGTTCAGTTTGACTATGATTAAGGTGGTAAATTTGCCTTTATATGACAGCCCAGTCATATAAAGTCACTACCCAGAAGTCTATTGAGAACAGGCCAGTTAAACAGCAGAAGTACAGCTGGTGAGCATATGGAGAAGGCAATTGTTAAACTTGAACCAGAAGGTGAAAATAAGTGGGTATTCCAGTTTTCAATAGTGTCAGATTTAGTTTATCAACAAACGTTTCTATAATTTGTTTTTGTTTAGTTTATTACCCCATAAAGGATGATGTGCATTAAAGTCTCCCAAATGCAGAAGGAAGCTGAGATAGAAGACTTAAGGTCACTGTAAGAGATGGCTTGGTTTGAGGATGACATAATGAGACCAATGGTAAGAGTAAAATGGAAGGATATTTGAGCAGTCACAGCTCCTAGATTTGTTTGTAGCATTAACAGATCGGCAAGGGACACTAGAGCTGATTACAGTTACAATGCATCCATGAGCTGTACTGGTTACATGAGATGTCTTTTCATGATGATATGTTTGAGTGAGGTAGTAACAGATTATGTTAAGTTAGTTTCTTGAAGACAAAAGGCAACTGGGTTATACTGGACAAGAAGATCCCAGTGGTTGCGGCAATTACCTCTATAGTTCCATTGAAGGAATCTGGGCATTACTTAGGTTTAGTCCAGACTTCAGTTTGTATAGAAGGGCTAATGGCTTATGACAATCATGTTTGTTTTTTGGGAAGCATGGTCTTCCTCTGGGAAGAGATCGAGAAATGGATCTTCTTGGTAAGCATTTTCTTTGATTCCCATGCCTGCTGATCAGTTTGTATAGTATCATCAGGAGCAGTGCTTTCTGAATACTTTGGATAAGTATTAGCGTGCATAACAGTGATTGGTGCATTAACAGCTTTGTTTACGTTAGTTGTTTTACTAGATAAGAGCCAAGTCTGACATCTGTTTAGGGGAAATCTTACTTCTGTTTGGGTACCAGTTATTATTATTATTATTATTAATGGCCATATGGTACAAGGAAGCCTGAGGCTTATGCTGCACCAGCCAAAAAAAAAAAATTCCCAAGTTACCCCCCTGTGAGAGAGAGAGAGAGAGAGAGAGAGAGAGAGAGAGAGAGAGAAGTAGAAAGGAATCACCAAGAAAGAGAAGAATGATGATATCCAGCTCAGGACCCTGGGTTTGCCAAGCCCATACTCACCAGATGTGAGCCCCCGGGGCAGGTCGGGTGTTATTTTGAGCCTGTACTGATTTTTCGGCTTCTTGGTACATTTAATTTGGCTCTGACCTATTGAATTTTTCTTTCATTTTCCTAGAGGGAAAATCTTTGGAGAATCTTTTAAAATGTCCAATCTCCAAGCTTTTTCCATATCAAAGAAGATGGATCTCAAATGCATGTTTCCATTCTAATTAAGTGGTCCAAAGTGGATATGTTCCTTCAAAAGCTGCACTGAATGCAGGGAAGATCATTTTATTCTAAATACCATAAAATATGAGAGGTGACCATTCTCCAGTATTTTGCATAAACAGCTAGTCTGAGCAATAGAACCGTAATTTGTTAAAAATGTAGGGCCCTTTCCTGGCAGCAAAAGAAAGAATAGTTGCCTTGTGCCACATGTCTGTAAATTGTTCTTCAAGATTCTGTTCTATAAGAAGAGCAGGTGGTCTGTGGATTTTGGTGAAAGGTGTTTAATCATTTCACATTGGATGTCATCTGGACCAATAGCACTTTCCTTCAAAAGGGTGAGAGCTGTTTTCTGCTTATGCATGGTACATGGCCAAATATGTGGGTAAAAATCCTTTGATATAAAATTAAGAACCTGATTCTCAGTTTTATGTTTAAGAACCGGAAACTCTAGGGAGTAAGATGAGCTTGCTGAGATGTTATAAAATGTTTCTCCCAAAACTGCTGGCTATTGCAGTTAAGTCTGCAATGGGATATCCATTATATTTCAGGACCAATGAGGGGTGTGCTGTGTATTTTCCCTTCATTTTCCAGATTTTGTCCCAGACCACCTTAGAGCTATTAAACCCACCTGGATAACAGAAAAATTAACAGATCCAGGATTCCTTTTGGCTCTGATGTTGGGTATAATGTGCTTTAGCATGTGAGGGTATAGTATAAAGGCTATGAAATGCGCTGTGGTGGGATATTATCAGATTATTTCCCTAGGCTTTGTTTTTATGTTTTTTGCTGCTGTACATTCTGAATTCCACCACGATTTGGGAAATGGTGGAAACCAGGTGGATGTTTTTGGAATTGCAATTCTAGCTGCATGGATGATACTTTCTGTGATGTAAGTGACTGCCAGATTGATAAGCTCCTGACTGACTGTAGGGTCAGTCAGGAGCCTAACAATCAAGCATTCCAGTCAGCCTGTTTGATTTTCCGACAGGACAGGCTAAAAGGAAGACAGGGTTTCTCGTTATGTAAGTAGGCTTTCGTGTGGAAGTGATCAGTTCCATACCGGTTCTCCTCCACCTCCCAAATAAGTGAAGTGGGGAAGAGAAGGGAAGCAGACAGAAAGAGCAATGGTAGAAAACATATGGGTATGCATGTGGAAGGTGTTTGTTTCTCCATTTAGAAGGGAGAGGTCATTTTCAGTGAGCATATGGTCTATGACTTGTCCTCTTACACTGATGTCAGAACTACCCCACAGGGTGTTATGTCCATTAAAAAACCCAACAAGTAAGAAAGGGAGAGGCAACTGCATTACACGGTCATCAAGGTCTTTCCAGGCCATGCCATCCCAGGTGGCAAATAAGCAGAACAGACTGTTAATAGTAACCCCACTTTAAGGCAAATTGTTATAGTTTCTATGCTGGTTGTAAGCAGCAATGTCTGAAATGGACTCTTGTTGCTTATGAGAACAGCAACTCCTCTATGAGCACGGCCATCCACAATCCTATCCTTATGAATAATGGTATTGTTACACTATGTTGGGTCATCAATTGCCTTTATACAAGTCTCATGTAAATAAAACCATGCTGATTCATGCTTTTGCAGGAGTGACTTTTTTAAATTTTTTTTTTATTTGGTAGTTGTTGGCGCATCGGCTTCTGTGGCCATAATGCACCTCCCAAGGTTTTTGCAGTACTTTGATCCAAGCCCGAGGTGGGATTCGAACCCGCGACCTTTGGGTTGCCAGGCAGGCACTTTACCCACCTAGCTAGCCCGCTCGGTGGGAGTGACGATGTCTTCTGTATTTTGCAGGAATCCATGACAATTCCACTGTAAAAATTTATCCGTGATTTGGGCTTGGTGGATCCATTTGTCAGCTTCCAAATTAGCATTAGCAGAGGCATATGATGCAAGAAAGCAAGCTTATGCAGCATCAGCCAAGAAAAAAAAAAAAAAAAAAATCCCATTTCACCTCTCCGTTCATTCCAAATACCTGTCCAGCTCAGCCTTAAATTTATTTAGGCTATCAACTTCCACAACAAAGGATGGAAGTCTGTTCCACCAACCAACTACCCACAGGCTAACGGCAAACTTCTGCACATCTATCCTACATCTCTCTTTCCTCAATTTGAATTTATGCCCTCTCAGGTGATTCAGAGCAAGAGAAAGAATCCCATCAGCATTGAGCATGCTCAAACCATTCAAGACTTTATACACCTCAATCAAATCACCTCGCAGGTATCTAGTCTCCAGACACTGTAATTTGCAAAACTTAAGCCTTTCTTCAAAGAGCAACCCTTTGTTCCATTAACTAATCTTGTTGCCCTTCTCTGTACTCGTTCCAACAGCTCTACATCCTTCTTAAAATGAGTCCTCCAGACCTGTATACAGTACTCAAGGTGTGGCCTGACCATGCCTTATACAAGGGGATAATCACCTCCTTATCCCTGCTAGAAAAATTCCTGTATATCATTGACAAGACCATGAGCTACTCTTGCAGACTGTCTGCATGCTGAGAAAACTTCATATCTGCCTGCACAATTACCCCCAGGTCCTTTTCGTTCTCTACCACTGTCAGTGTAGTACCACAGAGTTGATACATTGCTCTAGGGTTGCTGTTTCCCATATGTAGTACTTTACATTTGTCAATGTTAAACTTCATTTGCCACCTCTCAGCCCATCTGTTCAACCTTTCCAGATCCTGTTGAAGAAACATAGTGTCAGTAGTATAGACTTGGTTACAGCCAGCTTATATCTATCATAGGCTTCCATGTCACCCATTAATTTATATGTATCCCATGCATTTTTCTTTTCTGCGATATGTCTCATTAGTTCAGCTGACATCCATTTAGGCCTAATCTTGAACAATAAGTGCAATAAGCCCATCTTCACCTTGGTAACCTGTGTTGTTGTTGTATAAACTACATAACTGGCCTGTGGATTATTTAGAATAAAAGTGTAAGCTGGACCCTGGTTTACAATCATTGTATGCAGTGGTGAGCTATAGTGGGCTCGCATATGCTCTCGAGAGCCCATTGTTATTTTTTTTTAAAAATTTGCGAGCCCATTGTTGAGATGATCATTTATTTTACAAATGAAATCCTGAATGCAATTATTGAGTATCCAGAGCCAAAACTACGGTGGGAAGAGCGAGGCCCCATCCCCATCATTTTAATGGTGCAATCTATCGGTTATATATTTTAAAATTGCTTCATTTTTTATTTAATTACAGTCGGACCTCTGTTTAACGAACTTCTTTATAGTGAATTTTTTTGATTTCTCTTGGTAATTAAATTTAAATAGTTTCTGTTGAACGAAGAAAATTTCCATGTAACGAATGGATTAGGAGAGACAACTGTGTATGCATTGTTCTCACCTCTGGCCTTTAGGCAATTTAGGTAGTTAGAAAGTGCGAATTAAGGATGAAAGGGATTACCATTTCACAATGTTAGTGGTGTCCTCTGCAGTCATATACTGAGAAGTCGCACCAGTCAATATGCTTTCCATAGCCAGTCAGAGGATTAAGAAGATTCTCGATATGGATTATAGCCTCTGGTTAACCTGTGTTGTTGTTCCCCTTTATTCTACAAGAAGTCATACGTTTTTCGGAGAAGTGAGTGATCCACGCCTCCCAGTAAAATTTTTCCTGTCTACATGGTCACTGTAGCTGAATATCCATGTGATTACGACATTTTTCGCTGTATCCACTGCGTTCGCCTCGCTCAAATGGTGTCTGTGGAAGAGGACCAACATTTCCACAAAGACTAAAATCCGACTCTTCCGGACTTTGATCCTGCCCATTCTTCTTTACGGATCGGAAACATGGATTTGTCTCAAGTTAGATTTGAACAAACTTGAGGTATTCCAAATGCGATGCCTGCGGCAGATCTTGGGCATCTCTCTTCGCGACCGCATCACTAATGATACCATCCGCGCCAGATGCCAACAGCAACCAACCATTGCCGACCAAATCCAGAAGCGAAGGCTCAGATGGTTTGGCCACGTACGTAGAATGGGCACGAACAGAATACCATCCACACTCCTTTGGAGACAACGACCCATCCAATGGAGCATCCAACGGACCGCGCCTAGGAAAACGTGGGCCAAGCAAGTGGAAGATGACTTGAAGAGCCGACGTCTCGACCTTAACCAGGCCAGGACTGAAGCCATGGATCGTAAGGTATGGAAGAACATCACAGAGCAAGTCCGAAACCCTGCGGCACCTACAGCAGCATACTGGTTGCGTGGCCAACCGCCTCCCCCAGCTGCCAGCTAAGGACCAAAGAAGAAGAAGTGAGAGTAGCAATGTAGAGAGGGGGGGGATTGAGGCAACTAAGATATTATATAAACTTTATGAAGATGAAATGTTGGCAGATTTTGAAACTTTGTTGAGCCTTTCACTGTGTAGAAAATGTTCTAAAATATAATGACATACAGGCAATAATTAAAAAAAAAAAACTATCACCAATCTCCAAAAAACTAGTGTGAATTAAGGATGATCGCTAAAGAACCTGATATGGGAACTATAAAGATCGGTCATGTTCAAGGCCACGATGAGCAGCTTGTAGCTTGCGGACAGCAATTGTGGGTTGGAGGAATTATTCTACTTTGTGCAAACATTTTGAATAAGAAGTTAAATATTCCGTATTATTAAATCAACTTTTAAATTTGAAATTTCTTAACCATTTAGCACTAATGATCGACATCCTGCAGGAGCTCTCTTACCTTTAGGAAGCTTTACAGATTCACTATGGTAAAAGCATACAAATTAATTATTCGAACTATCAAAGCTATTGTTAATTTGAAAAATTCTGAAGGAATTTTTCAAAGCTAAAACTGAAGGAATTCTGAACTAAAAATTCTGAAGGAATTTATGAAGCTAAAACTGAGAGGATGTTAAAGTGGAAAGAATTTGAAGGAATCAAAATCGAAAGTAAAAAAATTACCTCGTGACAAGTTATTAAATGCATTGTTTTATCCTTAAAGGATAAGTTATTCATGCAACAGGGTGATTTTTAATTAAATAAAGAAAATAACGATACCATTGAAAGAAATTTTAAATATGCTATCCGAAATCGTGGAATGTGAAAAGACTTTCATCACTGTTAACAAAACGGTGAAAAGCAAATAAGTTAGTTTTCTGATAAAATATGAAATAAAAATTAATGATTTTAGAGATTTTGTCGAAGACAGTATCTTTAAAATCGAGTGAAATTACCTTTCCAATTAAGAAAGCCAGAAAATATCTTTTAAACCATTGCGATTAGCAGTGCTGAAGCTAAATGAGCTTTCAGCGTAATGAATATTGTGCGAATGAATGAATAATGTTGACAATTCATTTGAAGATTATGATTACCATACATCTAAATGGAAAAACCACTGCTTCAGTTTGATCCGGATTGTTATGTCAAATCATTCCTTTGTAAACATCGCTCAGCTATTCAGCAAAGCAGAAGATGGACAACAAATATTAATAAAGAAGTAAATTGTATATGGCAATTTTTAGAATAAATTTTTCTTGAATATTTATGAAATAATTTTTTTTGTGTACTTTTTTCTAGAAAGTTTGTTTTCTTTGTAATATTTGTTTTTATATTGTGGAATGCTTAGTGATAGAGACAGAAACACCACAAAGGAGCCAAAAATACTGATAACAGTGTTATTAGTATTTTCAAATATTACAAGTATTACTATGTATTACGATTACTGACAAAGAGATTAAAAAAATTACAGAAACAATAAAATTGGATAGTGATTTGTAAAAAAAAAAAAAAAAATCCAAATTCCCAGGGCCCTCGGAATTTGTCCTGGCTTTCCCCCCCTCTCATCAGGCCTGGGCAAAGGATGCTTGTTTGTTTGTTATTTGGTTTTTAGGAGCATTAGCAACTAAGGCCATATTGCTCCGGGGATATGCAGTGGTCATTCCCTGACCTTTCCGCATCCTCCATATTTGGTGGTGATAAAGGATGCAAAGAAAAACAGCAACAACTTTTTTACTTATTTAAACTCTAGAAGGAAGGAGATGAATCAGATATGTCCACTTGTTATTGATGGTTCAACTGTCGGTGAACCTGCTCAGGTACCTGACAAACTGAATGAGTATTTTGCATCTACATTCACACATGAGGAATTCTGTAGGGAAGTGGTGGCCAGAAGTTTACCAAACTCTAACAGGGAGCTAAATGATTGTATAATAACTGAGAGGGAAATGGAGGAGAAATTGTTGAAATTAAACATAAGAAAGGTCCCTGGGGTGGATTTATTGATTGATTTAGAAATTCTTGGTGCAAGAGCTGTTATGTTTGTTATTTGGTTTTTAGGAGAATTAGCAACTAAGGCCATATTGCTCCGGGAATATGCGGTGGTCATTCCCTGACCTTTCCGCATCCTCCATATTTGGTGGTGACTGGCTCGAACCCCGGTCTAATCAAGAAGCGTGTGCTACGCACTGCTGCTGCTCCTTCCCACCTGGCTACGGAGGTGCCGTGCAAGAGCTACTGCAGCTAAAATGTGCCTGGTAGGTTTTATACAACAGCTTTGTTTTTAGTTGTATGTTGCTGTGAATAGTTTCCAAGAGTCATGGAGTGACTAAAGCTTACTGCAGAGATTATATTTAGTTTCATATTAGATTATAGAAATTTATTTCTTTGAGGAACTGAAAAATGTCTGCTATATTTTAAGTTTACATAAGTAAAAAAGTTGTTGCTGTTTTTCTTTGCATCCTTTACCACCACCAATATGGAGGATGCGGAAAGGTCAGAAAAATGTCTGCTATGAAGTCTGCTGACGAGGCTAGTAGGGGCCAGACGTGTTCAAAGCCGCTAAGTGGATTTTTCTTATTTATTGATTTGAAATTATTGTTTTTCTAAAACTTTTGATTTAAATTTAGTAGTATAGCATTATTTTGTGATTTTCTGATTAATTTGGTGTATCTATTCTTTACTCGGCCTTGCAACTGCATAAAAGTATCGGTAAGGGTATCCACGTGTTACAAGTCGCAACTCCGCTGAACGAGAAGTTTTTTTAGCTATATTTAGCCGCTTATTGAATATTTTTTACATCAAATATTTTTTGTAAGGAGCTTATAGACCTAGTAAGGATCGTTAGTTTATTCTGAATTGAGACAGCGAGATTTGAACGTTAATTAATACTTAAGTGTCCATAGATTTACCGTTCGTAACTTCCCGCCATTGTCTTTGTCATACGATCGTTATATACCGAACCTAGTTAGTATAGTATAGGTTATAATATTTTCAGTGATCGGTAAAATCTATTAAACTTGAACTTCGTTGGCATTTAAATTGTACTTTTAACTAAATACATATACCGACTTAGATTACAAACGTAACATAATTAATTAATAACTGATACGGAAGTTATATAAAGGGAACTCTGAGATAATTAATACTTGACACTAAAAAATATATATCACATTATAACTGTGTTGGGAGAGAAGTTAGGGTTATAAACTGAAATTGAAATTTTATTTAAATTAAAAGAAATCATGACTCAGACCAGAGCAGCAAAACAAAAGGCTCAAGCTAATGGAAGTGCTGTGGCTCAGAGGAAAACTGAGGGGGGCAGTTGCCTTCTGAATCACAGCCTTCTAAAATGCACAGCTTGCATGATGTTTGTGGAGCATTCAGGTACGGGACATGATATTGCCATGGGGGATGTCTTTGTGTGTGCGCGATGCAAGGAGTGTATCGAAATCAGGCAACAACTCAGCGTTCTTATGGGCCTATATGAGAGCTTGAAGGACAGGGTGGATGCCCTCGAAGGAACTAAATTGAGGGGCCCATCAAGCTCTCAGCTGGCCACATCAACGCCAGAGCTTGCACTTGGTCATCGCGCAACACAGCGGCAACCCCCAAGGCAGAATGCGCTGGTCCCAAAGGAACTAGTAGTTGTTGGTGACTATATTGTCAGGGAAACGGGGAACATGCTTTGTAAAAAGGATAGGTGGAACAGGACCAGGGTATGTCTGCCAGGGGCAAAGGTTGATGATGTTGTAGAGCAGATATCAAAAGGTTGTACACGTTGGCACTAATGATATCAAGAGTAGGAGACCGGCAGAATTATTTAACAAGTACAGGTCACTGTTGAAAAAAAGCCGTGAAATAGGGTTGAATTTGAAAGTATCTGCAATTCTGCCCAGACAGGATAGGAGGGAGTATATGATGAGAGCCTTGTTGATCAATTCGGCCCTGGAAAGATTGTGCAAGGCTCAAGGGGTAGAATTTTTTTCAGCCTGGACTGTACTTGTTAACAGGAGAGATTGCTTCTACAGGGATGGGATACACTTAAATAGAAAGGGTGCAAGAATATTTGCTGATGCTATCGAGGCAGTGTTAGATGGGTCCGAAAACTGCTAGCTTGGGGGGAGACAAAGACGAATAGATTAACAGTAGCCACTGGCAGAGGTGAAAGAGATTCTTGCACTGCTTCTATTGGAATGAGCAAAACCTGAAAAACAAGATGCAGGATATTTCAGAGACTGCTGGGAGTCATTGCGGTACAAGTAAACACATGGGTTGTGTTAGGTTAGCTAAGAACAGAAATAGGTGCATGTATACTTGCATGTACACCAATGCTAGGAGTTTAGTACATAAATTTGATGAATTTGAAGTATTGTTCAAAACACCAAAGGCAGATATTGTTGGGATATCAGAGACGTGGTGTCACACAGATATAAGGAATGCAGAACTGGAATTTGGGGAGTACAACGTCTACAGAAAGGATAGACTGGATAGGAAGGGAGGAGGGGTTATGCTATTAGTTAAGAAATACATAAAATCCAGGAAGTGAAGCCAGGGGACATCACTGGACAGTGCAGTATCGAGTCAGTTTGGTGTGACATAAGCATAGGGAAATCAAAATTGAGAGTAGGAGTGTGCTATAGGCCTAATGACTCTGATGAGTATAATAATATATTGTACAGGGAAATAGAGTGGGCCAGTAAATCAGAGTCTTATAATGGGGGATTTTAATTTCCCAGATATTGACTGGAATTTGTGGGTTGGTCACTCGCACACTAGCAAGGCTTTTGTGGATTTATTGGATGATTGTTTTCTACATCAGCATGTTCGTGAGGCAACAAGAGGGAGCAATACTCTTGATCTGATTATCAGTAGTGATTCTTCATGCATTAAGAACCTGCAGATAAATGAACCACTAGGTGGCAGTGATCACAGTGTGTTGAAGTGGGATTTACTCAAGGAGGTAACTACCATCAGAGGTAACGGGAAGGGTTTTTGTTTTCGTAAAGGAGACTATGATGGTCTGAGACAGTATTTAAATTCTATACAGTGGGACCAACTGATGATGTTACCAACAGCAAACTCAAAATGGGAAGCATTCAAGGAACTAATCTTGGTGGCTACCAGGCTTTACAAACCAAATAAGAAATATTGTTCAAGGTTTAGGCCTAAATGGTTGTCAGATGGACTAATGAGACATGTGGCAGAGAAGAAAAATGCATGGGATACATACAAATTAATGGGTGACATGGAAGCCTATGATAGATATAAGTTGGTCTGTAACCAAGTCACAAAGGAGATTAGGCAGGCAAATGCAGACTACGAAAAATCCTTGGCAAAGGATGCAAAGAAAAACAGAAAGGAGTTCTTTACATACTTGAACTCGAGAAGGAAAGGGATGAATCAGATTGGTCCACTGGATATTGATGGTTCAACAGTTGAGGATCCTGCTCAGGTGGCTAACAATCTAAACGAGTATTTTGCATCTACATTAACGCATGAGGAGTTATTCAGGAAGGAGAATGATGTAGGTAAAGTAAACATTGGCAGTGAGCTGGATGATTTTGTAATAACTGAGAGGAAAGTGGAGGAGAGATTGTTGAGGATAAACATAAAAAAGGCACCTGGGGTGGATGGGATCTATCCAGTTATATTAAAGGAGGCAGCAAAGGAAGTATGCAAACCCCTAGCCATAATTATGAGAGCTTCTTTGGACTCAGGGGAGGTACCCATAGACTGGAGATGTGCAAATGTAACCCCAATTCACAAAGGAGGATCAAAGGCTGACACAAGTAATTATAGACCTGTTAGTTTAACTTCTGTTCCAGGAAAATTAATGGAGGCACTAGTTAAAGAAGCACTGCAGGATCATTTAGACAAGACTTCAGTTATAGCTCGGACACAGCATGGTTTTGTTAAGGGGAAGTCTTGCCTGACCAATTTGATTGGATACTATGATGCAGTCACAAAGGAACTGGATGCAGGGAATAACTTCGATATTATATACTTGGATCTAGAAAGGCTTTTGAAACTGTTGCACATGGAAGACTGCTGCACAAATTGGAGCAGTGTGACATTGGAGGCAAATTGCTGCTGTGGATAAAGGGGTGGCTGAGGGGGAGAGGACAGAGAGTGGTAATCAATGGACACTGCTCGTCGTGGACTAATGTTATTAGTGGAGTCGCTCAGGGCTCAGTGTTGGGTCCATTATTGTTTTCTGTATTTATAAATGATATTGATGATGGTATATCAAGCTTAATGTCGAAGTTTGCAGACGATACAAAGGTAGGCACGGTTGTCAAGGACACTACTGACACTATGCTGCTGCAACAGGATCTGGAAAGGTTGAGCAGATGGGCTGAGAGGTGGCAAATGAAGTTTAACATTGACAAATGCAAAGTACTACACATGGGAAACAGCAACCCCAGAGCAACGTATCAACTCTGTGGTAATACACTGACAGTGGTAGAGAATGAAACTGACCTGGGGGTGGTTGTGCAGGCAGATATGAAATTCTCTGAGCAGTGCAAACGGGCTGCAAGAGTAGCTCATAGTGTATTGTCAATGATATATAGGAATTTTTCTAGCAGGGATAAGGAGGTCAGGCCACACCTAGAGTACTGTATACAGGTCTGGAGTCCTCATTTCAAGAAGGATGTAGAGCTGCTGGAATGAGTACAGAGAAGGGCGACAAGATTAGTGAATGGAACAAAGGGGTGCTCTTACGAAGAAAGGCTTAAGTTTTGCAAATTACAGTGTCCAGAGACTAGGCACCAGCGAGGTGATCTGATAGAGGTGTATAAAGCCTTGAATGGTTTGAGCATGCTCAATGCTGATGGGATTCTTCCTCTAGCTCAGAATAATCACCTGAGAGGGCATAAATTCAAATTGAGGATAGACAGATGTAGGATAGACGTGCGGAAATTTGCCTTTAGCCAGCGGGTGGTTGGTTGGTGGAACAGACTTCCATCCCTTGTCGTGGAAGTTGATAGCCTAAATAAGTTTAAGGCTCAGCTGGACAGGTATTTCGAACGAACAGAGGGGTGAAGTGGAAGTGGTTTTTTTTTTTTTTTTTGGCTGATGCTGCATAAGCTTGCTTTCTTGCATCAAATGCCTCTACTAATGCTAATATTTTTTCTATCTTCCAGTATGGTTTTGAGAGTGAGAAAGTGATGTTTGCATATCAACTCATTGAAGCAATTTCAGTGCTCAACTGTGAAAGATGGACATAATTAGTTCATGTTTGTTTGCTCGAAAAGTGGAAGGAGAAGTCAACATGTAGACTGTTTGATTATCAATGGTGTAGACTGCTTCTTCAGCGGAGTCATATTATCTAGGTTAAGATCTCTACTTAGGAGAAGGTTTTTTAATCTCATGCTCACAGGCTTATTGATTCTTTGTTGTTGCTGATAATGTTATTCTCATTCACATGTAAAGAGTTTTCTGTAGGGGTGACCTAGTAAGGATTTTATTTTAGCTGCATAAAAAAAGTAATAGATTTTGTCTTCTAATTTGCAAAGGAGGTTCTTGAGCTTCCGCATACAGGCTCTGCACAGGCAAGGTATGGAAAGCTCCAATGGCTATTTGGAGCATGCAGTGGTGTACTGGATCGAGCCATCTTAGGGCACTAGGTCTTGCCAAGTCAGACTGCGGCACCATAGTCTAACTTAGTAGGCAATATAAACATAGTAGTATTGTTCCATCTGCTCCCCAGGATATAGCAGATAGGATCTTTAAGATATTCATTTTCTTAAGACAGTGGACTCTTATGTGACTGATATGCTTTAGAGAAGTCATTTTTTTTGTCAAAAACAAGTCCTAAGAAACAAACACTATTTTTAATTGGGATGATCTGTTCTTTCAGCCTGAGTTTGGGACCAAGATGGAGGTTCCTTTTTCTGCAGAAATGTATATATACAGTCTTTTGTACAGAAATTCTATATCCATTTCATTCTGGTCATTTTATGAATTTGTTTATGGCTTTGTTTATTGTCGTTCTATTATCCTTATATGTTGTGATGTGTCTTAATAAGAAATGCAGAAATCATCAGCATAAACAGTTGTGAAAATGTTTGGTATTTGTTCTATTACTGTGCTGAAGTGGGCTGCAAAAAGTGTGGTACTTAGTACAGATCCTTGAAGGACCCCTTCTTCCTGATAGTACGTTTTGGAGAGAGTGTTGTTCATTCGAACTTGGAAAGTCCGATTCTTAAGGAATTTGCATATGTAGAGGGGTAGATGTCCTCTAAGGCCAAGTTGATGTAACCTTCTAAGTATACCATAGCACCAAGTGGTATATGTTTCCTCAATACCAAAATTAACCATGACTGGATGTTGTTTTCTGAGAAAAGCATTTCTTACCTGATTTTACAGTTGTATAAGTACATCTAAGGTAGAGTGATTTTTCCGAAAGCCATATTGTGCTGGGTTGAGAAGATCATTATTTTCTAGATACCATGTTAGTCTATTGTTGACCATTTTCTCTAAGATCTTGCCTAAGCAGCTAGTCAAAGTTATGGGGCAATAGTTCTGTGGATCTGATAGGTCTTTTCCCTGTTTTGGGAAAGCTGGTATTATTGCATGGTGCCATTTGTCTGTAAAAGTACTTTCGAGGTATATCTTGTTGAATAGATCTGACAGGACTAATTGGGATTGTTCATCTAATTGTTGTATCATTGCATAGTGTATTTCATCAGGATGGACTGCACTGCGTTTCATCTGTAGCAGAGTTTGTTTTAGTTCTGCTACTGTGAGCAGCAAGTTATATTTATATTGTTCACAGTGCTTGCTGGAAAAGTTTAGGTTTATTTTTTCAGCTTTCTAAGTTCTGAAAGCAGTCGAGTATGAACAATTAGCAGGTGTATTGGCAAGATTTTCGCCAAGCATACTGACAATACCTAACATATTTGTAACCAACTGTCCTTTCCAATTTAGCAATGAAGATGGCTTCATTCGAAAATTGTTTGTCGTGTTTCTGATCTTTTTCCAGATAAGTGTAGCTGGTGTGAAATGGTTATAGTGGATGCAAATTTCATCCAAGTGGCTTGTTTTGCTGATTTTTGTTCTCTCTTCCCTTGAATTGTATCAGGGTCTTCCCTTATCCATTTCTTCTTCAACAAAAATCTCGTTAACGGGTTCTTCTCCGTGGTTTCTTACCTCTATGTCCATTAGTTCTGCCATCTTTTTTTCTGTATTACTTATCCTTTCTTTGTTTATTTTTCTTCTTACACTTTCCGCATTATCTGGTGGTAAAGATAAAGGAGTATTAATCATTTTTTCTTGTTGTTTTTGTGATGGAGATGGATTGTAAAACTCACGAACCCATTCTGAGATGGATTCTCCTGGGGGAATTGTAACATCCATTTGTGTGCCACAACATTTTGAATTAGGTAGTTTCATTTCCAGAGTCTTTTTGATTGTGGTAACCTGAGCATAAGGTTTGTTTGCAATGTTTATTCCAATTACTTTTTTTAGCTTCTTGATATGGAACTCCATTTTCTGCTTTGTATTTTTGTATTATTTTTTTCTTTCTTCCATATTTCACAATCCCTTGAGTATGCAGCATGTTCTTCTTTACAATTTGCACATTTATGGCTTCCAGCTGTGCAAATAGAAGGGGCATGTTCTTGAGAACCATAGTTTGCACATGTTGATTTACCTATATATACTTTCTGTGAGTGACCAAACTTCTGACAGCTGAAACAGCGGAGAGGATTCAGGATTACAGTCTAATATTGCAGTGTAGGTATCCTGCTTTTACTGATCTGGATGGCTTCGGTGTGTTAAAAGTGAGTACCAGATTCCTGGTGGGAGGGGTGATTATCTCTTCTTTTTTAATTGCAATTCTTTTAACACTGATGACTCCTTGTTCCTGAAGTTCAATTTGGATTTCCTCTTTGGGCACATTTAGAAGGTCTCATTCCATAATGACACCTTTTGAGGTATTTAATGTATTGTGTGGGGATACCATTACTGGTTCCTGCAAAGGTTTTCATTTGTAACAATCTTTCGGAGTGTTTAGCATGGGCTGTTTCTAATAAAATATCACCTGATTTTAAGCTTTTAACATTTTTGTCGGTGGGCAGACATAACTCTCAAGGGTCTTTTGTATGAGAAAGAGTGACAACTGGCCTACTGCTTTCATAGTGTTTGAATATATAATAATATATGTTTGAGAATTTAAAGCTTTAACGCAGTTTTTAATCTCTTTGTGGAGACAGAGTCATTTCTATTGCCTTTTCCAGTAAATTTAGAATTATCTCCAAGAGAACTTGATTCCTCATGGATCAGTTCTATTCATGTCTACTGACCCAGTTAATTCCTGGGTATTGGAGTCAGTTCACTCCATTTCGCCCTGGAAGAGAGAGCTTTTCCCCTCCGGCCCTGTTCCCCTCCGGTTACCGGCCCTGCCACGTGGAGGCAGGAGTAGTGTCATCCTGTGACCAAGCACGAGTAGGTTAGTAATTAATATCTATATATATATATATATATATATATACAAGAAAAGAAACCTTTATATACAAGAAAAGAAAAGGTTTTTTTTCTTGTATGTAAAGTTTCTTTATTATAGATTGATTATTTAATTGTGTGTTAATGAAGACTGTAAATAAGGAAACGATTTCTATTTCTAGAAAGAGCGCTAATTTAGAGCGGTGTCACTTGATCACAGAATCGCTTTACACCTGGGGCCCCCTGGGGTGGATGGCATCTATCCAGTTACATTAAGCGAGGCAGCAAAGGAAGTATGCAAATCCTTAGCCATAATTATGAGATCATCCTTGAATTCAGGGGAAGGTACCCATGGACTAGAGATGTGCAAATGCATCTCCAATTTACAAAGGGGGATCAAAGGGTGACAAGAATTTTACAGACCTGTTAGTTTAACTTCTTTTCTGGGAAAAATAATGGTGGTTGCTGTTTTGGTGTTTATTGGCACATTGACAATGGGGATCACAGTGCACCAGTCCATTTGTTATATAATATGTTCTCTGTATGTATATTATTATCTTGATAGAATGTATGAGGGTTAAATATTTTCTGTGGTTATATGTATTATATCTTTATTTACAGTAGATGGTAGACATTAATTGTCTGCATGAACCTTAAAATGTCTGATACATGTTCCCTGTTGCCTAGGATATTTTTGAGAGCTACATTTTGATTTTCTTTATATAATGATGACAAAATCTGTTGTCGATTATTTTCATACGTCAGTCATTCTATGTTTGATTGTTTGAATAGTATTGCATGCTCGGCATCTTGAAAGGTCTTCGACACACAGCAGATAACCACGTGTGATGTGTGTACCAATTCATAATCTGGTCAGAATGATTTCCTCTCTCCTTGATTTCCTCGTGCTCGTTTTCCAATGTTCAACTTTTGGTTTTTATATATATATATATATATATATATAAAAAATCATATAAATTAGAATAAGATTTAAAATAAAAATAAAATAATGCCAGCAGTACGGCAAGACAAGAGCGAAAAGACAAAATTAAACCTATTCAAATCAAGCAAGGAGGGAAGAGAGGGGTAACAAGAGTAAAAATATTGCAGCAGAAACTCTCAATTAATTTAGAAAATCTAAATGTACAAATAATAATTCTTTGAAATTTAAAAGCCAATTAAATAAAAATTTAACAGTGCCCCCTCTGATGGGCACCAGGTCCAAATTTATGTGAAATATCACCAAACAGAGATTTAATCTGCTGGCATTATTTTATTTTTATTTTAAACCTTATTCTACTTTATATGATTATATTTCAAGCATCATGTAGAGGAATATGCTTTTTGCTGCCCCTGATGTATGCTGTACCCTCCTTTTTTATTATGAAATATTCCATTTTCCAACTATTTCAACATTATTTAAATATATATATATATATATAAAAAAAATGCTTAGGTATGCTGCCCAAATTTTCCAACTGGTAATTGTTGCCAGCACCCGTTCACGCAATTCACCTTGCACAACCACCATACCAGGCATTCTTTATTAATTTTTTTACCAACGTTTTTCCAACTGCTAATTGTTACCAGAACCCGTTCATGTGGTTCACCTCACACGACCACCATAACAGGGCATTCTTTATTGTAAGTTTATTTTATCTGTCTTCAATTTTAATAAGCCGCTCTAAGTTTTAAGAAGTGTAAAAATGGCTGAACAGCGTGTAAGAACTTTGAGAAAATGTAGAAGAAATGCTAATGAAACATTAGAGTAGAGATCTAATAGATTAAGAGACCAAAAACATTTAAGAAAGAGAAGTAAGATTGGAAATGAGATGATGGGCAAAACGGCGTAGGACTAATGAAATAGAAGTACTGGATGCGAATAATTAACAAGCTGTAATTAAGGTGGAAGAGCATGACATAGGAAATGTGTTACAACTGTGAGCATTGCAATGCAAGATATTGGGGACGTGAGTTAAACACGTCGAATAAATACACTAAATGCTGTCATGATGGAAAGGTTTCACTTGACCCATTGTTTGCAAATAAACATGGTATTATTAGAAATGAGCCACAGCTCTCAAAAGAGGAAGCAAGCAAACTGGTGATACTGCATCTAATAGGAAAGTATGTGCTAAAATTAATATAGATGGTGTAATATATTCATATTACAGAAAGCATGCAATGAGTATTACATGTATGTGTGTGTGTGTGTATATATATATATATATATATATATCAAATAAAGCAAAAGAAATTACTAGTTTCCAATCTTCTAGCTCTCTTGGATCAATACCATTTGGATTGAAAATACTACCATCCACTTCTATAATGCCTATACACCTGGCTCCAGCACGGTGCAAGTATCGCATTACATGAAGCCCAACATTTCCAAATCCCTTAAAAAAGAATTAAAGAATCCATCACAAGTTAATATGATAAATGATTAAGGTATAAAGGTTAAAATAATACAGTGAAAAAATTAATTACATTTTAAATAATCAAAATATGAAAAATGATCCAATACAATCTAATAACACTGTAGAAACATGAAATTATTCTTTTTTATGTATGCATTGATGACTGGTTATGCATGTAAGCATATTTTCTATCACAAATTATGAGACATGTTTTGGGGTTGTGACAGATGGCTGGTTCCATTGTTGTTTTCTACATTTATTAATGATATTGCTGAAGTCATATCAGGCTTAATATTCACGTTTATGGATGATACAAATGTTAGCAGGGTGGTTGATGAGAGTAATGATAGTATACCACTACAACAGGATCTGGAAAAATTAGGCAGATGGGGCTTGAGAAATGGCAACTGGAACTCTCATCAAGAAAGGCTGCAGTTCTGCAAATTGTAGTCTCTGAAGACTAGGCACCTGTGAGGTGATTTGATTGGGTTGTTTAAGGCAGTGTTCTGTAACCTTTTTCTTTTCGTGGCACACCTTAAGTTATCCATAACAAAACACGGCACATCAAAATGTTAATCACCCAGAAAGTATATTTTACAGTAATGTTAATATAAAAATATGCTATAAGTCACAATAGAATCAATTATTATTGTTTCAACAGAAATTGGCTCATGCACATATTAACATTTTGTGAACCCTAAATCACGGTACAAAAGCAAAACAAAAATTTAAAAAAAAAATTATATTAGTATTAAACCAAATAACTATGCATACCTTCAATGTGATACTTGTGCCTGCTTTGCTGAATACAGACAGCTGATGAGTGGTGGAATTGTTGACAATGCAAGCCTCATTTCTTCATCAATGGACTGAGTCTCTCCCTCTTTGATGTTATTATTTCAGTCAAGGTCAAAAAACCTAGTTCACAAAAATATGTAGCAGAAAATGGTGATAACACATTAATTGCCATCTTGGAGCTAGCCAGGTATTTTTTCCTTATTGACAACCAAAATTTGCCCAACTGCTTCACAATGTTTTAATCACAATGTTCTGTCTGCTTTCAGATCTATTAGTTCCTCTTGTACATTATCGGAAGAGATTTTGCATCCGAACAAATAGAATCCAGTCGAAAATCCTTGAACTTCTACTGCAAGTTATCTAAATGTTCTTTAGAAGTCCATCACCACTTTATTACCAGCAGCAAGCAGCCATACAGGTGGGGACATCTCAAACAACCCATTTGCAATGCGTTGTATCCACAAATCCAGTTTATTCTGAAAGTCTTCAATCTCACCCATATTCGTAAAAAGATTTTTGTTCTTGCCTTGCATTTTTCGGTTCAGCTCATTCAAGTGAACGAAAACAACACTTTACCACGTGACAACTTCTGTACATAGCAGGAGCGTGCCGTGATCAATCCCATTTCCTGATATAAAAGGGAAAAAAGCCACAAATTGAGGAGCTGCGGTTTGATGAAGTTAACAACTTTTAATACTTCGTCCAGCACAACTTTCAGAGCAGATGGCAAAGACTTGGCAACAATGGCTTCATGGTGAATAAGACAATGGTCACATCGTATGTCAGGATTCACTTTGTGCACTGTAGTTACAAATCCTTTAACTCAACCTGTCATGGAAGAGACTACATCTGTGCAAACACTAACATAATCCTTCGATTTAATTCAGTTTGGAGCATATATTCATTAGTAACACGAAATATTTCTTCACTGGTGGCTCACTCGAGTAGCCACCAAGTGAGCAAAAAAAAAAAAAAAAAAAAAGAAAAAGAAATTTGTTGCAATTACATCTCCATCAATGAACTGAATGTTGGCAAGAAGTTGAGCGTGACTGCTAACATCTGTGGACTCATCGATCAGATGTTAGAACTTCCGACTGACTGCTGTTGATTTTCTCCTTCACAACATCTTCAATGTTACTGAACATATCACTGAGTTGACGACTGATTGTGGAATTTTTGAAATTCTATTAGCAGCTTCTGGGTCCAGGAGTATTTTCACCATCTCTTTACAAGCTGGCATTAAAGTTTCGGCTATTGTGTGTGTGTGGCTTTTAGGCCTTCACGATAAGTTCGGCTACTTTATAGCTAGCGTTCCGTACTTTTTTCGAAACATGTACCAACAAAGTCATGAACATTGCCTGTTTTTTGTGTTATTGCAAAAACCGTTGAAAATAATTGATATCTTTGCATGCCAGAGAAATGCCATTTCAGTTTACTGGGAACCACACTTGGGGACTGGGCATGTTTTATCACTGCACCAGAAAAAAACCAAAAGACAAATAATTATCACTATACTGTCTGCACACTAATTTTTGTTTCTTTTTTTTTTTTTGGGCTCATCACTTTCAGTACTTGCACTCATGGATGGATGGAATACTCCTTACGGAGCTTGTCCATTGTTAAAAAAAAAAAAATAGTAAAATCAACAATGTTATGGCTTGTGATCACAGGTTTCTGACTATTTCAGAGCACAGCTGTAAGGAAACTGAAAGTAATAGGCAGGACCAATACGCTTCAAATATGAAATCAAGCCAATAAAATAATAAAAGACAGACGATGATTTGCTAATCCTTACATTTTTAAGGAACAGCACGTACTTATCTAGCTTTAACAAGGGGCATCTTATTTCAGTCAGTGCAGCAACAAAACGAGAAATATTGGAAGGGCAAAGACAACTTTAAGAAAGCAAGTGTTGGATACTCACATGACAAAATAATTTACTGCCCCGCACGTAAGACATTGTATTTCAGTAAAAATGGCATATTGTGAAATATAACAATGAGTAGCATTACAAACATATATATATATAAACTATAATTGGAAGTAAATAATGTACAGTTAATTTCTTACAATAGGTAAAAGTTCTCAGTAGTCAATTTTTAATCATAATACATATAGTATTATTTACAGGTATACAGGTTCAGCAAAGTTTGCGGCACACTGGTTTAAGGCTTTGAATGGATTGGGGAAGCTCAATGCTGATGCATTCTTCCTCTTCCTCAGTCTATGCACATGAGGAGGCAACTGAAGAAGGATAGTTGTAGAATAGATATGTGGAAGTTTGCCTTTAGCCAACAGGTGGCTGATTGGTGGGAAAAATTCCATCTGTTGTAAGAGTAAGGACAAACTATTGGGGGGAAATGGAAAGTTTTTTTTTTTTTTTTTTTTTTTTTTCCTGATGCTGTATAAGCTAGCTTTCTTGCATCATTTTTTTTCCACTATTAATTTTAATACTAATTATACAGACTGTTATTTTGTTTTATAATGATGGATGACATTGATGGCAGGGATAATCTACCCTTATATGAAGAAGTCACACCACCTAGATCTACTAAGTGCAAAAGCTAAAATAACAAGTTCTTTTAAAGCCGATTTGAATCAACTGATAATTCAAAAAAATAAGTGGAACTTGGAAGACTGCAAGTGGAAAGGGACCATGTCTATTTGTGAATTGAATGAGGAAGTGTACAAGTCGTTTAGATCTTTTTTGCAGATAAGTTTGTTCTGTTAGTAAAAACACATTAAAGGCTTAAGGTTACTAGCAAGGTTCAGAAACTACTGATTCTTCAGAGGTGAATATTTCTTCTTCATTCTCCTGTGGAATGAAAAAAAAAAAAAAAAAAAAAAATTCCTGGTCTAAATACTTCTCCATCAACAGAGACAACTGCTTAAACTCATCATCCCGGAAATTGGGGATGATGAGTTTAAGTACGGCTTGTATAATGCATTTAGAAAGGATAGGGTAGATAGAAGGGTGGTGGGGTAATGCTTCTTATCAGAAGCAGCCTGAGTGTGACGATAGCTTTCCCGG
The DNA here is from genome assembly GCF_048544385.1 of Mastigoproctus giganteus. Lineage (NCBI taxonomy): Eukaryota > Metazoa > Arthropoda > Arachnida > Uropygi > Thelyphonidae > Mastigoproctus > Mastigoproctus giganteus. The sequence continues at coordinate 104,462,182 of NC_143582.1, read as the reverse complement.
ATTCAGACATTTCACATGCTAGTATAGAGTCTGTATGGTGTGAGATAGTTGGAAACAAAGGTATAATGCGAGTAGGAGTAATCTACAGACCAGGTGATTTTGAAGATTATGACAAAAGCCTCTACATGCAAATGGAATGGGCAGGTAAGCGTCAATGCCTTATTATGGGTGATTCAATTTGCCTCTAATTGATTGGAGTAAATGGGAAGGAAACTCGACATGGGGAACAAAATTTTTAAATCAACTAGATGACTGTTATTTGTATCAACATGTCAGTCAAAGTACTAGAGAAAAGAATATCCTAGACCTCATCATCACACATGAATCAGATGACATAACAGGGTTGACAGTAGAGGAACCAGTAGCAGGAAGTGATCACGGAGTTCTACGGTGGATGATGACGAGAGAGGTAGCAGAAGTAAAATGGAAAGGAATGGGTTTTAATTTCAGAAAAGGAAATTACGATGCCTTAAGGTACTACATGGCCTCTATTAATTGGGTAGATATTGTGCAGAAAATGAATACATTTGAACTGTGGTACACTTTTAAAACATTAATCACAGATGCCTTCAATGCATTTATACCATTAAAGAGGTACTCCACGAGGAGGGTTCCAAGTTGGATGAATAGTGAAGTTGCCACATTACTTGAGCAGAAAAAGGTGGCATGGAAAGGTTACAGAGCAATAAAAAGTACTGAGGCCTATAACAGCTACAAGGTGATGTGTAATAGAGCCAAAGAAAAGGTTCGGCAGGCAAAGCAGTTTATGAGAAATCACTAGCAAACAGAGCAAAGAGGGGGGGATAAAGAATCTTCACATATATAAATGCCAAGAAGAGCAGGACAAACCAGATCGGACCTTTACGTAAGGGAAAGGGGATAGTAATAAATACACCAGCTGCCGTTGCAGATGAACTCAACAGTTATTTTGCATCGATATTTACAAATGAAAAACCTTTTGTGGCAATGGGAAATTGTGGGAGCGAAGTTAAAAAATATGTAATTAATGATATTGAAATTTTGCAAGATTATTTCATGAAAAAACTTTCGAGCCTACAGACCAGTAAGGCTCCTGGAGCTGATGGAATATACCCTATAATCTTAAGGGAGGCGGCAAGCGAGTGCATTGAACCATTGAGGCTAATTATGCGAGCATCGCTAGACTCTGGGGAGATTTCCTTGGATTGGAAAAGTGCAAATGTATCTCCCATACATAAGGGTGGCTCTAAAAGTGAAGTTGGAAATTATCGACCTGTCAGTCTGACTTCAGTAGTAGGGAAAATCATGGAGGCAATGATCAAGGGTGGAATTCAGGATCATTTGGATCGAATTGAAATTCTCAAGGATACTCAGCATAGTTTTGTAAAGGGAAAATCATGTTTAACAAATCTGGTTCGCTATTTCGAAAGGGTCACTCACGAGCTGGATTTAGGGAATAATTTCGACATTGTTTATTTAGATTTCAGCAAAGGTTTTGACTCAGTCCCACATCAGCGGTTGCTTTATAAGCTGGAACAGGTTGGAATCACTGGGAAAATCCTTAGATGGATAGGATGGTTTCAGGGCAGGAGGCAGAGGGTTGTGATAAATGGCTATTCCTCAGATTAGGTTGATGTAAGAAGTGGGGTTCCCCAAGGATCTGTATTAGGGCCACTGTTGTTTTTAATTTTCATAAACTACATTTATGAAGGGATAGAGGGCGTGATGTCTAAATTTGCAGCTGTTAAAATTGGTAGAGTAGTTAATGATCACTGTCAAGCTGAGCTTCTTCAGAGAGACCTAGATAGACTTCAGGAACGGTCAGAAAAATGGCAGCTATGCTTTAATCCAACAAAGTCTAAGGTATTACACCTGGGAAACAGTAATCCCAAAATAACTTATTCACTTGGTGGAGTTCAACTAAACCCAGTACTGGAGGAAAGGGACTTGGGTGTTACGATACGGTCAGACATGAAATTCTCTGAGCATTGTAAACAGGTTGCAAGGAAGGCCCATGGTGTCCTATCGATGATCTATCGAACTTTTGCAAGTAGAGATAGGGACGTGATAATCCCATTATATAAGGCTTATGTTAGACCACATTTGGAATACTATGTTCAAGTATGGAGACCGCACCTAAAGAAAGACATTGAGCTTCTTGAAAGGGTGCAAAGACGGGTAACTCGCCTGGTGAGATCGGCAAAAGGGCGTCCTTATGAAGAAAGACTTCGAATATGTGGGTTGCGGAGTTTGGAAACTAGACACCTTGGAGAAGATTTGATTGAGGTGTTTAAGGCTCTGAGAGGCATCAGTAAAATGAATCAGGACGAAATTTTCAAGATTATAAATGATGCTAGAACTAGGGGACATAAATTCAAATTACGGGGGGGGGGGAAATGTTTAGATTGGACTGCAAGAAGTTTTATTTTAGCCAGCGAGTTATAAATTGCTGGAATAAGTTCGCTTCATGGGTGGTAGAGGCCGACAGTTTGGGGAAATTCAAAGGTCATCTGGATAGTACTTTCGGGTAAAGGAAGCGCATAGGATGATAGGTTTAATTTCCTTTTTTTTTATTAATTATTATTATTATTATTTTTTTTTGGCTGGTGCAGCATAAGCCATAGGCTTTCTTGCACCATGCGGCCATTACTAATACTAATACTAAATCAAAATTCCAAATAATGGCAGAATATTTCCTGATACAGAAACACTGTTAACATTTCTGTATAAAAAGACTGAAGAATACTTATTAAATGAAAACTGCAACATAACAAAAAAACTGTGATAAAATTCCTTCTTTGGTTGTGAAGTGGCCTTCAATCTATGATCAGTAATTTGCTTACTGAAAGTGAAAAGCCCAAAGTAGATTCTAAATAAGAATTGAGAAACTCAAATCTGATGTAAGACTGTCACCTATCTCCTATGCAGGAAACGCAATCTGCATCAATCGGAGAGTACTTCTGCCTCCCATTACATCCAGTAATCATCTGAAAGTAACAGAGGGAAAAAAAAAAAAAAAAAAAAAAAAACTCTAGAAAGTTCAAATTAGGGGAAAAAAAAAACAAATTCTGATGATTTTGAAGCAACAGAAAAACTGAACATCTACTAACCAAGTAGTCAGGAAAACTTTAAACTTCAGTTGCCACTTCTCAGCCTATCTACCTAACCTTTCTAGATCATGTTGTAGTATCATTCTAGATCATGTTGTAGTATCATTAACAGCCCTGCCAACCTCTGTATCATCTGCAAACTTGGACATTAAGCCTGATATACCTTCATTGATAAATACACAAAACAATGGGCCCAGCACCAAACCCTGGGGGACTCCACTAATAACATTATTCCACATAGAGCAGTGTCCATTTATTACCACTCTCTGCAGTGTCCCACTCAACCATTCCTTTATCCATTGCAGCAACTTGCCCTTAATGCTATACCACTCCAAATTGTACAGCAGTCTTCCATGTGCAACATTATCAAAAGCTTTCCTGAAATCCACTATCAAAAGCTTTCCTGAAATCCACTATCAAAAGCTTTCCTGAAGTATATGATATTAAAATTATTCTTTGCATCCAGTTCTTTTGTGACCACATTGTAGTATCCAAAAAAATTGGTCAGACAAGACTTCCCCTTAACAAACCCAAGCTGTGTCTGAACTATTATGCAGTCTTGTCTTGGTGATCCTGTATCACCTCTTTAACCAGTGACTCCATTATTTTCCCCTGAACAGAAGTTAAACTAACAGGTCTATTTGTGTCACTCTTTGAACCTCCCTTTATGAATTGAGGATACATTTGCACATCTCCAGTCCATGGGAACCTCCCCTGAATCTAAGGATGCTCTCGCAAACTTCCCTAACTGCCTCCTTCAATATAACTGGATAGATTCCATCCACCCCAGGTGCCTTTTTAATGTTTAACTTCAACAATTTCTCCTCCACTTTGCTCTCTGTTAGAGTTTGATAAACTTCTGGCATTCCCCTACTTGAATAACTCCTCATGTGTGAGTGTAGATGCAAAATAATCATTCCTTTTTTCAGCTACTTGAGCAGGATCATCAATAATCGAACCATCTATGTTAATTGGACCGATCTTAATCACCCCTTCCTTATAGAGTTTAAATAAGCAAAGAACTCTTTGCTGTTTTTCATTGCATCCTTTGCCAAAGATTTCTCATAATCTGCCTTCGCCTCGCTAACCTCCTTTACGACTTGATTACAGACTAGCTTATATCTTCCATAGGCTTCTGTGTCACGTGATACTTTATAATGAATCCCATTCATTTTTCTTCTCTGCCGCAAGCCTCATTAATTCACCTGACATCCATTTAGGCCTGAATCTTGTAGAGCATTGCCGGAAATAGTTTGGTGCGAGTGGGGCACAAGCCCCTGGTGCAGCATTTTAAGGGCATTCGACCAGTTATATATTTTAAAAGTGCTTCATTTTTGATTTAATTACAGTCAATCCAACTGTAATTAAACAAGTCCTGTGTTTAACAAACTTCTTTATAGAAAATTTTTTGAATTGCTCTTGGTAATTATGTTTAAAATTTTTGTAAAATGAAGAAAATTTCCATATGACAAATGGATTATGAGAGACTTAACTTTGTACGCTTTGTTTTTGATCTTCTCCGGCCTTCATCCCACATACCAAGAAATCAACTGCTTTCTATGGCCAGTAGAAAGATTAAGGCATATTCCCGACACAGATAATAGCTTCTAATCGATTTGTGTTCTTTGTTTAAAATAATTTTATTAAAAGAAATACTGCATTACCTTTGTACATGCTACTTATGAGTCCAGAAATTTTTATGATTTTGTAAAAATCACAAAAATTTTAAATTCGGAAAAAAAAAAAAATTATAAATTCGGAATTTATAATCACTTTCAGAAAAAAATATCAGTGAGGACCAGCGTTTTACAAATTTCGAAAATAACAGAGAAACTCCTATTACAAACTTCAACAAAGTATGGCCCATTTTGTAACGTCACACCTGAGCTTTTTGGTTTGTCCTCCAGTTGTTAGCACTGGAGGACAAACAATTTTTCAAATATCTGTTGAAATATCAACAGATATTTCAACAAATATAGAAATACCGCTATGAATTTTTCTTACCTTACCTGTAACAGTTTCTTGTGAAAGGTCCTTCAAAGTGAGAAAAATTCAATTAAAATAATACACCTTCATTGCATATTTTTAGTTTATGTTATAATGTTAAAAGTACTATATTTCACACTATTTTGTTTCTATGATTTTATACTAGATATACAAACTACCTTGATTTTATACTAGATATATAAATAAACTATCTGGTTTTATAATTTCTTTGTAGTTATATGTACTTTCTTTGTAGTTTATATAGAATTAAATTCTGTGAAGATATACATGAATATTAGTAAGTTTCTTTTTCTTTGATATTTTTGATTTTGTTATATTCTTTGTATTATTTAAATTATTTTATTAATATATATATATATATATATATATATATATATATGCAAATCATAGACCGTTGCAAAAGTAATTTTTGTAAATTCATAAAGATTGCAGAGGCGTAGCAATGGGGGAAATTTCCCCCAGGGCACCGAGCACCAGGGCCACAAACTGAAGGAATGACCTATCACAATCAGGGGTGCCAGGAAGACATGTTGCCCCCAGTGTCGATGACCCAAACTATGCTACTGAAAGATTGACTACTTGCATATAATAGGGGGCCTACTTATTAGCATCAGCAAGGGTACATGATGCAAGAAAGCAAGCTTATTTAGCATCAGCCAAAAAAAAAAAACACCTTATTTCACTCGTCCCTTCGCTCCAAATGTTTGTCAAGTTCTGCCTTGAATCTATTTAAGCTATCAACTTCTACAACGACAGATGGAAGTTTGTTCCCGCAATCAACCACCCGCTGGCTAAAGGCAAACTTCCTCACATCTATCATACAACAGTCATTCCTCAATTTGAATCTATGCCCTCTCAGGTGTTTATTCTAAGCAAGAGGAAGAATTCTATCAGCATTGAGCATGCTCAAATCATTCAAGGCTTTACACACCTCAATCAGATCACCTCGCAGGTGCCTAGTCTCCAGACGCTGTAATTTGCAAAACTTAAGCCTTTCTTTGTAAGAGCAACCCTTTGTTCTGTTCACTAGTCTTGTTGCCCTTCTCTATACTCATTCCAACAGCTCTACGTCATTCTTCTTAATCTTCTTAAAATTATCACTCTCTGTCTTCTCCCACTGATGTGGCCTGACCATTGCCTTATACAAGGGGATAATCACCTCCTTATCTCTGCTATAAAAATTCCTGTATATCATTGACAAGACACCATGAGCTACTCTTGCAGACTGTCTGCACTGCTCAGAAAACTTCATATCTGCCTGCACAATTACCCAAAGGTCCTCCTTTTCATTCTCTACCACTGTCAGTGTGGTACCACAGAGTTGATACATTATTCTGGGATTACTGCTTCCCATAGATAGTAATTTACATTTGTCAATGTTAAACTTCATTTGACACCTCTCAGCCCATCTGCTCAACTTTTCTAGATCCTGTTGCAGTAGTGTACTGTCATTGGCATCATTAACAACCCTGCCAACCTTCGTATCGTCTGCAAACTTAGACATTAAGCCTGATATACAATCATCAATATCATTTAGAAATACAGAAAACAACAATGGACCCAACACTGAACCCAGAGGGACTCCACTAATAACATTAGTCCACGAAGAGCAGTGTCCATTGATTACCACTCTGTCTTCTCCCACTCAACCATCCCTGTATCCATAGCAGCAATTTGCCTCCAATGCCACACTGCTCCAATTTGTGCAGCAGTCTTCCATGTGCAAAATTATCAAAGGCTTTTCGAAGATCCACATATATGATATCAAAGTTATTCCCTGCATCCAGTTCTTTTGTGACTGCATCATAGTATCCAATCAAATTGGTCAGGCAAGACTCTCCCTTAACAAAACCGTGCTGTGTCCAAGCTTTAACTGAAGTCTTATCTAGATGATCCTGCAATGCTCCTTTAACCAGTGCCTCCATTAATTTCCCCGGAACAGAAGTTAAACTAACAGTTCTGTAATTACCTGTGTCTCCCTTTGATCTTTCCGGATTGGGTTCACATTTGCACATCTCCAGTTCACGGGTACCTCCCCTGAGTCCAGGGAAGCTCTCATAATTATGGCTATGAGTTTTCTTACTTTTGCTGCCTCCTTTAATATAACTGAATTGATTCCATCCACCCCAGGTGCCTTTCTTATGTTTATCTTCAACAATTTCTCCTCCACTTAACTCTCAATTATTACAAGATTATCTAGCTTACTGCCAGAGTTGAATTCACCTCAGGCATTCCCCTCCCTGAATAACTACTGTCTATTGTTAAGATATTTTCTATATAAAACTGTATAACCATTTTTATAATTCTAAATTACTCAGTCGGGCCTCTGTTTAACAAAGTCCTTTTATAGCAAATTATTTTGAATTCCCTTTGAAGTTATTTTAAAATAGTTTCCGTTGATCAAAGAAAATTTTCATATAGCGAACGGATTAGGAGAGAATTAACTCGGTACGCACTGTTCGCATTTCTGGCCTTCAGGCAATTAGTCCTGCTGCACGAATTAAGAGAACTAAAGCATTCTACAACTTAGTGGTACCTGGTAAAACCAATCCGACCACCTGTCCCACATACGGAGGAGTCGCGCTAGTCAAGAGTGAACAGATCAAGGTGTATTCCCAACGGGCTCTGGACCATCTTCTATTACTGCAGTGGTGTCCAACCTTTTCCCGTACAGGAGCCATATTCAAAAAAATTCAAAGTTAGATTTCTTTAGTGTGTTACATTTTCCATATCTTGTATGTAAAAGTAAAATTGAAAATATTCGAAACTTTTATTAAGTACAATACATAATTACATTTACTGAACAAAACATTTAATGATAATTTTTTTGATAATTAACAAAATTTAAAATGCTGTTTTAGTTCACTTTCCCCACGGGCTGTAGGTTGGATACCTTTGTGAATCAACTGTAAGCTCCCCATTCAAGAATTAGAAAAGTGATTTTCTTTTACCCCGAAAATAATCATCTGTTGTTTGGCGGATGTGCGTTATCCACATTTTTCCGTAAATTTTCCCCATCTCTGTTTACATGGCACTGTACCTGAATATCCGAATGACACCAACATTTTGGACTGTTTCAAAAAAAAAAAAAAAAAATTCAAATTTAAGAACTAGTGACAATAATGATGATGAGAGACAGAAAATGAGCGCAACGTAGGTATTAATCCTTATAAACATGAATTGTTGGCATTTGGTGAAAGTGAAATTAAAAAACTGTCAATCAGGTTACAATTTAAATGAAAGAGATGCAATTCGTGGATTCCTAATTGATAAGAAGGTTTCTGAAGAATTTAATGAACACTCTGAGTACGATACCAATTTCATCGAGTGAATGTGAACGAGGATTTTCACAAGTTGATGACAAATACAGTTTCTTCACTACTGTTTCCTAAAATTGTAGGCCCACCGCTGACCCGCTTTGATCCAGCGAAATATGTCGATTCATGGCTGCTTCAGAAAAACGTCATTCAGCAACCGACACACAAAGAGGAAGAAAAGAAGTCGGCATAGGACAGGGGTAGGCAAACTGCGGCTGGCGAGCTGCATGCAGCTCTTTTATAACACAACTGCGATTCTTTAACTTTACAGCTCACATGAAGCACAATTTTAAATGGAGTTAAAGGACTTAAAAATCAAGGACATGTGGAGGCAAGACTAAAATGCCTTAAAACTGAAATTGAGGATTTGGAGAGGCAAAAGGCTGCCCTTGCAATTCTGCACAAATGGACGGCGAAAGTTCAGTTTAAAATGCAGACCGAATTGTGTTCGATGTGTGGTGTAGCTTACCGGACCCATATATAAATTTTAAAATATTTGCATTTGGTCTTCTCTCAGTTTTTGGTTTGACATATTTCTGCGAGCAAATATTTTTGAACATGAACAATGTTAAAAATAAATCAAGAAACCGTCGTGCGAACATGTTTAATTACGACATACTCACGTGATATTGAGAGACACTTGCTCAAGAAGTTCATCAGCAAAAGTCACATTAATTTGTACCTAATTAATTGGATGTTTGCTACGTTTTTTCAGTATTAATAAATAATATTTCAAAATATATTTTTTTTATAAATACCTTCCCACTCTATTCCATTTCTTAAAAAGACTCTCGCCTTCCCCCCCCCCCCCAGCTTCAGCTGAGGTACGGCTCTTCGGATTCTCTCTTTTTTTTTTTAATTAGATTAAAAATGGCTCTTCACTCAAAAAAGGTTGCTGACCCCTGGCTTAGGGTGTCGAATGAGAACTTAATAAAAATTTGGAATATTCTACAAAAACTTTATTATGAAATTATTTTTACCTATGTTATTATTTTTTACTTATTTTACTCACATTTTACTTATTTTTTTATATACTTGAATAATAAATTTATGCTTAATAAACTGTGTTAATATACTTAATCTGTTGCTCTTATTCTAAAAACATTAATACTAGAGTAACAGCATCAGGAAAAAAAAAAAATTTTAGAGTACCTTTCATATCCTTTTAATTTTAAATTTTTCCTGATGGCAAAGAATGAGTACCGGTACCTATTTTCTTACAAAAAAAAGCACTGTGTATGTGTGTGTATATATATATATATATATATATATATATATATATATATATCCAAATTATATAAGTTAACGTAATGCAAGTACCTCATCGTTTGAAAATTGATGTAACCATCTCCAACCGTACCTCCAGCTTATATGAAAAATATGCAAAGTTACATAAAAATATATCAAATATTAGATAAATAACATAATAAGCCCAACTTGGGAACCCATTTTGCAGGAGACTTTGTCGAGGGCTAAACCCCTACAAAATAAAAACCCAAGTTAGACTGAGCCATCGGTTTCTGTTATCATCTGCCTGTATACCAATTCCAATATCCATAATACTGGATAATACAATTAATTTAGCATTGGGTTATATTAAATACTATAAATCAGTATAAAACTGGCCGTCCAAAAAGTGGGTTATGTCTAATCATAATTTGTACGAATACAGACTGGATGATATTTAGCCCGACCGATCGCTACAAAATTATAAGCAAAAATTTGCTTATAATTTTTTACAAAAATACAAAAATTTCTATTGTAACATTTTGTTTTTATTTTTATTTTTGTTTTATAGAATTGTAACACTTAATAATTTTATATATTTATATCTTACAATTTAACACTAGTATATTTGGATTATATATATATATATATATATATATATCTCTGTATTAAGCGAAGAATTATTTGTAAATTTTAACATAGAGATCAGCACCGATTAACAGAAACAGATAGCCACATTAATTATGGGCCGATATATTGAGAGGGTTAGCCCTAGAAAAAGTCCCTTTCAGTATATCTACTAACCCATAATTAACACATTTTATAACTTTTATAATTTTGCCTTATTATTTTATTTTATATTTTTGCTCTATCATATTTCCGTTTATGCTACTACCACTACTACCTTTTTTTCGCCTTTTAGCTTTACGTTTTATCTCATTTTGGTTTTACTCTCACTTTATATTGCATATTGTACTTCTAGGTTTTTGCCACTGTACCGGCGTCGGGCCTTTGCACGTTACTTGGGCATTTTTGACACACAGGTCTTTCGCAGACTGCATCTCACTCAACCTGCTACCTCATTGCCAATCCGATAAAATTTTTACTCTACCATATTCTATCATATCTAGAATATATATTTATATCAATAATAGGAACAATTTATAAATATCTTATGCAATATAATCCACACACACACACACACACACACACAGATCGACCATCACTAATCCAGCAGCTGTGGCACCCGTGGGGTGCCAGATTAGTGAGTTTGCCGGATCGCCAGTGGTTATTTTAGCACACACAGAAAAAAATTCCCCAGGAACCAAAAAATATTTAGCAAAAAATTTGATTAGTAATTCTAAAATAAATATTGTAATGTCAGTGTTGTCGTTTTTCCGCTTAAAATATCAAAAAAAAAGTGTCTTTTTTTATGTCACATATCAGTGGCTGACGTGGCCCAGTAGGTTACTTTATTTCTTGAGAAGCCGTGTCGGCCACATACGTGTGACGCTATTATGGCATACATATGAAGGTCGTTTGTGATTAGTTTATTGCACGCGTGGTGAGTGCTGCAATAAAATAAACTCTCAAGCATCGCAATAAATTTGTCAGTATTTTTAGAGATTTGTGAAAACACGTTCGTTAGCACGCTGTATTATCCATCATATAGTGTTGTGTTTTTTCACAAGTTTGTACAAGCGTGTTGTTAAAAAAAAAATAAATAAATAAAAAATCTAAAAAGGAATGGCTAAAAGAAAATTACTAAAATAAGAGGAACAGAGAAATTGCTGGAATTTACAATTAAGCAGAGTTAAACTTCTCACAGACACACCGCTGTTGAGTTTATTCAGAAGTTCAACTTGACCTGTTATGGACAATTTACGGTGTTTGCGCTTTACACCACGAGAAGCACTATCTTTATGAATTGGAACCATGGCTGGGGCTAAATGTGAGCAGGTTATAATAATAAATGCAGAAAAACAAGTGAGAATGGCTTGCCAGTGTTTACGAGTTTGCGCTAACAGCTGATGCTGCAACCAATGTCACCAAAACAGTAGTCACAGGTCGGTACGCCGACTCGGGAAATTTCAAATTATGTTCGAGGAAATTATGTCCAAATTAGAGGTGGAACTGGTGGCCGACCTGTATATATATTTAATAATATAGTCTAAATAGTCTAAGTAATTTATCTATTTAGAGGAGGATAATATGTAAAATAGTGAATCTATATTGAAGTACTATAATTGTAATGCCATATTAATGCCATCTTATATAGATGGCATTAATATTAAAATGTGTAACATTTTATTCCTCAAATGGAATTCCACAAATGAGTAGTTAGTTGCAGAGCACTGGTCAAGAAACCCAAAATTATTACACCGATAAATATTCCAAGAATAAAAGAACAATAACATGCCCTCATATACAGGAACTCCCTGACTTACATAAGGGTTGCGTTCCGCAGAATGCTGCATAAGTCAGAATTTCCCTGACGCTTGTGCACCACTCGTAACTGTGCTCACTGAATTGATTGAATCAAAAAAGAAATGTTCGATGAACACGTAAATAGAATTATTTATTGTATTTATTCAATTTTTTTATCTCATGCGCAGGAAAATATACAGAAGCGTGCAATTTAAAAAAAAATTTCAAAATTAAAATATTACAAAAAAGAGAGAGGAGACAGACATAACGTCAATAATTGAAAGTTGGTCCTTGAGATTGTCACAGACATTCCCTCAGATATGCCAGACAAGCTGTACTTGCTACCTGGGAGTCTAAAACGCTGATGGAACTGATACTCGGGTGACACTCAAGTCAAGTGGACCCAATTTCAGCGAAGTCCGGACGGTCTGTGACAGCCAAAACCTCTGCTTGCACCTTCACGATGGTGGGACTGTTAGTAATCCTGGGTATAACCTCCATGCACAAGTACATGGTGGGTGATCACCCAGGTGTGAACCAACGTGAGCAGGGGTCGAGGTGTGGCACACACACCACATGCAGGAACGCCGCCCCTCTATGTTACATGGCACGACTAGGTGACTCTCATCAACCGGTGAAATACCACCACTTTGCTTATTGGAGGCTTGAAGTGGTGGAACCCATGTTTAGTCTCTAGAGCTAAGTTCCGGTCAACTCTTCCCCATCTCTTCCATCATGCAGTATGATTGATGACTTTTGAGGTTATGATGAACGTCGTGGCGAGATCCAACATTCCTTATGTTTCGAGGATACAGCTCTAAAACGGTGTTCGCAGGCCGGCCGCTAGTTAGTACACCGGACCTATTGGTAACTCTCTAGGAGGCTTCCGGATCAGCTAGTGTATAATCTTGCTACCTCTACTCTGCCAAATAGTGACTGGAGGGAGTCCGAGTAGTGTGTATGCAGGGAGCATTGTCGAGGCCACATTATGTCAAGGATCTGGGTATATTCTTACCAAGTGTACGCCATATCTAAAAATTTCATTCCTTCATACAGCATGTCCCACCCACTTTTTCCTACTATTGAATACACCACGAATTGTCAAACTAATAGAGCAAGCTTATCTGTGAAAAGATCTAAACCTCCCAAGCACTTCCTAATTCATTTCACAAACATACGTGGTCTCAATTCTAATCTCAACGATGTCCATTTCCACTTGCAGTCTGCCAAACCCCATGTACTTTTTCTGACAGAATCTCAGTTATCAGTTGATTCAACTACTGCTCATCTCAGATGCCCAAATTATTCGCTGTATGATTCCTTTCGCCTCAAAGGTGATACTTGTGCATACGTCCATTCTGATATTCCCTGTCAGAGACTTGGCAATTTGGAATCTCCTCTCTTTGATCTTCTCTGGCTTAAAATCTCTCTACCTCATTGTGTAAAATTCATCTGTTGTGTCTACCGTTCTCCCAACTCCACTAATCACTTGGAGCTCTTTGACGTCCTCTCTTTGCAACTTGACTTTCTCCAGTCCAACTTTCCTAACAGTGAGGTAATTTTCCTTGGTGATTTTAATGTTCACAACTCCAGCTGGCTTCCGTTTTAAGTCACATCGACTGAGCAGGTCAAGATGCTGAGGCTTTTGCAATTACTAATGACCTAGCACAGATTGTTCATTTACCTACAAGAATACAGGACAATCCTAATCATACAGCCAATAAGCTTGATCTTTTTCTCACAAACAACCCTTCTAAGTACACGGTCGAAGTGAGAGGTCCTTAGGCACTTCAGATCACAACTTGGTGATTGTCTCTTCTCCAATGGAACCTTTATCTCATGGCTATTCCCAACCTCGTGTTGTTTGGCATTACAAGAATGCAAAATGGGATGACCTGCGAGACTTCTTTTCTTCTTTTCCTTGGTCGGATTACTGTTTCAAAACTTCTGATGTCAATGTTTGCTCAGATCGTGTCAGCAAAATTATTCTTGCAGGAATGGAATCCTTTATCCCACACTCCACTTTAAAATTTTTTTTAAATATAAAAAATCTTTTTTTTATCTAAACCTTGGTTTTCCAATAAATGTGCTAAGGCTTTTCAAGAGAAGAATGTTGCATATCGCAATTGGCTTGTTTCTAATTCTTCAGTTTCATTTTCTGCCTACGCCAAAGCTCACAACAATTGTAAAGCAGTTATTAATCAGTCCAAACTAGAGTTTGAACAGGCTAAGAGTAGAAAACTTGCTTCTTGCTGTAATGGTAGCCGAGCATTCTGGTCTCTTGCCAAAGCTGTTGGTCGCAACTTTTGCCCATCTCTGCTCCCACCTCTGTCCAAACCAGATGGTTCTGTTGTCACTTCAGCCCAAGCGCGGTACCAAGTACTATAGGTTCTAATACCTCTCATGTTTGGGGTTCACATAAAAAAAAAAAAAAAAAAGTTTCACCCCTCAAGCATCGTTGCCAGAATCGATATCTTCAGCTGATAAGTAGCCACTCCGGAGGTTGAGGGCTGTGTTGATTTAAAAGGGGTTGGCCGCTCAACCTTACGAAAGAACATACTAATGGATGACTAGATGGTGGCTTTTTTCTTTTCATCATAGATTTCTCTCTAGCAAGTAAGCATTCCATTCACCCCTCTGTTAACTTTTAAGAATCTTTCGCTGTTAGGATCCATCTTCTCAAACTTTGCCATTGCCATCTCTCTGGTGATGAAGCATCTCAGGTCCTCATTTCGTCCATCTTGAGCTTCGTCAGCATTTCCTTTTTTCAATAACGCTGCCTGCAAGTCAATAAGTTCTTCGTTAGATAATTCCTCCTCCTCTATTAACTCCTCCATGTCTTTTGCATCAACCTCCAACTAAAGTAGGTCTGCAACTTTTACAATCTTATCTGTAACCTCTTCATACAATTCATCTTTTTCAAATCCTTCAAAGCCTTTTACCTGTAGTGGGCATATTTTCTTCCATGCACCTTTTAAACAACTTTTAGTAATTTCCGCCCAGGCGTTATTAATGTTTAAGATAGCATGATAAATATTGTAAGATTTCCAAAAGTCTCTTAACGTAAAATTTTTCTCACCGTCTACTGCATACAATGCCTGAGCAAATGTGTGTAAATAGTATGCTTTTAAATTTGAAAGAACACCCTGATCCATAGGTTGGATAAGAAGTTGTGTTTGGCGGTAGAAATATGACTCACGTCTGAATTGAAATCATCTAGTTGCATAGGATGTCAATTATCTAATGGAAGCAAAATATTGAAAGGAACATAGTTGTCTTTAGAATATTTTTCAACCTCAGGAATGAAGCAGCATTTAAACCAATCCTCAAAGATAGATATTGTTATCCATGGTCTCTGGTTCAATCGGAAATGCATGGGTAGGGTGGCTTTATTAATGCCCTTAAATGCACGAGGATTTCCAGAATGGTACACAGTGGTTTTATCTGTAATCTCCTGCCGCATTAGCTCCAAGCAAGAGCGTAGCCCTATCTTTTGAGGCCTTGAAACCTGGCATTGTATTTTCCTCTTTGGAAATGTATGTTCAATCCGGCATTTTTTTTTTTTCCAATACAGAGCAGTCTGGTAAACGTTAAAAATTTGCTGCATTGAATAGCCGCTGTCATCAATAATATTTTCCAACACATCACAAAATTTCTGTGCAGCTGCAGAATCTTCACTGGCGACTTCACTGCATACTTTAACGTTGTGGAAACCAGTGTGATGGGGGCACTCGCTTCTGAATCTGATTTTCCATCCATATTATTAACAGAAGATGGAACAGTTGTTAATGTGAATGCTGTTTTTGATCACTGTTGATCTTAAGTGCATTGATCCTTTGACATGTTCTTTTGTACGCAGACTGTCCTTTAAAATAGTATTCACTGTTGAAGCAGCGAGACTTAATTCCCTTGCAATAGATGACAAACTTTGTCCTGCTTCATACTTAATAATTTTCATCTTCATTTCTAAATGAATTTTGTTTCATTTCCTGTTACTACCGCCACTTGCACTTTCTGTTGGTCCCTTTCCCTTCATCATTGTAATATGTAAATAGGAATGAAGAGAAGTTTCTGAAAATTTGTTTTTTATATGACTGAAGATTTCAGTGAAGGGGTACACATTTCACCATAATAGCGTAAAAACCCACACGATTCCAGTTATCGGTATAATCGCAAATGCAATAAGATCGAGTTTACTACCCGTTTATAATTAGATGCACTAACAGAAAAGCCAAATAAACTGGAAAGTGCAAATTGCTTTTATTGTTTTATGGTCGTGACATCCAGAAACCTGCTTTAGAAAAATATCACAAAGGCGTTCAAAACTGATTCTTATCAGGGGAACGTATGATAACGATGAAAGGGTAGTGCAAGTTCCATTATAAAAATGACCTTTTAGAGAGATAAATAGCTTAATTATATAGCGAAATTTGACTTCCAAGGACATGGAATGAATTATTTTAAAAAAAAAGTGTTATTGGGTTCACATTATGATATTTTGACGATTCTCAGTGGGCACCGCCACACAGACGGCACAGTTTCAAGGCTTGCTGGCCTATGGTTGGTGGGTGGGCAAGTATACTCCAGTGTTGCAATCATGCCAAAAGGTGTACATAGTAATAAATACTAAATAAAAATAAATGCACAAGGCATAATACATTATGAGCTGAAATTCACTATAGAACTTCGGTGAAAAAACACCATTCTTTGCTCATAATAGTGAACTACAATCACAGTATAAAAGGCATCAATTAATTGTGTCTCATATTGTGACTCCCTTCACAATGAGTTACCACGTATTTCACTACTTCGAATAAGTAAAGCTTCACCAATCAATAATAGGCCAACAAGCCTTGAAATGGTGTCGTCTGTGTGGCAGTGCCCACTGAGAATAAGTAACAATAGTCTTCTCTGTTTGTGAAGTGTTACTTATTCAAGGTAGTGCAATACATGGTAACTCGTTTGAAGGGAGTCACACTATGAGACACAATTAACTCTATGCCTTTTATACTACAATTGTAGTTCACTATTATGAGCAAAGAATGGTGTCTTTTCACTGAAATTCTATAGTGAATTTTAGCTCATAATGTATTATGAGCTTGTGCATTTATTTTTATTTAGTAAAGCGAGAATGTAAATAAAATTAATAAAAATGCATTTTCATTTCTATTTATTCAAAATTGTAATATTCATTACAATCTTCAAGGGTACCCAATACATTTCTGCATAGGGGCAACAAAACCCTAGCACAGGCCTCTCAGTCCCAACCCCATTGGCAAACTGCATATTTGTTTATATACATCAGAGGCCTGCACGGGCCTACATTTTTTATTTTTATCTGGCCCCAAATTTGTTTTTCAAATTCATTACCCATACCCGCCCAACCCGAACTGATTTTCCCAGCCTGACCGAAACTTTTATATAAATAAAATCCTAACGTTAGTTTCCAAAGTTAAATAATAATAAAAAAATAACTTTCAGATTCAAAATTCAATATAATAATAATAATTATCCAAAACAATTATCAATATTAATTTTAAAAAAAGAAAGAAACTGTAATAAATTTAATTAACCATATTTAATATAATTCCAAAACAAATATCGATATCGACCTCTACCGGCCACCTTCGGTTCTTCACGTGCTTTTTATTGCAAATTGTTGTGCAGAATAAATTGAGTCAACACTACTTTAATTGGTTTGATGCTCTTGCACTGCTAATCCTCTGTAGACCTTTACATCTGACCAAAACCTGAATTTGTCTAAATTTTCTAGCTCAGTGATTCTCACTGGGCTAGAAAATTTAGACGGCACACTGGTGTGCCGCAAGAAGTGGCTAGGTATGCTGTGAATATTATGAAAGTACATTTTAAAAATGAGAAGAAACCCATTTGTATTGAGATTTATTACATCCATGATCAATTAATAGCTAGGCTAGGCCTCTAGAGTAACAGTTATTATTGTACACAGCTAGCAAGCAACAGGACCGAGGAGCATTTGAAATGCATTCAAAACACATATGTAACGTGGCCGCTTAGGATGCAGGCTGGTGACTCACTTATATCAGTTTGAGCCAGACAACGGAATAGGCTACATGTTCTCTCCGACCGTGTTAAGGAATATTCTACATGTGCTCTGTGACTGTATGAGATGTACAATTTAATACATGTTGTACGTGAGTGTTGTTAATTATTAAAAATAATATTAGAAAAGCTGAATTGTATACACAATTCAGCTTTTCTATTATTATTTTTTACAACATATAGCATGCCATAAAAATGGATCAATTTGTTAAGAGGAAACATAGCATTGACGACTGTGAATCTGAAACTGAGCATACTTTACTTCAAAAGCAACAAATGTCAATGAAGTTAAAACACAACCTAATCACCAATATTGCAACAGTTATTTAAAGTTTGGTTCTTCTTGGACTGGAAACGAAGATAAGCATGCCCCACTGTGTGGCAAAAAAAAAAAAAAAAAAAAAAAAAAAAAGGCGACCGAAGTCGTGGTTCCTAGCAAGTTAAAAGGACATTTTACAACTAAACACTCGCATCTACAAGGAAAAAGATTCAAAATATTGTCAGAGCAGCAATTGAAACAAGCAAACATTTAAAAAATAAAAGATTAACAGTTTCTGAAAAGGCTCAAATCACTTCTTATGAGATATCTGATATGGTTGCACAAAAAATGAAGTTGCATTCTTTACCTGAGTCAATTATTTTGCCAGCATGTAGAAAGATTGTTAAAACAATGTTGGAAAATGAAGCAGAACAAGAAATAAGCAAAATTACCATCTCAATTGATACAATTCGTAGACTAATTACAGAACTGTCTGCTGACTTAGAAGATAATGTATGGAATAACTTAAGAATTCAGATTTTGCTTTGCAAATTGACAAATCTACTGACATCAGTAACAAAGCACAGCTACTTGCATTTATTCATTTTATTGATGGAGACCAAATAGTAAATCAATTTTTTTTGTTGCAAAGAAATGCCAGGTACTACAAGAGGTCAAGACATCCTTTAATACTTTAACCGCCTACCTTGAAAAATGGAAATGTTCATGGAAGTCATGCGTTGCCATTTTTATGGATGGAGCTCCATCTATGGTAGGCTCTATGAAAGGGTTTACAATGCTCGTAAAAGAGCAAACTCCCAATGTTATTACAACTCATTGCTTTCTACATAGGGAGGTCCTCGTTTCAAAAACATTAGGAATTGAATTGCAAAAGGTTTTAAACCAACTTGTCGAAATGGTTAATTTCATTGAAAGCAGACCATTAAAGACTCGTTTATTTAAGCAAATTTGTATTGATATGGATTCACAGTACAGACAATTAATTTTACACAGAGAAGTGAGATGGCTGTCAAGGGAAAAGGTGCTATGTCACATACATAAACTCCGAAAAGAGATGCTTGAATTGTTCAACCAAAAAAAAACATGAATTCTTGTTAATATTTTTGTTGCAAATTTTGGATTTCCAGGCTGGAACATTTAACAGAGATATTTATGCACCTTAATAACCTCAATACAAGTATGCAATGCAAAAATGAAAATATTCTAACTTCGACAGATAAGCTAATTGCATTTCAAAACAGAGCTGGAGATAGTAATTTTGGAAAAACAGAGCTAGAGATAGTAATTTTGGAAAAACAGAGCTAGATATAGTAATTTTGAAATGTTTCCTTTACTATGAAAAACACATATAAAAGAAATGACTCCTATCGTGGTTGAGCATTTGACAACTCTGGAAGAGAAATTAAACTTTTATTTTCCATCATTAAACGTAGAAGACTATGATTGGGTTCAAAACACTTTCATAAAAATTCCATCGAATGTGGGTTTCATCATTGTTCATCATTTGTTCTTCATCACCTTTGGTGATGAACAACAAATTGATATGTTATTCTGGAAAAAAGGCTAGCCATATGTTACCCATTTACCTATGATAAACGTCAATTTTCATTTCTCATCCCATGTGCCAAATTTAAGTAGGTGTTCCTGCAGTAGTCTTCTTTGATTGCTGGCAAAAATCACCCTGTCACCATTTGTATAATCAGCAAACTTGTACAATAACAGGAGAGACTGCTTCTACAGGGATGGGACACACTTAAATAAAAAAGGTGCAAGAATATTTGCTGATGCTATTGAGACAGTGTTAGGTGGGTCGGAAAACTGCTACTTGGGGAGATGCATAGACTAATAGATTAACAGTAGTCGCTGGTAGAGATGAAAAAGTGATTATTGAACTGCATCTATTGGAATGAGCAGCAGCCTTGAAAACAAGGTGCGGGGTGATTTCAGAGACTGCTGGGCGTCACAGCGGAACTAGTAAATACATGGGTTGTGTTAGAGTAACTAAGAATAGGTGCATGTACACATGAAATTGAGGTGTTAGTCAAAACATCAAAGTTGGGATATCAGAGACATGGTGTCACTGTCTCTGAAGATAATTACAGAACTATCAGTTTAACTTTTGTTCCAAGGAAATTAATGGAGGCACTGCAGGATTATCTAGACAAGACTTTAGTTATAGTTCGGACACAGCATGGGTTTGTTAAGGGGAAAGTCTTGTCTGACCAATTTTATTGGATACTATGATGTGGTCACAGCAGAAGTGGATGCAAAGAATAATTTTGATATCATATACTTGGATCTTGGGAAGGCTTTTGATACTGTTGCACATGCTGTACAAATTGGAGCAGTGTGGCATTGGAGCAAATTGCTGCTATGAATAAAGCAGTGAAGATGGTCTGCAAGAGTAGCTCATGGTGTCTTGTCAATGATATACAGGAATCTTTCAAGAAGGGATAAGAAGGTGATTAATCCCTTGTATAAGGCAATGATCAGGCCACACGTTGAGTACTGTATACATGTCTAGAGCCCTCATTTTTGGAAGGATGTAGATGTGCTGGAACGAGTTCAGAGAAAGGCAACAAGATTAGTGAATGGAACAAAAGGTTGCTCTTATGAAGAAAGGTGTAAGTTTTGCAAATTACAGTGTCTGGTGGCTAGGCACCTGCGAGATGATTTGATTCAAATTGAGGAAAAAAACAGTTGTACAATAGATGTGTGGAAATTTGCCTTTGGCCAGTGGGTGGTTCATTGTTGGAACAAACTTCCATCTGTTGTTGTCGAAGTTGACAGCTCAAATAAATTCAAGGCAGAACTAGACAAACATTTGGAGCAAATGGATGGGTGAAATGAGAGGCTTTTTTTCTTTTTTTTTTTTCTGCTGATGCTGTATAAGCTTGCTTTCTTGCATCAATATACCTCTACCAATGCTAATATGCTTGATTCTTCATCACTATCATTACTATCTACTGTAAACAGTAAGGGAACTAAGCACTAAACCCTGAGGGACTTCACTATAACATTTGTCTAAGAAGAGCATATAACCATCCTGCATTCTGCCAATTCACCATCCCTTTATCCATAGCAGTAATTTTGCCACTAATGCCACACTGCTGCAATTTGCACAGCAATCTTTCATGTAGAACAGTGTTAAAAACTCTAATCTAAATATATAATGTCAAAATTATTATTTGTACCCAGTTCCTTTGTTACTGCATCATACATAGTAGCTGTTTGTTTGTTTTGTTTTTTAGTTAGTTGTTGGCGCTTCAGCTTCTGTGGCCATAATGCACCTCCCAAGGTTTTTTCAGTACTCTGATCCAAGCCTGATGCGGGATTCAAACCCGCAACCTTTGGGTTGCCAAGCAGGCACTTTACCCACCCGGCTAGCCCGGTCGGCACATAGTAACTAATCAGATTGGTCAGACAAGATCTCCCATAACAACCCCTTCTGGATGACTGTATAATTCATGTCTATTAAGATGATCCTGCAATACTTCATTATTTTTCCTGAAACAAAAATCAAGCTTATAAGTGTGCAATTTCTTTGATTTTCAATTTCAAATAAGAGAGACATTTGCATCCCAAATTCAAGAATGCTCTAATAATTATAGCCAAGAGTTTGCTTATTGCTTTTTCTGCTTCTTAAAATACAAGTGAATAGATCCCTTCAGCTCTAGGTTCTTTATTTACTTTTAACTTCAGCAATTGTGGACCAATGTTTTACACCCCTTTACTTCTAATGTTAACATAAGTAAAGAATTCTTTGCTATTCTTCTTTGCATTTTTAGCAAAGGACTTTACAAAAGTAAACACCCTTCCCCTTACCTTTGATAGTAGTTATATCTTTAAGTATAACCCACATCAATATATTACAATCACTGCCACCGAGCGAATCCTTTATCTGATATTTTTAATGCATGATTCTATAGTATATTATGATCCACCCAATGTTTATATATAATCACGTGCATGAAAAAAAAGCAAAATAAAATCTGCAATTTAAAATAAACTAATATTACTTGCTAATGCTGTATATTGACTAAAGATGAAAATTATGCAAAATTTGTAAAATTCACAATAATTTTGATGCTGTCTTCAACTCTAAATTATCCAAATACTATTTATGAAATTCATGCAATACTTTACACAGATTCAAAGTTATTGAAAAGTTTAATATTGTTTCAAATTATATCAACATGAAATCAACTTGCCTGGACAATAAATGTTTTTCCACCCCAGCCAGGGGTTGTCCCAATCATGCTCATATAGCTTGCTTCATTAATGAAATTATCCAGGCCATGGAAAACACCCTGAAATTAAACAGTGGCAATGTAACAAATGGAGACAAAATATAAATTTATACTGGAAGTTTCATTTTTATTTTGGGTTTGTTTCCCGTTCTTTCCTACTCCCCCCCCCCTTTTTTTTGTTCTCCCAAATTCATTTTTGTGTTATCAAGGATCAGTATAAAACCCATGTACATAAATACAAACTAATTATTCTTTAAAGGATAGGTTATTCAGTCTATTTTTCTCATTACCCAAGTGGAGGGCAGTTTCTCTCTTATCTTACTTGCCTGGACATAATGTCCACAGAGAAGTGTTGTGTGTGTGTGTATGTGTGTGTGTGTGATCAGTATAGGTCCTAAAGCACAATGCAAATTTAAGGATTGTTAGTACTAATAAGGGTTCTTCAATTAAAGGGGAAACACTTTGTTTTATTTATGCAGCCCTTACCTGTCCTAAATACTGCCCAGGAGAGAATTACACTGGTCTATACAGATGTCCTCGAGATGATGGTTGTAAGTGTGGCATACAAGGTAAAGTACTTTGCATACATGTGACACCTTATTCATATTTTAAAGAGGGCTGGCTGTGGTCCTGGGATAAAATATACATCCGTAGAAAATGCATGTCATTGTTCTTGTTGCACTGGGTTGCAATAAAATAGTAATAACGATGCCATAGATTCGCTTGTCTTCTACCTTCCATTGTATGAATGGAAATTTTATTAATTTCCATTTACACATGTTATTAATGTTATACATTATACGTGTTATTAATGTTACAAAGACTGTCACCTTTGTAACACATGATTATACTGCCATAGAAAATGCATATATTTCTGAATTAAAATGCAAGAAGACAAATGATATGTTTTTAGTGCATGTAATTAAAATATGAGGGAATACAAAAGGATTTCATCTAACAAGTCTGATCTCATCAGAAACCAATACAGCACCAGTGTTCAAATCAACCAATGACACAGCAATTCATAACCTCCGAACCTATCAAAGAATGGTTTGAAAGGCTGTGGCAAACACTAACAAAGTACTACCCCATGATGGATGAAGACAAAAAGAACACAGGGAGAACCATTCAATTCTTCTGTCCAAACACAGTTCCCCAAATGAAAAATTAGTCGGAAATGGGATGGACAAAAGATAACTGGACAATATGGAAAAATATAACAATACATTAAATAAAAAATGAAATATACCCTTTTTAGGAACTGGCTGGATATGAGAAAATTTCCAAAAAAAAAAAAAGTTAAAAAAAGTTCTTTAGTAGGTTAAGATGTTATTAAAATATTATATATGTGCACTGGTTCCTTGTGGTTCCTGATGAGATATGGCACCAGGCAAATGAAATCCATTATTCTGACATATATTTTAACTGTATTTAATCGTTTGTCTTTAGGAATTTAAGTTAACAAATCTAGCAACTCAAAAGCATTATTATTTTTTTTTTTTTATGAAAACCCCAAACGAGAGGTATTAAAACTTACAGTACTTAGTACTGTGCATGAGTTGGGGGTTGAGAAGACGAAAGAATATATCTTTTGACATTAGACTTGAACTTCTGTAAATTGTAATTTTCAGGAAATACTTATGAAGGAAGGCTGTTCCAGAAAAAAACAGTTGAACGAATAAACAAGGAAGATGAAAAGTTGGTTCTGCGAGTTTGAAGTTGGCCAGTAAATGGATGTTGGCTGCTGGCGGCAAGTGTTCAGACTGTTTTGAGAGAGAGAGAGAGAGAGAGAGAGAGAGAGAGAGAGAGAGAGAGAGAGAATTATAGAAGCCAATTCTTAAGAACAGTGCCCATGGAAGTATGTGTAGAAATGGCATGCATTAGAAACAGTACATCTATGAGACAGAGTGGAGAGAATGTTAGAAATGAGTCATTAATTAACCTAATTGCCCCTCTTCTGAATGGAATCTAGAAGCCTGAGAGAGAGAGATTTTGGGGGCACCACCCCAGACGTGGAACAATATTACATGGTAGGGCAGATTTTCTGTTTGTACAGAGTGAACAGCGGTTTAGAAGAAAAGTAACACCAAGAGCAAAAGAGAAAAACCAAGTTTTTTAGATGCAGAGAACGCAATATTTGTAATATGCTTATGCCAGGCATTGAAGAAAATGAAGAAGCAGAAAGCCCCGGGGGAAGATGAAGTTACTGTAGAGTTGTTAAAATTGGGAGGAAGAGACATAACACAAAAACTGGCAAGGCTCTTCACAAAGTGCATTATAAAAAGTGTGACGGCTAAGCAGTGGAATAATGCAATCATAGTTTTGCTGAATAAGAATGGAGATAAATCAAAAATTGGAAATTATAGACCAATTAGCTTGTTATCCCACATCTACAAGTTGTTCACAAGGGTCATTACTAACAGATTAGAAAGAATACTTGATGAGAATCAACCGAAAGAGCAAGCCGGCTTTAGGACAGAATTCTCAACTATGGATTACCTTCACGTAATATCACAGCTAATGGAGAAAGCAAATGAATATAAAACACCATTACGTCTGGCATTTGTGGATTATGAAAAGGCATTTGACTCCATACAGCATTAGGCAATGTTTCGGGCACTGGAAATACAAGGCATAGATACCACATATATTACGATTTTGAAGAAAATATATGAGAGTGCTACCTCTTTTATCAGACTAGACAAAGACAGTAGGAAATTTAAAATCGAGAAAGGAGTTCGACAAGGAGACACAATATATCCGAAGCTGTTTACTGCTGCCCTTGAGGAAGCTTTCAGAAGACTAGACTAGACTGGTTGCAGAAAGGAGTCAATGTGAACGGAGGGTACCTAAACCATTTACGATTTGCAGACAACATTGTGGTCATAAGCCACGATCCCAAAGAATTAGAGGAAAATCTTAATCAGTTATGCACAGTCAGTAAGTATTTTGGACTAATAATCAACAATTCGGCCCTGGAAAGATTGTGCAAGGCTCAAGGGGAAGAATTTTTTTCAACCTGGTCTGTACTTGTTAACAGGAGAGACTGCTTCTACAGGGAGGGGAAACACTTAAATAGAAAGGGTGCAAGAACATTTGCTGATGCTATCGAGGCAGTGTTACGTGGGTCGGAAAACTGCTAGATTCGGAGGATACAAGGACTAATAGATTAACAGTAGCCACTGGCAGAGGTGAAAATGATTCTTGCACTGCTTCTATTGGAATGAGCCGCAGCCTGGAAAATAAGATGCAGAATATTTCAGAGACTGCTGGGAATCATTAGGGTAGAAGTAAACACATGGGTTATGTTAGGGTAGCTAAGAAAAGGAACAGGTGCATGTATACTTGCGTCTACACCAATGCTAGGAGTTTAGTAAATAAATTTCAGGTATTGCTCAAAACATCAAAGGCAGATAATGTGAGGTTTTCAGAGGCGTGGTGTCACACAGATATAAGGAATGCAGAACTGGAATTTGGGGAGTACAATGTCTACAGAAGGGGTAGACAGGATAGGAAGGGAGGAGGGGTTATACTACTGGTCAAGAAATACATAAAATCCAAGGAAGTGAAGCCAGTCGACATTGCTGGACAGTGCAGTGTCAGGTCAGTTTTGTGTGACATAAGCATTGGGAGATCAAAATTGAGAGTAGGAGTGTGCTATAGGCCTAATGACTCTGATGAGTATAATAAGAAATTGTACAGGGAAATAGAGTGGGCCAGTAAATCAAAGAGTCTTATAATGGGGGATTTTAATTTCCCAGATATTGACTGGAATTTGGGGGCTGGTCACTCACACACTAGCAAGACTTTTGTGCATTTATTGGATGATTGTTGTCTACATCAGCATGTTCGGGAGGCAACTAGAGGGAGTAATATTCTTGATTTGATTATTAGTAGTGATTCTTCATGCATTAAGAATCTGCAGGTAAATGAACCACTAGGTGGCAGTGATCACAGTGTGCTGAAGTGGGATTTACTCAAAGTGGTAACTACCATTAGGGATAAAGGGAAGGGTTTTATTGCTTTCGTAAAGGCGAATATGATGGACTGAGACAGTATTTAAATTCTATACAGTGGGACCAACTGATGATGTTACCAACAGCAAATTCAAAATGGGAAGCATTCAAAGAACTTATCTTGGAAGCTACTAGGCTTTACATACCAACTAAGAAATATTGTTCAAGGTTTAGGCCTAAGTGGATGTCAGATGAACTAATGAGACATATGGCAGAGAAGAAAAATGCATGGGATACATACAAATTAACACGTGACACAGACGCCTATGAGAGATACAAGTTGATCTGTAACCAAGTTACAAAGGAGGTTAGGCGGGGGGGGGGGCAGTTGCCCTCTCAATCATGGCCTTTTAAAATGCACTGCTTGCTTGATATTTGTGGAGCAATCAGGTACGGGACATGATATTGCCATGGGGGGGGGGATGTCTTTGTGTGTGCGCGATGTAAGGAGTGTAAGGAAATCAGGTGACAACTCAGCATTATGGGCCTATATGAGAGCTTGAAGGATAGGGTGGATGCCCTCAAAGGATCTAAATTCAGGGACCCATCAAGCTCTCAGCTGCCCACATTAATTCCAGAGCTTGCACTTGGTCATCACGCAACACAGCAGCAACCCCCAAGGCAGAATGCGCTGGTCCCACAGGAACTAGTTGTTGGTGACTATTATCAGGGAAATGGGGAACATGCTTTATAAAAAGGATAGGTGGAAGAAGACCAGGTTATGTTTGCCAGGGGCAAAGGTTGATAAAGTTGTAGAGCGGATATCATCGTTTAAGGGCAAAAAAGGTGATATAGTTGTACACGTTGGCACTAATGATATTAAGAGTAGGAGACCAGCAGAATTACTTAACAAGTACAGGTCACTGTTGAAAAAAAAGCTGTGAATTAGGGTTGAATTTGAAAGCATCTGCAATTCTGTCCAGACACGATAGGAAGGAGAATATGATGAGAGTTTCTAGAGTAGCTTTATATCCTAGTTAAGATACTTAGTTTAAATATCGATCAATTCCGCCTTGGAATGATTGTGCAAGGCTCAAGGGGTAGAATTTTTTTCAGCCTGGTCTGTACTTGTTAACAGGAGAGACTGCTTCTACAGGGATGGGATACACTTAAATAGAAAGGGTGCAAGAACATTTGCTGATGCTATCGAGGCAGTGTTAGGTGGGGCAGAAAACTGCAAGCTTGGGGGGGGGGGAACAAGGACTAATAGATTAACAGTAACTACTGGCAGTGAAAGTGATTCTTGCATTGCTTCTATTGGAATGAGCAGCTGCCTGGAAAGCAAGATGCAGGATATTTCAGAGACTTCTGGGAGTCATTGCAGTATAAGTAAACACATGGGTTGTGTTAGGGTAGCTAAGGATAGGAACAGGTGCATGTATACTTGTGCGTACACTAATGCTAGGAGTTTGGTAAATAAATTTGATGAATTTGAGGTATCGCTCAAAACATCAAAGGCAGATATTGTTGAGATATCAGAGACGGGGTATCACACAGATATAAGGAATACAGAACTGGAATTTGGGGAGTACAATGTGTACAGAAAGGATAGACAGGATAGGAAAGGAGGAGGGGTCATGCTATTAATTAAGAAACGCAAAATCCAAGGAAGTGAAGCCAGTCGACATCGCTGGACAGTGCAGTGTCGAGTCAGTTTGGTGTGACATAAGCATTGGGGAGATCAAAATTGGGAGTAGGAGTGTGCTATAGGCCTAACAACTCTGATGAGTATAATAAGAAACTGTACAGGGAAATAGTGGGCCACTCTATTTCCCTGTACAGTTTCCCTAAAATCCCTAATTTATAATTAGGGATTTTAATTTCGCAGATATTAACTGGAATTTGTGGGTTGGTCACTCACACACTAGCAATGCTTTTGTGGATTTATTCGATGATTGTTTTCTACATCAGCATGTTTGGGAGGCAACTAGAGGGAGTAATACTCTTGATCTGATTATCAGTAATGATTCTTCATGCATTAAGAATCTGCAGATAAAGAACCACTAGGAGGCAGTGATCAGTGTGCTGAAGTGGGATTTACTCAAAGAGGTAACCACCTTCAGGGGTAAAGGGAAGGGTTTTTGCTTTCGTAAAGGCAACTACGATGGTCTTAGAGAGTATTTAAATTCTATACATTGGGGACCACAACTGATGATGTTACCAAGAGCAAATTCAAAATGGGAAGCATTCAAAGAACTTATCTTGGAAGCTACTAGGCTTTACATACCAACTAAGAAATATTGCTCAAGCTTTAGGGCTAATTGATGTCAGATGAACTAATGAGACATACGGCAGAGAAGAAAAATGCATGGGATACATAAAAATTAATGGGTTAAATGGAAGCCTATGATAGATATAAGCTGGTCTGTAACCAAGTCACAAAGGAGATTAGGCAGGCAAAGGCAGATTATGAGAAATCCTTGGCAAAGGATGCAAAGAAAAACAGAAAAGAGTTCTTTATCTATGTAAATTGTAGAAGGAAAGGGACGAATCAGATTGGTCTACTGGATATTGATGGTTCAACAGTTGAGGATCCTGCTCAGGTGGCTAACAAACTAAATGAGTATTTTGCATCTACATTCACACATTATGCAGGAAGGAGAATGCCAGAGATGAAGTAAACTCTGGCAGTGAGCTAGATGATTTTTTAATAACTGAGAGGAAAGTGGAGGAGAAATTGTTGAGGATAAACATAAAAAAGGCACCTGGGGTAGATGGTATCTATCCAGTTATATTAAAGGAAGCAGCAAAGGAAGTAAGCAAACCATTAGCCATAATTATGAGAGCTTCTTTGGACTCAGGGGAGGTACCCATAGACTGGAGATCTGCAAATGTGACCCCAATTCACAAAGGAGGATCAAAGGCTGACACAACTAATTATAGACCTGTGTGTTTAAGTTCTGTTCCAGGAATATTAATGGAGGTACTGGTTAAAGAAGCACAGCAGTATCATCTAGACAAGACTTCAGTTCTAGCTCGGACATAGCATGGTTTTGTTAAGGGAAAGTCTTGCCTGACCAATTTGATTGGATACTATGATGCAGTCACAAAAGAACTGGATGCAGGGAATAACTTTGATATTATATATTTGGATCTTAGAAAGGCTTTTGATACTGTTGCACATGGAAGACTGCTGCACAAATTGGAGCAGTATGGCACTGGAGGCAAATTGCTGCTATGGATAAAGGGATGGTTGAGGGGGAGAAGACAGAGAGTGGTAATCAATGGACACTGCTCATCGTGGATTAATGTTATTAGTGGAGTCCCTCAGGGTTCAGTGTTGGGTCCATTATTGTTTTCTGTATTTATAAATGATATTGATGATGGTATATCAAGCTTAATGTCCAAGTTTGCAGATGATACAAAGGTTGGCAAGGTTGTTAAGGACACTACTGATGCTATGCTGCTGCTGCAACAGGATCTGGAAAGGTTCAGCAGATGGCAAATGAAGTTTAGCACTGACAAATGTAAAGTACTACATATGGGAAAAAGTAACCCCAGAGCAACGTATCAACTCTGTGTTACTGTGGTAGAGAATGAAAAGGACCTGGGGGGTAATGGTGCAGGCAGATATGAAGTTCTCTGAGCAGTGCAGATGGGCTGCAAGGGTAGCTGATGGTGTCTTGTCAATGATATACAGGAATTTTTCTAGCAGGGATAAGGAGGTGATTATTCCCTTGTATAAGGTAATGGTCAGGCCACACCTTGAGTACTGTATACAGGTCTGGAGGCCTCATTTCAAGAAGGATGTAGAGCTGCTGGAACGAGTACAGAGAAGGGCAACATGATTAGTGAATGGAACAAAGGGTTGCTCTTAAGAAGAAAGGCTTAAGTTTTGCAAATTACAGAGTCTGGAGACTAGGCACCAGAGAGGTGATCTGATAGAAGTGTATAAAGCCTTGAATCGTTTGAGCATGCCCAATAACGATGAGATTCTTTCTCTTGCTCAGAATAATCACCTGAGAGGGCATAAATTCAAATTGAGAAAAGACAGATGTAGGATAGATGTGCGGAAATTTGCCTTTAGCCAGCGGGTAATTGGTTGGTGGAACAGACATCCATCCCTTGTTGTGGAAGTTGATAGCCTAAATAAATTTGAGGCTCAGCTGGACAGTTATTTCGAATGAATGGAGGGGTGAAACATGAGTTTTTTTTTTTTTGTTGATTCTGCATAAGCTTGCTTTCTTGCAAGCTTATGCAGAATATAACTAATGCAGAATCATGCAAGCTTATGCAGAATCATATAACTAATGCTAATGACAAACTACCCACTGAAGAAGGGCCAAATAGCCCTGAAATGGTGCCATCTAGGTGGTGGTATCCGATGAGAATAAGTAACAACAGTCTTCTCCTTTGGTGAAGCGTTACTTATTCCAAGTAGTGCAATATCGTGGCAACTTGTTGTGAAGGTATTCACAATATGAGATATAACTTAAGTGATGCTGCCTTTGCATATTTTTGCTAATTCAGAGTTTAGCTGCGTACTAATATGATGTGTTTGCACTAACTTGCTCGTAGCCTGAGGCTAAAGCTCTTAACATATTTCAGTCTTAAAGCTATTTTATTGATTTCAGTTAGTATTTTAGTAGCATCATAAATGAATCATAGTTCCTGACTCCAGGGGCCTCTTCAATGAACTAGATACACTATTGGAAGGAATGAAAAGGTGAAATGGGAAATTTTGTTTTTTTGGCTGATGCTGCATAAGCTTGCTTTGTTGCATCAATTGCCACTACTAATGCTAATTTCACAAGAATTGGAATTTCAAATAGGAGAGCCTATATGAAGAGCCATAATTATCCCTCACCAGAGAGGAATCTATAAGATGACTATGTCCTATACAGAGTTAAGCTAAAACAATTTCCTCTTTTCAGCTGTACTTGAAACACTACAGTGTAGATAGACTGTCACGTTTCAAATACAGGTTTTACCTCATATAACTTATTTATAGTCTGTATTTCATGAATCTTGCCATTGGAATTGTCCCATAATTTCTCATTGACAATGAGAAATTATGGGAGTGAAGTTGAAAAAAATGTAATTGATAATGTTGAAATTTCACGTTTATTTAATGAAAAAGCTTTCGAACCTACAAGCCAATAAGGCTCCTGGAGTATACCCCATAATCTTAAGGGAGGCGGCAAGTGAGTGCATTGAACCATTTAGACTAATTATGCAAGCATCACTGGACTCGGGAGTGATTCCGCCGGATTGGAAATGTGCCAGTGTATCTCCAATACATAAGGCGCCTCCTTAGCCAGGTGGGAAGGAGCAGCAGTGCGTAGCACAAGCTTCTTGATTAGACCGGGGGTTCGAGCCCGTCACCACTAAATATGGAGCATGCGGAAAGGTCAGGGAATGACCACCGCACCGGAGCAATATGGCCTTAGTTGCTAATGCTCCTTAAAAAAACCAAAATCTCCAATACATAAGGGCGGTTCTAAGGGTGAAGTGGGAAATTACTGGCCGGTTAGTCTAACTTCAGTAGTAGGGAAAATCACGGAGACAATGATCAGAGTTGGAATTCAGGATCATTTTGATAGAAATGGAATCCTGAAGGATACTCAGCATGGTTTTGAAAAGGGAAAATCATGTTTAACTAATCTGGTTAGGTATTTTGACAGGGTCACTCAAGAGCTGGACTTTGGGAATAATTTTGACCTTGTTTATTTGGATTTCAGCAAAAAAATTGACTCAGTCCCACATAAGCGGTTACTTGATAAGCTGGAAAAAGTTGGAATCACAGAGAAAATCCTTAGATAGATAACTGAATGGCTTCAGGGCAGGAGGCAGAGGGTTGTGATAAATGGTTATTCCTCAGATTGGGTTGATATAAGAAGTGGGGTTCCCAAGGATCAGTATTAGGACCACTGTTGTTTTTGATTTCCCTAAATGATATTGATGAAGGGATAAGGGCGTGATGTCTAAATTTGAGATGATATAAAGATTGATAGAGTAGTTAATGATCCCCGCAGGCAGAGCTTCTTTAGAATGACCTAGATCAACTTCAGAGATGATCAGAAAATTGGCAGCTATGCTTTAATCCAGAAAAGTACTGTTCCCCAGGTATTGCACCTGGGGAATAGTAACCCCAAAATAACTTATACACTTAGCAGAGTTGAACTAAAGCCAGTAGTGAAGGAAAGGGACTTGGGTGTTACGATACGGTCAGAAATGAAGTTCTCTGAGCACTGTAGACAGGTTGCAAGGAAGGCCCCATGGTGTACTATCGATGTTGTTTGTTTGTTTGTTTGTTTGTTATTTTGATTTTTAGGAGCATAAGCAACTAAGGCCATATTGCTCTGGGAATATGCGGTGGTCATTCCCTGACCTTTTTCAGCATCCTCCATATTTGGTGGTGACGGGCTCGAACCCCGGTCTAATCAAGAAGCATATGCTACGCACTGCTGCTCCTTCCCACCTGGCTACAGAGGTGCCTGTACTATTGATGATTTATCGAACAATCGCTAGTTGAGATAAGGATGTCACAATCCCATTATATAAGGCTGTTGTTAGACCACTCGGAATACTGTGTTGAGGTATGGAGACCACACCTAAAGAAAGACATTGTGCTTTTTGACAGGGTCTGAAGACAGGTAACTTACCTGGTGAGATCGGCAAAACGGCATCCATACGAGGAAAGACTTCAAATATGTGGGTTGCAGAACTTGAAAACTAGGCACCTTAGAGGAGACTTGATTGAGGTGTTTAAGGCTCTGAGAGGCATAACCAAAATGAATAAGGACAAAATTTTCAGTTATAAATGATTCTAGAACTAGGGGCCATAATTTCAAGTTACGGGGCAGTTATTTAGACTGGATTGCAGGAAGTTTTATTTTAGCCAGCGAGTTATAAATTACTGGAATAAGTTGCCTACACGGGTGGTAGAGGCTGACAATTTGGGGAAATTCAAAGGTCACTCCCCTACGGGAGGAGGGACACACTTAGGTTGTCCATTTCCTTTTGTCTTATTCATTAATTATTATTATTATATATATATTTATTTTCTTATTATTATTACTCATTTTATTCTTTTAATTCTTTTTTTGTTATTTTATTATTATTTTTTTTTATTTTATTTTATTTTATTTTATTTTTTGGCTGGTGCAGCATAAGCTGCACCAGCCAAAAAAAAATAAATAAAATAATGGTGGTGCAAGGAAGCCATAGGCTTCCTTGCACCATATGTGGCCATTGCTAATACTAATTTTAATTAATTTTGTATTAATTACAATTAGTATTAATTGTGTAATGTCTGTATAGGGGACTGACAAGCCAAGATTATTCATTGGAAATGCTGATTTGGCTGTGGGATCAGCAAAGTAATTTCCCTTAATTCCAATATAGCTAGAAATTCAGCAGGAGTTTATATCAATTTCACATTTTTAAAGAGAAAAAACTGCTGCTGAAACCAAGATATAACCAAATGCAGTGTATATAATACCATGTTTGCATTGGTGGTACTGTGATCCTTGGCATTAATCGTTGCAATGTATATGCTACATTCAGGAGGAATCATTTTGGATATTATAGTCTCTGGAAAGAGAGCAACAGATCACACAGACTTTAATTGAGGTGTAGACTGACAAGAAGTCACAGCATTCAGCTTGGAATGCTTAATAGAACTGCAGGTAGACAGAAGGCAGAGTATTAGAAATTCACCGAGTTTTTATGGGAGCAGTTATATGCAGGAACAGGAGCATGCCAGAATAGATTGGGGGTTCTTTGGTGTTTATTAGAGTAACCTTGATGGCCATATGTATATCTCTCAGTACACCTTGAACACAAATACCAAAAGAGTGATTAGCAATCTGACAGCATTATACAAATTTTCCTATTGTGCCTAAAAAACAATGTCCACGTGGAGATGGTCTAATAGAGATTTCAGTTTGAAAGCACTGTGCAAAGACTACTAATTCTATCAAAGCTAGAAAGCTCATTTACTTCCACATAAGATTCTGGACAGGAGATGTTCTTAATGCACAAGTAGCAATAGGAAGATTAACCTGATGGTAAATGGGATTCAGCCACTGTTTTTGGCAGATGTACATACTACCATGTAGTGTAGAACAAGCGAGTGTATGACACAGTGTAAGGTGCATTGGTCTGCATCCCAAGAAATGAGGGAGGGAGGGAGAGAAAGAAAGAGAGAGAGCATAGAAGATGATTAAACTTCCTGTGCAGTTGGTACAGAGTTAGTATTAGTAGCGGCAAATGATGAAAGAAAGCAAGATTATACAGTATTACAGAAATATAAAAAAAAAAAAAAAAAGATATTCCTACTTTGCCTATTCATTCCCTCCATTAGTTTATATAGTTCTTATTTAAATTTATTTAAGCTATCAACTTCCACAATAACAGATGCAAATTTGTTCCAACAATCAACCACTCACTGGCTAAAGCTAAAGGCAAACTTCTCCTCATCTATACTGCAACCGTCATTCCTCTGCATGAATTTATGCCCCCTTATATATGAGAAAACATAATTTCAAATTGTTTGAGCAAGAGGAAAAATTTCATCAGCATCGAACTTGTTCAACCCATTCAAAACCTCAATCAGATTCCTCGCAGGTGACTTGTCACTAGACGCCACAATTTGTAGAACTGAAGCCATTCTTGGTAAGAGCACCGCTTTTGTTCCCCTTGCCAATCTCATTCTCTTCTCAGTACTCGTTCCAGCAGCTCTATATCCTATCAAGAAGGAGGCCTCCAGACCAATGCAGTACTCATGATGTGGCCTGACCATTGCCTTATACAATGAGATAATTGTCTACTTATCTCTGCTAGCAATATACAATCCTGTATATCATTGACAAAACCCCACAAGCTTCCCTGGCATCCTGTCTGCACTGCTCAGAGAACTTCATATCTGATTGCACAATTACTCCCAGGTCTTTTTGCTTTTTCCTACCCTGAGTGCACTGCCACACAGTTGGTACATTACTCTGGTGTTACCGCTACTCATATGCACTACTTTACATTTGTCAATGTTAAAGTTCAATTGCTATTTCTCAGCCCATCTGTCTAACTCTTCTAGATCCTGTTGGAGTAACATACTGTCATTAACCACACTGCCAACCTTTGTATTACATGTAAAGTTGGACATTAGGCCTGATATTCCTTCATCAACATCATTGATAAATACAGAAAACGACAATGGGCCAAACAACGAATCCTGGGCAACTCTAGTAATAACATTAGTCTACCAAGATGAATGGCCACTGATTACTATTCTGCCTTCTGACACTCAACCATCCCTTTATCCATAGTAGCAACTTGCCCTAAATTGCACAATTTGTACAGCAGTCTTTTATGTGCAACAATATCAAAAGCTTCCCTGAAATCCAAGTATATGACATCAAAATTATTTTTTTGCATGCAGTTCCTTTGTGACCACATTATAGTATCCAATCAGATTGGTCAGACAAGATTTTACCTCAAACCCATGCTGTGTCTGAAATATAATTGCAGTGTTGTCTAGATGATCCTGCAATGCTTTTTTAACCAGTGGCTACATAATTTTCCCGGGAACAGAAGTTTAACTAACAGGTCATTACTCCGTAATTACTCATGTCACTCTTTGATCCCCCTTTGTAAATTGTGGATATATTTGCACTTTTCAAGACCACTGGTATCTTCTCTGAATCCAAGGATGCTGTCATATTTATGGCTAAAGGTTTACTGCTCCACTTAATATACAGTGGACCCCCACTTTATGATATTAATCCATTCCAGAGACACCATCAAATTCTGAAAATATTGTAAGGTGTACCCAATAACACACCGTTTTCGGTAATTCGTTCTATGACATCGGAAAGTGAAATTTTCGCTATATAATTAAGCTGTTTATCTCCTTGAAAGGTGATTTATATGTTTACACAATGTTTTATGTACACTAATTTAATACAGTAAATTTATTTCAAATAAGCACAACACAAAAATTCACTTTGATTAAAGGATGCAAAAAAAAAAAAAAAAAAAATGCAGCCAACAACAATTACAAATGTTAGTATTGGCTGAGAGGAAGGACCATGTTGTATAGACGAAGACAAATTGTAATCCAATTGAAAAGTGAAATGAGTGGGCGCCGGTTAAAATGATGAATGGTTAGTACAATCAATCACTTTATAGAATCAAATTTCAAAAAACCAATTCAAATCATTAATATGCACTACACTTCCATCGTCATCATATGTTCGGTTATAAGAATCTCAATTTTAAACACCTTTGTGATATTTTTCTAAAACATTTCTGGAGGTCACTGCCATAAAACAAAAATAATTTGCAGTTTCTGGTTTATTGGGCTTTTCTATTTGTGCAATCAATTATGAATGGGTAGTAAACTCGATCTGATTGCATTTGCGATAAAACCAATAGCTGTGGTTTTTATGTTATTATGGTGAAAGGTGTTTCCCCTTCCATGAAATTTTCAATCGCATAAAAACAAATAAATTTGCAGAATCTTCTCTTCATTCCTATTTTATAAGCTTCGTAAACCACTTGAGATACTCCGAATCTCACTTGAGCATATTGTGTTAGTTGCAATTTGTGCATGCATGTTCTTTGTTATTGATTGCTTATATTTTTTACTGTTGTAAACATTAACCCCCCCCCCACAAAAAAAAAAGCCAGTGAACATAAATATCAATTACTTAGTATGTACATATTAATTAAGCAATATATGTAAGAATAAAATTATTTTTATTTTGCTAACCTGTGGAAAATATTATTCTAATTTTCATGTATCATTTAATTTTGTTCATTGTTAAGGTACAGTCGATTCCGGTTATTTGGGACACATCGGGACTAGTTCATTTTGGCCCGATTAAGCGAAGTTTCACGTAAATAGTTAAAAATACAGCTTTAAGATTGATTTTCTGTACGATCAAATCACTTTACGATGGACTCACCATAGTAAAGTCCCATTTACTATACGATATTAGTAAGGGTGATCATCATTGTGATCACGTTTGTGAATTAAAGTTTAATTCTATTAAACAGCTATCATAATTAGCGAAAATAGGAGGAATATTATCCACAGGCTATAAAAGTAAAGATATACTGTATTAAGTACAAATTTACACTTTATTATGTTACCAAATAAAAAATTAAATGATACGAGAAAATTGGAAGAATATTTTTCAGGTTAGCAAAATAAAAACAAATTTACACTTACGAGCATAGCTTAATTAATGCATACTGTAATATGTACATACTAATTAGTTGACATTTCTGCTCACTGACATTTGTGGGTGGTTAAAATTTAAAACAGTAAAAAAGATAAGCAATCAATAACAAAGAACACGTCACACACAAATTGCAAGTAACACGATATGCGCAAGTGAGAACGGAGTAACGAAGCTTAAAAAATAGGAATGAAGAGCAGATTCTGAAAATTAGTTTTTTTTATATGATTGAAGCACTAACAGAAATGCCCATTAACAGGGGACTGCTAATTGTTTTATTGCTTTATGGTTGTGACTCCAGAAATCCAACCGAACCACATGGTATGGTCGGAGACAATCGTAGGGTAATCTCGAGTGTTGCAGACTCCTGCCCCGATTAAACGGCAGGTTGTCCCAATTAAGCGAAGTAAACCCTGGCTATTTTCTCGATTGGGTTCTGTTCTTTAAGATTTGTCCCAAATAAATGGCTGCCCCAATTAACAGGTGGCCCAAATAAGCAGAATCCACTGTATTAAAATGTTAATTTGTGCTTTATATCTTTACTTTTATAACCTGTGGTTAATATTCCTACTATTTTTGCTTATTAGAATTGCTGTTCAATAGAATTACAAGTCAATTCACAAACGTGATCACCATGACCAGCAATTACTACATATCATATAATGAACGAATTTTATTACAGAGAGTCCATTGTAAAGTGATTTGATCATACAGTGATTCCTTTGTGTGATTCCAATCAAAAAGAAATTGTCCACTGTAATTGGATATATCCAACCCAAGCCAAGGGCATTTCTTATTTTTAACTTCAACAATTTCTCTTCCTCTTTCCTTTCAGTTATTACAATATCATTTAGTTCCCTGTTAGAGTTTGACATTAGCATTAGAGGCATATGATGCAAGAAAGCAATCTTACACAGCATCAGCAAAAAAAGAAAAAAAACCTTTCCATTTCACCCATCCATTGGCTTTAAAAATTTAGTCTAGTATTTCTTTCTTGAATTTATTTAAGGAATAACTTCCACAATGACGGATGAATGTTTGCTGCAACAATCAACCACACACTGTATAAAGGCAAATTTCCGCACATTTATTCTACAACTATCTTTCCTCAACCAATCTGATTCTTCCCCTTCCTTCTAGAGTTTACATCAGTAAAGAAGTCTGCTGTTTTTCTTTGCATCCTTTGCCAAATATTTCTCAAATCTGCCTTCGCTTGCCTTTTGCTCCTTTGTGACTTCATTACAGTTTAGCTTATATCTACCATAATCTTCTGTGTAGCCTCATAATTTATAT
Source organism: Mastigoproctus giganteus (assembly GCF_048544385.1). Classification (NCBI taxonomy): domain Eukaryota; kingdom Metazoa; phylum Arthropoda; class Arachnida; order Uropygi; family Thelyphonidae; genus Mastigoproctus; species Mastigoproctus giganteus. The sequence continues at coordinate 104,423,009 of NC_143582.1, read as the reverse complement.
GCATTCCATGCATTTTCCTTCACTGCCTCGAGTCTCATTAGTTCATCTGACATCCATTTAGGCCTAAACCTTCAACAGTAACCACTTCCCTGAAAAATATCTCACGTGTGAATATAGATTCAAAATACACAATTCAGTTTGTTGGCAACCTGAACAGGATCATGAACAGTCAAATCATTGACATCAGTGGACCAACGTGATTCATCTCTTTTTTCTAGTGTTTAAATGAGTAAAGATGTCGTTAGTATTTATCTTTGCATTCTTTGATAAAGATATTCATAATCTGCCTTTGCTTCTCTAATCTCCTTTTGTGTAATGATTGCAGACTACTTTATATCGACCTTAGTCTTCTGTGTTGCCTGATAATTTATATGCATCCCATGATGGATGTGTTCAAGAATATTCAACTTTTTATGAAATATGATTCAAAACAACAACTTTAATTGCATTTTTTCAGCCACAATTCACTTTTAGGAAGAAGGCTTTGCTAATGACAACAATGTACGTAAATAGTCTTTTGCAAAGATAAGCTCAAACTCAATACTGCCCAGGTAAGTTACTTTAAACCTGGCATCAGAAAGCACTCTTCAGGAATTCTATTATTCTATAAGGTCAGGCCACACTTGAGTACTGTATACAGGTCTGGAGGCCTCATTTTAAGAAGGATGTAGAGCTGTTGGAATGAGTACAGAGAAGGGCAATAAGATTAGTGAATGGAACAAAGGGGCGCCCTATAAAGAAAGGATTAAGTTTTGCAAATCACAGTGTCTGGAGACTAGGCACCTGCGAGGTGATCTGACTGAGGTGTATAAAGCCTTGAATGGTTTGGGCATGCTCAATGCTGATGGGATTCTTCCACTTGTTCAGAATAATCACCTGAGAGGACATAAATTGAAATTGAGGAAAGACAGTTGTAGGATAGATGTGCGGAAGTTTGCCATTAGCATTAGTAGAGGTATATGATGCAAGAAATGGGAGCTTATGCAGGATCAACCGATCCTGCATAAGCTCCCATTTCACCCCTCCATTCGTTCCAAGTACCTGTCCAGCTCAGCCTTAAATTTATTTAGGCTATCAACTTCCAGAACAAAGGATGGAAGTCTGTTCCACCAACCAACCACCCACTGACTAAAGGCAAACTTCCACACTTCTATCCTACATCTGTCTTTTCTCAATTTGAATTTATGCCCTCTCAAATGATTATTCTGAGCAAGAGGAAGAATTCCATCACCATTGAGCATGGTCAAACCATGAAGGCTTTATACACCTCAATCAGATCACCTCGCAGGTGCCTAGTCTCCAGACACTGTAATTTGCAAAATTTAAGCCTTTCTTCGTAAGAGCAACCCTTTGTTCCATCCACTAATCTTGTTACCCTTCTCTGTACTCATTCCAACAGCTCTACATCCTTCTTAAAATGAGGCCTCCAGACCTGTATACAGTGCTCAAGTGTGGCTTGACCATTGCCTTATATAAGGGGACAATCACCTCCTTATCCCTGCTAGAAAAATTCCTGTATATCATTGACAAAACACTATGAGACAAGACACTTTAGCTAGCGGGTGGTTGAGTGATTGCTGGAACAAAATTCCATCTGTCGTAGAAGTTGATAGCTTAAACAGATTCAAGGCAGAACTAGACAAACATTTGGAGCAGGTGTATGAGTGAAATGAGAAGGGGGAGGTGGTTTTTTTGTTTTTTGGCTGATGCTATATAACCTTGCTTTCTTGCATAATGTGCCCTTGCTAATACTAAAAGAAGAGCAAGCAATTGAGAGATTTTGTTAAAATGTGCTTAATCATTTCATAATGGATGGCATTCTTACTATCCTACACTGTAGTGTTTTTAAAGGTGAGAGCTCTTGTATGGTAAACAACCCTACTTTTTATTTTTCTTTTCCAGGATTGGAAACTCTGGGGATTAAGATGGAGTTGCAGTGATTTCAGAAAATATTTATTCAAGAATGGTAGGTATTGCAGTTGAATCTGTGATAATGTATTCATAAGCATTGTTAATTGATGTACATTGGAGAAACAATGTTGTGCCACTGGGAAAACAGATAAATAAACGGTTGAGTTAATTTGTTTAATAAACAGGTTAGGAACCAAAAAACAAAAGTAATAAACAAGAAAGCAAGCTTATATAACATCAGCCAAGAAAAAAAAAAAAAATCCAATTTTCCCTAATATATCAATTGCATTGGAGAAAATATGTGTAGCAAAAATGCGCATTATAGCAGAACTGACTGTATCTACCATCTGTGTCTCCTCAATTTATATGCACCCCATGCATTTTTCTCCTCTGCCACAAGTCTCATTAGGTCATCTGACATCGATTCAGGCCTAAACCTTGAACAATATTTCTTAGTTGGAATGAAAAGCCTAGTAGCTTCCAAGATTAATTTCTTGAATTAGGATTTGCTGTTGGTAACATCATCAGTTAGTCCCACTGTATAGAATTTAAAAAAAAAAAAAAAAAAACAACTTTGAGACCACTGTAGTTACCTTTACAAAAGCAAAAACCCTTCCCTTTACCCCTGATGATAGTTACATCTTTAAGTAAATCCCACATCAGTACACTGTGATCACAGCCACCTGGTGGTTCTTTTATCTGCAGATTCTTAATGCATGAAGGATCACTGCTGATAATCAGATCAAGAGTATTACTCCCTCTGATTGCCTCTCTCTGATTGCTGCTGTAGAAAACAATCGTTCAATAATCCCAGAAAAGTCTTACTAATGTGTGTGAGTGACCAACCAGTTCCAGTCTATATCTGAGAAGTTAAAATCCCCCATTAGAAGACAATCTGATTTACTGGCCTACTCTATTTCTCTGTTCATTATACTCAGTCATTACGGCTATTACTCCTACTCTCAACTTGGTTTTCCCAGTGCCATGACTCACACCACTGACTCAACATTGCATTGTCCATCAATGTCAATTGGATGCACTTGCTTAGATTTTGTGTGATTCTTTAATAACAGCATAATAATCCCTCCTACCTTCCTGTCCTGTCTACCTTTCTGTACACATTGTACTCCTCAAATACCAGTTGTATACTGCTTATATCTGTGTAACACCAACGTCTCTGATATCCCAATAATATCCACCTTTGATATCTTGACCAGCACTTCAAACTCAACAAATTTATTAACTATACTTCCAGCATTGTGGTATACATAAATGCATGTACACCACATACTAGCATTGGTATACATGCACCTGTTCCTACTGTTAGTTTCCCTTACACAGCCCATGTATTTACTTGTTCCACTTATGACTACCAGCAGTCCTGGAAATCCCCAGCACCTTACTTTCCAGGCTTCTGCTCATTCTAATAGAAGCAGCGCAAGAATCACTTTTGCCTCTGCCCGTGGCCACTGTTAATCTTTTAGTCTGTGTATCCCCCCCCCTCCCCAAGCTAGCAGTTTTCTAATCCACCTGACACTTCCTCCATACCATCAGAAAATATTCTTGCACCCTTTCAATTTAAGTGAAAATTCTACCACTTGAGCCTTGCACAATCTCTCCAAGGCCGAATTGATAGACAAGGCTCGCATAATATACTCCCTCCTATAGTGTCTGGGCAAAATTGCAGATACTTTCAAATTTAATCCTAACTTGCAGCTTTTTTCAACATTGACCTATAATTGTTAAGTAATTCTGCCGGTCTCCTACTATTAATATCATTAGTGCCAACGTGTACAACTATATCACCTTTTGTGCACTTAAAAGATGATATCTGCTCTACAACATCAACTTTTGCTCCTGGCAGACATTCCCTGGTCCTGTTCCACCTATCATTTTATTATTATTATTAGCCATATGGTGCAAGGAAGCCTGAGGCTTATTCTGCACTAGACAAAAAAAAAAAATTCCCTAGTTACCCCTGAGAGAGAGAGAGAGTCAGTCAAAAGTTTTGCATAATATATTCCTTGTTTCCCTGACAATAGAGTCACCAACCATAACTAGTTCCTATGGGACCAGCACATTCTGCCTTGGAAATTGCCCCTGTGTTGCCTGATACACAAGAGTGATGTCTAGTGTTGAGTTCGGCAGCTGAGAGCTTGATGGGCCCCTCATATTAATTTCTTCGAGGGCATCTACCCTACATCTCAAACTCATGTAGATGCCCATCGGAACGCTGAGTTGGTGCCTAATTTCTTGACACTCTAGGCACTTAGCACACACATCCTCCATGGCTAGATAATGTCCTGTTCTCGAAATGTCTGCAAAAATTTCACACTTTGCACATTTTTTGAGACTGATGTGTTGAAGAATAGCTCCCTTCGTTTCGACCCCAAGCCACAGCAATCCTACTAATCTCTGATCATTGCTTTGCAGCTCTATTCTGAGTCATGATTTCTGTTTAAATACAATTCAATTAACAAATGAAATTTAATAAGATTAATAAATTTTATTGATAATACTATACTAAGCTAACTGAATCCAAATTTAGTGGCCAACCCTTCAAACCCTTCAGAATAAAGAGCAGGTGACATTTTCTCTATGGGCATCTCACCACTTGAGTGGTGAAATACCTGAGATATCAGGTACCTAGGTGTTGGATCTGATAGGGCTTCAGTTCTGGTCTTCTTTCCTGAAGTGATGATCAGTGGTGGATTAAGGATAGTTGGGGCACCTAGGCAAATTATATTTGCCCCCCCCCACAAAGAAAATAATAATAAAAAAAAAAGAAAAAAAAAAATAAATAAAAGTTAGGTGGCAAATAAATGAAATTTTGTACTTTTGAATTTTTTGCTTAAATTTTTGCTTAAATTAATCAAGATTTTTATGATGTTTACTGAAAACATTAATCTATTTTAGAACACTATAGGAAAATGTCTTGGCTTGGGGCCCCTAGGCACATGCATGTGCCTTAATGGGTAATCTTCCACTGGTGATGTCTGTATTAGTGTCATTTTTTTGGTAGGGGTACCACCAGAAGAAAAGTTTAGATTAGCAGCATTAATATTATTTTACTTTATTTATTTTTATTATTATTATTTTGGTTCAGTTCCCTGGCTCCCTAGTCACCACTCAGCAGAAATGGTACGCCCACTACCCAGAAAGCAATAAATGCATCTGGATGTGGGAAGCCAGACACCTGCACCACTGCCAGCCCAAATTCTGTACCTTGAACCAGCAGGTTAAAGGCATGGCAGTGACATAGTTGACTCTTGCAGGTAAACTCACTAGCTGAATGATCCTGGATAAGCCATCCTAGGACCACCCACCTTGCTGAAGTTAATGTGTAGAACCAGCATATCACTGGAGGTTGTCCCCCACATGTACAAGTGCCATTGTCAGCACTATCCTACATGGTGTTATATCCACTGAAATCCTCATAATGATAAAAATGGGCAAGGCAATTGCATCATAACATCAAGGACTCTCTGGAGGATGTCAATCCTATGTGGGAAATACACGAAAGCCCAGTGATCAGGAGCGGGAGTGCACACGCTCCTTGAGTAGACCAGGGTTCAAGCCCCTGACTGCTAAATATGATCGATCTGCCAATCCGCACTGGACCAGCGTGGCAGATTATGGTCCATTTCCCTCAACGTGAATTGTTGAGGAGGCTTCCATCCTGCAGTGGGTTGATAATGCCTGCGGTTTAACTTTTTTATACTATTAAAGAAACCTAACTGTTATTCCTATTGTGACAAGTCTGTATGTTGATCATGAGTAACAAAGGCTGAAATGGGGTTTGGTTGTCCATAAGGATACCATCCCCACTTAAGTCCTCACTAATGATAGTAAGGTTATGCCAGATGAGCTCATCATTAGACTTCAAATATATCTCTTACAGGCAAAAACAACTGGTTCATGATTTTGTAGGAGGACCCTGAAGTCATCTATATTTTCTCAGAATCTGACAATTCCACTGTAAGAATTTCGCCATTATTTTGGTTTCATGGATTCACCAGCCATCTTCCCAAGTGTTGAGGGCTTATTTTTCTGTCTTGGATTTATCCTTTTTTGGAGAAGAATGGCTGTTGATCAGTGTCTATTTTTTTTACTTAGCCAAAAGTTCCAAGACTGATTCATCTGTTATCTGCTTCAATTTTTAAATAAAAAAAAATTATTAAAAAAAAAATAGATGTTGAATTGAAGCAGATAACAGATGAATCAGTCTTGGAACTTTTTGCTAAGTAAAAAAAAATGGACACTGATCAACAGCCATTCTTCTCCAAAAAAGGATAAATCCAAGACTGAAAAAAATAATTTGCTCTTGACAATTCAAAGGCTTTCGATCATGTTTGGCATAAAGGTCGTCTAAACAAGCTTCCATCTTATGGTTTGCCAACTCTTTTTCGTAATTGGTTATCCAGTTTTCTCTCTGATCACTCACTGAGGGTGATAGTAGATAGCTGTCTGTCTTCTAATTCTGGTGTCCAAGGTTCATTTCTTTCCTCCACTCTTTTGCTCTTGTATATTAATGACCTTCCATTGACTGGAAATCCCATCCATAGTTTTGTTGATGATAGCACATTGCATTCCACTTTTTTTGAGAAACCTTGCCCTGCTTAAGCAGCTTGAACTTCTCGAATATCCGCTACCAATTCCTTAAATGACAATCTCCAGGTACTTCTACAGTGGGGCAAAGAAAACTTAGTTGATTTCAGTCCTTCTAAAACTCAGTTCTATGTTATATCTCGCAAAAAGGGTCCTTCTGCTGCTATGCTCATCTTTGGTGACACTGATTTCTAGGCAGGATGGTATATATCTTTTGAGGATTGCTCTGACTTCTAATCTCTATTGGCACAAGCACATTACAAATATTTCTTCCACTGCATCTAAAAAACTTGGTTTTCTCTTTCGCTCTCTGCATTACTTTTCTTCCAAACAGCTGTTCACCCCATACCAATCGCAAATCTGCCCTACCACTGAACATCTGGGGCGGTGCCCCCAAAACCTCTAGATTCCATTCAGAAGAGGGTAGGTTAGGTTAATAAGTGACTCATCTCTAACAGAGTCCATTCTCTGTCTCATAAATGTACTGTTTCTGCTGCATGCCTTTTCTACAGTTACTTCCATAGGCACTGTTCTTCTGAATTATCTTCTATAATTCCAGCTCTCTTTCAAAACATGTGCCACCAGTAGCGAACATCCATTTACTGTCCATCTTCAAACTCACAGACCCGGCTTTTCATCTCCCTCATTTATTTGTTCAATTGTCGTTTTCTAGAACAAACTTCCTCCATACGTATTTCCTGAAAATTACAGTCTACAGAAGTTCGAGTCAAATGTCAACAATTATCTTCTTTTGTCTTCTCAACTTCCAACCCATGCAGAGCACTAAGTACTAGAAGTTCTAATACCTCTCATGTTTGGGGGCGTCATGAAAAAAAAAAAAAAAAAAAACACAGGTCACTATCCAATGGTGATGATGATGATTTTGATTTTATTGGCGCAAAAACAACTAAGGTTATACTGCGCCAAGAAAATATTAAAGTATCAACAAAGATAAATTCTGGTAACCTTTAAAAAGGTTACCTCGTCAAATTGTTATATATATATATATTTATTTATTTAAAAGTAAATGATCCAATTTATATATGTGTATATATTTTAATGGCTTGTAAAAACTTAACTGCTGACACGTGGTCGTTGTCTGATAAAATCTGACTGAGTGTATAAGGCTCAGTCGGATGAGTAAAAGCGGTAAAATATATATTGCGAACATGGGTAAAATTAACGCAATCTATTAAAATATGCTTTATTGATAAAATGGTGTCGCAAGACTCACACATAGGAGGGTCATCTGCCCTCAGCAGAAACGAATGTGTCAGATGACTGTGTCCTATGCGGAGTCGAGCAAGAACAACTTCCTCGCTCCGATTCCTGCGCAGACTGGACTGCCAAGTTTCTATTACAGGCTTTATTTGATAAAATTTATTTGTTCTCTCTCTATGCCATAGTTCTTGCCATTGGGAATCTATCTTGTTGCGTATTATTTGCCTGTAGTCTATATATGGGACTGACAAGCAATGATTATTAGTGGAAGCTGCTGATTTGGCTGCAGTATCAGCCAAATCATTTCCCCTTATCCCAATGTGGCTAGGAATCCAGCAGAAGCGGATATCAACTTGTATTTGTGAAGAGAATGTATCTTCTGCTGAACCCGACAGAGAACTGGATCAGAGTTGTGTCTCAAAGATAATAAAGCCTGTAATACACTCAAAGAATCAGAATATATTATTGACCTCTGCCATTGACAAGTTCGAATGTGATCCAAGGCTAATCTATAGCATGCAGCTCTGCAGTGTATATGCTGGATTCAGGAAGAATCTGCTGAGATATTATAGTGTCCCGAAAGCCAACAGCAGATCCTACGCTCGATTCAGACTTCGAGCCATCTGTGTAAACGGGCAGGAAGTCTGAGTGCTCAGCACGGTGTGCAGAATAGAACTGCTGGTAGACAAATGATGGAGTCTCAGACTGCCCATTTCTTAAGGGAAAAGTCACACAATGGGGTATGAGCATGCCAGGGTAGAAGAGTTTCTTTTGGTGTTTGTGCAACCTTGTCTACCATGATGTTAAACTCTCTGAGTAGCTCTTGGACACGAATACCAAAAGGTCAGTTGGCAGTCTGACAGATATTGTACAAGTTTTCCCAACGTGGCTCAAAAATGGATGTCCACGTAGGATGGTCTGGGCAGGGATTTCAACTTTAAAGCATAGTTTAAAGACAACTGCTTATGTCGAAGGGTAACGGTGGTTCATTTACTTCGACGTATAAGCACTGAACAGGAGATGTTCGAAATGCTCCAGTAGCGATACAGATAGCCTGATGGTGGACAGGGTCCAACCATCGAAGGACACTATCTCGGGCTGAGGAGTATACCTGGGACCCGTAATCTAATTTGGATCGTACAAGTGCACGATAATACATAATAGGGTGCACCTGTCTGCTCCCCAACGCGTAGAGGAGAGAGAGCGAAGAATATTTAGTCCCCACGTGCACTTTGTACGAAGTTGATGAATATGTTCTAGAAAGGTCAACCTTTTTATCAAACACAAGTCCCAAGAATTTTGTGTCTGACACTACTGGAATAGCATTTTGTCCGAGCCTTAATTCAGGTTCAGGATGAAGATCACGCTTACGACAAAAGTATGCACAAACGGTCTTCTCCGGCGAGAACCTGAAGCCATTGGCAAGTGCCCAGGAATTAAGGCGATTGAGGCTTGTTGCAGTTGTCTTCCAATAACCCTCATGTTGCATGACTCACAAAATATGCTAAAGTCATCAACATAGAGGGCACAGTTTACAGTTGGAGGAAGTTGTTCTGTGATGGAATTTACTTTGATGGCGAAAAGCGTGACACTTAATACTGATCCTTGTGGTACTCCCTCCTCTTAGCAGAAGGGACGAGAGAGTGAGGATCCCACACGAACTTGGAAAAATCGATTGGCTACAAAGTTTCTAATAAAAATGGGGAGATGCCCTCTAAGACCAAGGCTATGCAAATCTCCAAGTTGTGTCATAAGCTTTCTCCATGTCAAAGAACACTAACACCAAGTCTTTGCGTTTTAGGAAAGCATCCCGGATGGATGTTTCCAGTCTAATTAAGTGATCAAGAGTTGATCTGTTTTTCCGGAAGCAGCACTGGATGCTGGAGAGAAGATCATTCGATTCTAAATACCACATTTACCGAAAATTAACCATTCTCTCCAGGATTTTTCACGGACAGCTCGTCAGAGCTATAGGACGATAATTAGTTTAGGATCCTTTCCTGGCTTCGCAAAGGCAAGCACAAATGCCATGCGCCAGGAATCCAGAAATTGCTCTTTTATATAGATTCTGTTATACAGAACAAGCAGGTGATCCATGGATGCAGGTGACAGATGTTTCAGCATTTCATAATGGATGCCATCTGGTCCAACAGCACTTGCCTTGGAATGGTAGAGAGCTCGTTTTAGTTCCTGCTGAGTGAAAGGTACGTTGTAGGGAAAAAAGCCTTTCGATGTTAAATTTAGTGCCTCTTTTTCTGTTTTATGTTTCAGGACCAGGAACTCTGGGGAATAGGATGATATCCCAGAGATGTTTGAAAAAGTTTCCCCAAGAGCATTGGCTATTGCAGTGGGCTCTGCAATAGTGCATCCATTATAGTCTAGGATCGATGAAGGGTGGGATGTATATTTTCCCTTCATTTTTTGGATTTTATCCCAGACTACCTTAGAGTTGGTAGACTGGTTAATAGATGATGTAAAACAGATCCATGATTCCTTTTAACTCTGACGGCGAATGTAGCGTGCTTTCGCTCGGGCACGCTTGAAGGCTATTAGATTAACAGTGGTAGAATATCGGCGGAATATCCCCCACGCTTTGTTTTGAACCTTTTTTGCTGCTGTGCATTGTGAATTCCACCATGGTTTGGGAAATGGTGGAAACTGGGCAGATTTTTTTTGGGATAGCATTCGCAGCTGCTTGGACAATAATTTCTGTGATGTACGTTACTGCATCATTGATAGGCTCCTGACTGACTGTACTGAGGTCAAAATTTGCCTGATGTTGGAAGGCAGGCCAGTCAGCCTGATCAATCTTCCACCGTGGTAACCTGAAAGGAAGACAGTCTCTCACTGTGTAACGAGGTTATCACAGGGAAGTGATCACTTCCGTATGGGTTCTCATCCACTTCCCAAGTGAAAGAAGGGAGTACACAAGGGGAGCAGATAGAGAGATCAATGGCAGAAAAAGTACGGGTAGGCATGTGGAAGGTGTTTGTTCCAGTATTTAGAAGGGAAAGATCATTGTCATTTAGCATACGCTCTATGACTCGTCCCCTTCCATTGATGTTAGCACTACCCCACAGGGCGTTATGTCCACTATCCAATGGACCTTTGAATCTATTCAAACTGTCAGACTCAGCTACCTGCAAAGGCAACTTGTTGTAGCAATCAACAACTCACAGGCTAAAAGAAAAATGTACGAACTATGTACCAAAAAGAAATACTAATGGAGGAAGCTGTTTTGTAATTATGTTCACTCTGCCTGAAAAAAATGTAAAGCTAAGGAACAACCCTTGGGGAACTCCATATTTTTGACAAAAAAAAAAAAAAATGGGACATGCCAGAACTAATATGAACCTGTAAGAGACATTTAGACAAATATAGGAACACAACTTCTAAGTAGATAGAGGTCTTTTAAAACACTATACCTCCATGTGGTGTCATAAGCTTTTTCCATGTCAAAGAAAACTGATACCAAGTGTTCATGCTTTATGAATATTAGTAAAATAATAAGGAGTTTACCTCAATATAGTAAGTAGAACACTTTCGTATGATACCCTCCAGAAATTAAAACGGAAAAACCAAAAAAACGACAACTTACCGGTACATAAGAGTAAAATATAAATAATTAAATAATCAATTTAAAACAATTAAAAATCAAATTAACGCAATTAAAAGAATCTAACGAAAATATTCAAAACGTTTTTCCTTCCTGAAGCTGACAATGCTTTTCGACCGTATGTCGTGATCACAGGAATGAAAATTACCGAATCGGGTTAAACCTGAAGCTTAAATAGTGATTATTTGTCTTCGCGCATGCGCGAAAAGGTCCACATATCAGAGATCAGATATGGCCGCCGAACTTTAACAGAATTCTCGTGTAATTTAATTTCAACGGTTTCTGCAATTAATAGTCGCGTATAATTAGGTTGAATGTTAAGTATTTTGGCCTCGTTAAATAAAAAAGTGTTTTTCGTTAATGGCATGAAAGGCTAATTCTGATGCTGCTGAACGAGAAGAGGTGCGATAAATTAAAAAATTATCTACATCCGAACGATTGGTCAGTATTGAAGACCTCCACAGATTTGCGACGGGAAGCACAGGCCTCAGAAATAAAAAACAGACATGTTGATAAGTTGCAAACATTATCGGATAGGTCAAGACACGTTCATGCGAATTCTAACACATTGTAGCGGGCTTACGACCAAGTTCATACGAGTTGGGTGACAACCCCCCCCCCCCACAGACACACAACGTACTACCACAGAATATGTCAGCTAGTTCACGAACATCCCCTCGCCCAGTATTCAATGAACCGACATATCAACAGGTTACAAATCTTTCCTCGTGTACCCTATCGCAGGACCAGATTTCACTTTTATCCGAAGGACTAAATTATAATTTACCACCTCGAAAACTACCTAAAAAATAATGCGTAAGTGATATTGAATTTGGACTTCGTAATGTTCCACAAAAAGATGTATTTATTAAACAAGTTAACCAAGTAGTGAATAACATAAAAGAAATGAGACTTCCTAAATTGAATACACATGACAGTTCAGCTTTACGTGAACTTTGGGGAAATAAGGACATTATTATACAGAGGGCAGATAAAGGAGATACAGTGGTAATACTAGATAAACATGATTATATTAATAAGTTAGATTCAGTTGTGTCAGATACCTCCACTTATTGTGAAGTAGACCCGGCACTGTTTATCAATTTGGTCAATCAATACAAATCAATACACGTATCGAAAAAATGACTACATTACTATGGTTCGGTTAAGGGAATTGAAGTCCAGAACATACAATATTCCTGCACTTTTCGGTCATTTAAAATTACACAAGACTGGTATTCGACCTATTGTTTCCTACAGGAACTTGGCATTTTCATCCTTAGCCACACATGTATATAACATTATAAAACCCTTTAGACAGGTAATACAATTTGGGATTAAGAACTACGATACATTATTTAATAATCTTAAAGTAGACTCGGCGACAATGACAATTTATTCTCACTAGATGTTACCTCGTTATATACGAATGTAAACGTTGAATACACATTAGATATTATTTGGGATATGTTAAATAAAAACTCGACACCGATTAATTATACGAAGCTACATATTAAGGAAATTTTTCACTTAATTAAACTGTTAGTTGAGGCCAACTACATCACCTTTCGAGACAAAGTGTACAAACAAATTTTTGGATTACCAATGGGTTTGAGCCTGAGTGGCTTAATGTCAGAGATTTATCTCTCAACAATTGAGCATATACATTTGACACCTTTTCGACCCCGTATCACTTACAATGGAGGTATTTAGACCATGTTCTAGTTTTTACCGATAGTAGTACTATCCAAGACATTTTACATTCCTTTAATAATATTCATTCTAGATTCAAATTTACATTGGAAAGGGAGGATACAGATACAAAGTCATTTAAACTTTCTAAATTCAAGCTTACCCGGGACTCGAATAAAATACAATTTAGCATCTATCGAAAACCTACAAACACCGGTATGCTTCTACATTATAATAGCTATCACCCGTTCACCTACACAAGATCTTTAATCAATTTCTAAATGCCTATAAATATTCAACGATGGAATCTGCTTTGGACTCAGAAATACAAATATTAACTAGCAGATTCTTAAACAGGGGTTATTCCATTACCACAATAAACCGAATTAGGGTACAGGCTAAGGATAGGATACAAAATACTACACCAATCAACAATAGTAATATCAAAAAATACTTTATTTCTGTCCCATATGTTGAACAGTGGTACAAACAGCTTAACAGATTCTTTAAAGGTACCGAATTTAAAATTGTAGCTAGGCCAATACAGAAGTTACATACTATACTGAACAATCGCTCGGTTCTTTCTGCGTTTGCAACACAAATTAATGATCTGGTATACAACATTTCTTGCGGTGATTGCGACTCTTCTTACCAAGGTTCAACGCGATTTTCTCTTAATATTCGTGTAAATCAACATGAAGCCTCTGTTCGTGCTTCTCGTTCAGCAGGGTCAGAATTAGCCTTTCATGCCATTAACGAAAAACATACTTTTTTATTTAACGAGGCCAAAATACTTAACATTCAACGTAATTATACGCGACTATTAATTGCAGAAGCCGTTGAAATTAAATTACAAGAGAATTCTGTTAATGTTCGGTGGCCATATTTGATCTCCGATGCGTGGACCTTTTCGCGCATGCGCGAAGACAAATAATCACTATTTGAGTTTCAGGTTTAACCCGATTCGGTAATTTTCATCCTGTGATCACGACATACGGTCGAAAAGCGTTGTCAGCTTCAGGAAGGAAAATCGTTTTGAATATTTTCGTTAGATTCTTTTAATTGCGTTAATTTGATTTTAAATTGATTTGAATTGTGTTAAATTGATTATTTAATTATTTATATTTTACTCTAATGTACCGGTAAGTTGTCGTTTTTTTGGTTTTTCCGTTTTAATTTCTGGAGGGTATCATACAGAAGTGTTCTACGTACTATATTGAGGTAAACTCCTCTTATTATTTTACCAATATTATTATCAACGTAGAACATATTGAGTATTACAGCTCTGATTCATACTATGCTTTATGAATGCAACAATTGCGTTTTCTAATCTAATCAAATGATATCTTGCATTGGTTTCATCGGAAAATGAGGCTTTCAAAGATTTAAAGACAAAAAAAAAAAAAACTGCACAACCATAACTCCTCATTTTGAATTTATGTCCCCTAGTGTGTGTAGCCAGAGCAAGAGTCAGGATGCCATCAGCACTGAGCTTGCTCAATCAATTCAAAGTTTTAATAAATTCAAGAAAGAAGTGGACAAACGTTTGGAGTGAATGGATAGGTGAAATGGGAAGTTTTTTTTTTTTTTTTTTTTTTTTCCTTCTTTTGGCTGACGCTGTGAAAGCTTGCTCAGTGCTGATGGCATCCTGACTCTTGCTTAGGTTACACACACTTTTTTTTTTTTTTTTTTGTCCTCGCTTTTTCCCATTATATATGGGATCAGCGTTTTTATTGTTTTGGCATGCAATTTTTACGGCCGGATGCTATTCCTGACCCCAGTCCTCACCCTTTATCCGGGCTGGGGATATGCAGTGGTCATTCCCGGACCCGCATCCTCCGTATTTGGTGGTCACGGGCTCAAACCCTGGTCTAATCAAGAAGCATGTGCTACGCACTACTGCTCCTGGCTATGGAGGCTACACACACACACACACACACACACACACACACACTAGGGGACATAAATTCAAAATGAGGAGTGATGGTTGTGCAGTTTCATATTATGCCTCTACTAATGCAGGATACTACATTTAACATTAGTTGAGGCATATGATGCAAGAGAGCAAGCTTATACAGCATCAGCTAAAGACAAACTTCCGCACATTTATTCTGCAACTGTCTTCCCTGAATTTTAATCTATGCCCCCTCAGGTTCGAAATCTGAGCAAGCAAAAGAAACCCATCAGCATTGAGCCTGCTGAAACAATTTAAGGCCTAATACACCTCAATCAGATCATCTCGCAGATGCCTAGCCTCCAGACACTGAAATTAGCAGAAATCAAGTCTTTCTTGCTAAGACCACCATTTTGTTCCCTTCGCTAATCTTGTTGCCCTTCTCTGTACCTGTTGCAGCACCTCTACATCCATCCTGAAATGATGCTACCAGACCTGTATGCAGTGCTGAAAATATGGCCTGACTATTGCCTTATACAATGGGATAAACACCCCCTTATTCATGCTAAATTACTGTACATCATTGACAAAAACCCCATGAGTTGTCCTGGATGCCTATCTCCACTGCTGAGGAGGGAACTTCATATCACACTGCACAATTCTTCCTAGATCCTCTTCATTTTCCACTAAACTGAGTGTAATAGTACAGTTGACACATTATTCTGGAATTAATGCTACCCAAATTTGATAGGATACTATGATGGTTACAGAGGCTACCCAAATTTGATGCAAAAAATAATTTTTATATCATATACTTGGATTTCAGGAAAGCTTTTGATACTGTTGTACGTGAAAGACTTGGAGCGGTATGGCATTAAGCGAAAGTTGCTACAATGGAGAAAGGGATGGCTGAGTGGGAGATGACAGAGAGTAGTAATAAATGGACATGGCTCTTCATAGACTAATGTTATTAGTGGAGTCTCCCAGGGTTCAGTGCTGGGCCCATTGTTGTTTTGTGTATATATCTATGATATCGATGAAGGCATATCAGGCTTAATATCCACATTTGCAGAGGGTGCGAAGGTTGGCAGGGTTACCTGCATTTAGAATTAGTTGCAGTAGCATTAGTAGAGGCACATTATGCAAGAAAACAAGCATCAGCCAAAAAAAAAAAAAAAAAAAAAACCATTTCACTCATCCATTTGCTCCAAAAGTTTGTCCACTTTTTCCTTGAATTTATTTAAGCTATCAACTTCCACTACAGATCGAAGTTTGTTCCAGCAATCAACTACTTGCTGGCATAGGATGATAGGATTAATTTCCTTTTTATTTATTTTTTATTTCATTTTATTATTATTTTTTTTATTTTTTTTTATTTATTAATTATTATTATTTAGTTATTTATTTTATTTATTTTTTGTTTTTATCATTGTTTTGTTCGGATTTTTTTTTTTTTTTTTTTGGCTGGTGCAGCATAAGCCATAGGCTTTCTTGCACCATACGGCCGTTACTAATACTAATACTAAATGCAAATTTCTGCAAATCCATTCAACAAATGTCTTTCCTCAATTTCAGTTAATGCCTCTTGAGGTTTGTAATCTGAGCATGAGGAAGAATCCAATCAGCATTGATCCTGCTCAATCCATTCAAGGCTTATACCCTTCAATCAGATCACCATGCAAGTACTTTGCCTCCAGATGCTGAAATTTGCAGAACTTAATCCTTTCTTTGTAAGAGCTCCCCTTTATTCCTCTCACCAGTCTTGTTGCCCTTCCCTTTACTCGTCCTAGAAACTCTACATCCTTCCTAAAATTAGGCTTCCAGATCTGTACACAGTACTCAAGGTGTGGCCTGGTCATTGCTTTATACAAGGGGATAATTATCTCCTTATCCCTGCTAGCAAAATTCTTGTATATCTTAGAAAAGACTCCCATGACCTACTCTGGCAGACTGTCTGCACTGTCAGAAAACTTCACATCGGATTGCACAATTATCCACTGGTCTCTTTCATTCTCCACTACCCTAGTGTAACACCACCCATTTGGTACATTTCTCTTGGCTTACTGCTACCCATATGGAATACTTTACATTTGTCAAAGTTAAACTTCGGTTACCACTTCTCAGCCCATCTGCCAAACTTTTCCAGATCCTGTTGCAGTAGCATACTGTCATTAATAACCCTGCCTTTATTAATTATACACTATTTTAAACCAATAGTGTACAGTAAATAAAGTAGTAACATGACTTTTCATTTTCAAATTATCTTTACTAGTGCATAAAAAATAATTGGGAATTCAATAATTAAATTTACCTCCATCTTTTGTAGAGATGACAATCAAGAATTTATTCCACAAAGAGCAGTATCCATCGATTACCACTCTGTGTTCATCTACTCGATCATCCTTTTATTCATTGTAGCAACTTGCCCTTAATGCCAAACTGCTCCAATTTGTACAGTATTCTTGCATGTGCAACATTATCAAACTTTCCTAAAATCCAAGTACATGAGATCAAAATTATTTTTTGCATCCAATTCCTTTGTGACCAAGTCATAGTATCCAGTCAAATTGGTCAGACAAGACCATGGGTTTGTTAAGGGGATGCCCTTAACAAACCCATGCTATGTCTGAATTATTACTGTAGTCTTGTCTAGATGATTCTGCAATGCTTCTTTAACCAGTGACCCCATTATTTTAACCAGAATAGAAGTTAAACTAACAGGACTGTAATTATTCATGTCACCCTTTGATACTCCTTGTTAACTGGAGATACATTTGCACACCTCCAGTCGTGGGGACTTCCCCATAGTTCAAGAATGCTCTCATAATTATGGCTAGGTGTTTACTTACTTCCTTTGCCACCTCCTTTAATATAACTGGATAGATCCCAACCGCCCCAGTGCCTTTCTTATGTTTAACTTCATAAATTTCTCCTCTACTTTGTTCTCATTATTGCAAAATCATTTAACTTCCTGTTAGAGTTTGATAAACATCTGGTCTTCTACTCATTGAATAAATCCTCATATGTGGATTTATTGAATAAATCCTCATGTAGATGCAAAATACTCATTTAATTTAGCAGCTACATGAAAATGATCATTACAGTCAAACCACTGATATCAAACAGACCAATCTGATTCATCCCCTTCTTTTTAGAGTTTATATAAGTAAAGAAGTCTTTACTGTTTTTGTTTGCATCCTTTGCCAAAAAAAGATTTCTCATAATCTTCCTTCACTTGCCTAACCTCCTTTCAGACAGGATTACAGACTAGCTTATATCTACCATCAACTTCTGTGTCACCTGATAATTTATATGCATCCCGTGCATTTTTCTTCTCTGCCATGAGTTTCATTAGTTCATCTGACATTCATTTAGGCCAAAACCTAGAACAGTATATTTCAGTTGGAAAAAAAAGTGATCAGTGAAAGTGTCAGTGATCACAGTGTACTGTGATCACTGCCACCTAGTGGTTTCTTTATCTGTAAATTCCTAATGAATGAATAATCACTGCTGATAATCATATCAAGAGTTTTACTCCCTCTGGTTGCCTCTCTGACATGCTGCTGTAGAAAACAATCATCCAATAAATCCACAAAAGCATTGTTTAGTGTGCGATTGACCAACCCACAAGTTCCTGAAAATATTTTCTAGGAAGTTAAAATCTCCCATTATAAGATACTCTGATTTACTGGCCCACTCTTTTTCTCTGTATATTGTTCATTGTACTCCTCGGAGTCATTACGCCTATAACAAACTCCTACCCTTATTTTTGCTTTCCCTGTACTTATGTCACACCACACTGAATCAACATTGCTCTGTCCATCTATGACAACTGGATGCACTTTCTCAACTAACAACATAACCCCTCCTCCTTTCCTGTCCTGTCTATCCTTTCTGTATTCATTGTACTCCCCAAATCCAATTGTGCATCCCTTATATCTGTGTGACATCACATCTCTGATATCTCAATATTTTGACCAGTACTTCAAATTCATCAAATTTATTTACTATACTACTAGCATTGGTCTACATACACCTGTTCTTACTCTTAGTTACTTTAACATAGCCCATGTATTTACTTGTTTAATGGCTCCTAGCAGTTCCTGAAATCCCCAGCAACTTGCTCTCTGGGCTGCTGCTCATTCCAATAGTAGCAGTGCAAGATTCATTTCCATCTCTGCCTGCAGCTACTGTTAATTTATTAGCCTGTGAATACTGCCAAGCTAGTAGTTTTTTAATCGATTAGTCTGTGAATCCTCCAAGCTAGTAGTATTCTGACCAACCTAACACAGTCTTGATAGCATCAACAAATATTCTTGTACACTTTCTATTTCGTCTCCCACTATCCAATCCCTGTAGAAACAATCTTTCCTGTTGATAAGCACAGACCACACTGAGAAAATTTCTACCATATGAGCCTTCCACAATCTCTCCAGGGGCACATTGATTGACAAGGCTCTCATCATATATTCCCTCCTATCGTGTCTGGGTAAAATTGCAGCCACTTTCAAATTTAATCTTAACTTGCAACTTTTTTTTAGCATTAGTAGAGGCATATGATGCAATAAAGCAAGCTCATGCAGCATCATTCAAAAAAAAAAAAAAAAAAAAAAAAAAACACTGCTCCCATTTCACCCCACCATTCGTTCCAAATACCTGTCCAGCTGTCCTAAATTTATTTAGGCTATCAACTTCCACAACAAACGATGTAAGTCTGTTCCACTAAACAACTGCCTTCTAGCTAAAGGCAAACTTTCGTACATCTATCCTACATCTGTCTTTCCTCGATTTGAATTTATGCCATCTCAGGTGATTATTTTGAGCAAGAGGAAGAATCCCATCAGCATTGGGCATGCTTAAACCATTCAAGGCTTTATACACCTCAATCAGATCACCTCGCCGGTACCTAGTCTCCAGACACTGTAAACTACAAAACTTAATCCTTTCTTCGTAAGAGAGCCCCTTTGTTCCCATTCACTAATCTTGTTGCCCTTCTCTGTACTCGTTCCAACAGCTCTACATCCTTCTTAAAATGAGGCCTCCAGACCTGTACACAGTACTCAAGGTCTGGCCTTATTAAGGTCTGGCCATTGCCTTATACAAGGAGATAATCGCCTCCTTATCCCTGCTAGAAAAATTATTGTATATCATTGACAAGACACCATGAGCTACTCTTGCAGACCGTCATATCTTCCTGCACAATTACCCCCAGGTCCTTTTCATTCTCTATCACTGTCAATGTAATACCACAGAGTCGCTACTCTGGGGTTACTGCTTCCCATATGTAGTACTTTACATTTGTCAATATTAAACTTCATTTGCCACCTCTCAGCCCATCTGCTCAACTTTTCTAGATCCTGTTGCAGCAGCGTACTGTCATTAGTACGCCAACCTGCCAACCTTCGTATCGTTTGCAAACTTGATATACCATCATCAATATCATTTATAAATACAGAAAACTATAATGGACCCAATACTGAACCCTGAGGGTCTCCACTAATAACATTAGTCCACGATGAGCAGTGTCCATTGATTACCACTCTGTCTTCTCCCACTCAACCATCCCTTTATCCATAGCAGCAATTTGCCTCCAATGCCACATTGCTCCAATTTGTGCAGCAGTCTTCCATGTGCAACATCCAAATATATGATATCAAAGTTATTCCCTGGATCCAATTCCTTTGTGACCACATCATAGTATCAAATCAAATTGGTCAGGCAAGCTTTCCCTTAACAAAACCATGCTGTGTCCGAGCTATAACTGAAGCCTTGTCTAGATGATCCTGCAGTGCTTCTTTAACCAGTGCCTCCATTAATTTTCCTGGAACAGAAGTTAAACTAACAGGTCAATAATTACTTATCCTCCTTTTTGAATTGGGGTCACATTTGCACAACTCCAGTCCATGGGTATCTCTCCTGAGTTGTTGGCGTATCCGGCTTCTGTGGCCATAATGCACCTCCCAAAATTTTGCATTTTACTGTAATTTAAGCCCGAGGCGGGATTCAAACCATATGGCCGCCGAACCAGCGTGGAAGTCTGTCGCAACGCTCCGTAAAAGTTCTGTTTAAATATGTGATTAAACCATAGTTTAAGTTTTAAATTGTGGTCTCCTTCAAAGATGCTGTTTAGAGGATCCCCCTGGTAAGAAATTTTGAACATTCTATTGGGAATTTAGCAGATTACTAGCGTTAGTATCTATATCCTTTGTTTGCCAGACTGCACTGGTCACCATGTGGCTGGCAGCAAGGCTATAGAAAGGCGCCGATATAACGCGGTGGCCACGCTAGTACGCTGCAATTGACTGGGAAGGGTGCCCCACCAGTGTAAACCCGAGCTGGAAGACTGTTCCAACAAACTGTGCCCTAAATTGTGTAAAATGAACTTAAAAACATGTATTTAGTGACTCCCCCCATCATAGACTCTACATAGTTTTTGTTTTCAAATTGTAAAGTATTTAAGTTATGCAAATATAAGTGTCGCTAACGCCTCCAGCTCCCTGAAATACCCCCACAGAAATCTGTTCCGTTCTGGGAACATCTCTTAATTTGACTGTCCCCCCCCCCCACATCTGTATCAGTGGGGGATAGCCCAAATCTGCTGCCATCTGTAACTCATCTACTATTATAGACTCAGCTACTATTATACGGACTTGTGGCAACTTCCATTCATCATCAAGTTGGCAGTCCTTTCTAACTGCTGACCCAGTACCCACTAATCCCAAGTTTTTCCGATTATCCGTAAAACCCGAGAACTATAGAAGGAAAAATGGAAAAAACACCTGCAGATGCCCAAATGGGACCGGGAATCGACCCAGCCAGCGTGGACTTGCAGGAAAGCCCAGACAAGGTGAG
The DNA here is from genome assembly GCF_048544385.1 of Mastigoproctus giganteus. Lineage (NCBI taxonomy): Eukaryota > Metazoa > Arthropoda > Arachnida > Uropygi > Thelyphonidae > Mastigoproctus > Mastigoproctus giganteus. Next base: position 104,401,215 of record NC_143582.1, on the reverse strand, counting down.
GGCCACCCCAGCACCAAAATGCAAGAACAAGAGGGAGACGCGTAGCCAGACAGAAAAAAGAGCAACAAGATCCTGCAATACCACAGATAGACCTGGCAGGTGATAGTAAAAAACAGGACAAACATGTCCTGGACCCTAACATCCCTGAGGGCCCTGTTCTCCAACAAATACTTGTGCTCCGAACCGCACTCGAAACACTCTTTAAAGAACAAACAAATAGAATAACAACAGTGCTTCGGGCCGACATAGTCACCATATGGGGCAAACTAGAGACCATACTTCTTGACACTCAATCAAAGTATGAAATCGCAAACGCCAAACTGGAAGTCTATCAGGAAGGAAGGGCGAAAGAAATGCCACAGCGCGCCCCGTCCTACTCCGATGTGCTGAGGATCAAAACACAAGAACCGCAAGTGTTAACTGCAGAAAACATTCCCAAACAAAAGACTCTCCTGCCAACACCACATTTGGTCATCCTCCGACCAACCTCCACAGAGGAACATCCCACAAGCGAAGAGGTAAAAAACACTGTCATTACAAACCTCGCAGGCGATCTAAAAACGACTAAAATAAAGTCAGTCCGCAAAACGCGTAACATAGGTGTGATAATTGAGACACAGACAGCAGAGGATGCTAAAAAGATAATTACAAATCCAAAGATTCAAACCCTTAGCCTGGAAGCAGCGCCACCAAAAAGAAGAGGACCAAGTATTGTAATCTACAACACCAACAAGGATCTGACCCCAGAAATGTTGCAGGATGAACTCTATACAAGAAACCTCCAGCGAGATCACCCAGACATGGAACCCACAAGCCTAATAACACCAAAACATCAAACGAGATCCAGATCAGGCATGGTCACAAATTGGGTAGTGGAACTATCACCAGCTGCGTGGAAAACCATCAGCCAGCAAAACAGAGTATTTATAAACTGGGGCAGCCACCACTACAGGGAGCATGTGTCTGTACCCAAATGCTTTAGATGTGGCCGCTTTGGGCACACAACACATACCTGTGCCCAAACCCAGCCTACATGTGACCATTGCGCTGAACGAGGCCACGAATTAAAATCATGCCCAAAAAAGGACAAACCACCTATGTGTGCAAACTGCAAGTCACAAAAGCTGCAGGCGGATCACTCTATCAGGGACAATAAGTGCCCTATATACCAAAAAGCAAGGAGTACATACCAATTGAGACTCGATTATGGGTACACATCTTAGACCATATAATAACAACAGGGTACTATTTGCACAATTAAACGCCCAGAGGTCCAAGGCAGTTGCCACGCAGCTGATCAGGACAGCAAACGAGGAAAACCTGGATATCTTGCTCATCCAGGAACCATATACGCACAGTAAGAAGGTCAAGGGATATCCCCTGAAGTATAAAATCGTGCAAACTGATGATGAAATGCCATGGGCCGCCATTCTAATCAGAAATCCAGACTACACAGTCACCAAAATCACAAATTACTGTCTCTCATGGGCTGTATGTGCCCACATCATCACTGCACTGGGCGAATTTTATGCAGTATCGCTTTACTGTCGGCCAGGAGAAGATATCCTCCCAGCTATAATTTACCTGCAAAATGTTCTGGAGGAATTCCCGAACGCTAAAATCGTAGTGGGCATTGATGCAAACTGCCGTTCGCCGGCGTGGTTTAGTGAAACCCCGGAGCGACGTGCCACGGTAAATGGACAACACCGGGAGGAGTATCTGGCAAACAGTTGCTATATGATCCTTAACAAACCAAACAACCTACCAACATTTTCAAACACGATGTGGGAGGCCACGATTGATGTTACTTTGGCTACCAGATCTCTAGTGGACCACATTGCATTCTGGACTGTCAGAGAAGACTGGACCTCATCTGATCACCGAACAATTACCTTTCAACTAAACCGGAAACTAAATAGACAAATGGTACATAGACAAATGCAACAGGAGTCATTCAGGAGTCAACTTCCAGGAGTCATTACGTACAGCTGCTCAAGCACTTGACACAGAAGGACTAGACCCAGATAGACACCAAGATAAAATTGTCAAGCTTATCACAGATGCAGCAAACAATTCCATAAAGCGGAAAAAACCTACTCCGGGAGCTGTTCCCTGGTGGTCCCCAGAATTACAACAACTCAGATGTGTGGTAAACACCTGCCGAAAAAATTTTCAACGGCCAGGCGTAGCTGGCCTGCAGTAGAGGTGGAAGCACTACGACAACAGTACCGAACGGCCAGGAATCAATATACAGCAAAGATCCGTGAACGAAAACAATGCTCCTGGGAGCACCTAGTATCCACAGTTGGAAACGACAACCCCTGGGGAGTGGTCTACAGAGTGACCACAAATAAACTCCCCAGAGGCGAAGTCATCCCCACAACCAAGAAGCCACAAGGGGAGTACACCAAAACGTGGCAGGAATCCATCAATAATATCCTAGATGCCATGTTCCAGAAACACCTGGATCCAACCACCCCAGAACAAACATCGCTCTGCCTAAGAAATAGTACCTACACAACAATCGAAGAGGAGGCGCCCTTTACTAGGATCGAACTGGACATTGCAGCCGCCAAACTAAGAAACAGGAAATCACCAGGTGCAGACTTATTAGAGCCAGAAATCGTAAAAAAGGCAGTTGAGACTATCCCAGAAAAAATATTAAATTTATTTAACCAGTGCCTAAAAGAAGGCTATTTCCCACACACCTGGAAAACGGCAACGCTTCGGCTCATCCTCAAAAATCCAACAAATCAGCAGGATCTCCCAGGGTCCTACAGACCCATAGCCTTACTGTCTGTACTGAGCAAACTGATGGAACACCTTCTACGAAATCGGATAGAAACTCACTACTCAAACGCAGGCCTTCAATCCCGAAATCAGTTCGGGTTCAGAAAAGGACACTCCACCGTAGATGCATTGGAAAATATTGTTAACGCCGCAACCACAACCAACCGAAAGTACTTTCTCGTCATCGCAATAGATTTTGCTGGGGCGTTTGACACTCTCTGGTGGCCAAGTGTCCTCGGCAGGCTCCGGGAGGCTAACCTGCCAGCAAATCTATACAAATGCATCAGTACATACCTCTCAGACAGATCAGTCACAGTCACTACTCCGTATTGCTCCGTATCACGGTTGATACACAGAGGATGCCCACAGGGTTCCGTTCTGGGCCCTCTTCTTTGGAATGTCGTCCTAGACGGCTTCCTAAATCTCAACCCTGGAAACGTCACATCCCAGGCTTATGCAGACGATCTTATTCTGATGCTTGCTGAGGACTCCAGAGCACAATTAGAGAACTCCGCAAATAGAGCAGTCACTATCCTGCAAGACTGGGCTGACAACAACAAACTCACAATTTCTCCAACCAAGACATGTTCAGTCCTACTCAGGGGGAACCTAGATATTAGGAGGCCTCCCCAAATCAAAGTCCAGGGGAAAACCGTCAAACTCGCAACGGAATTAAAACATTTGGGAGTCATGCTCGATAGGAATCTGTCCTTCACACCACATCTGACATACATCAGGAATAAAATCAGAAACTATTCTGCACTCTTTGCAAGAGTCACCCGTAAGGACTGGGGCTTGAGGAAAAGGACCCTCGCCCTCTTCTATACGACAGTATTCCTGCCAGCCATTTCATATGCCTCCAGAGTCTGGTACCACAAAGCGACCACCGTGGTCAACAGGAGAAAACTCTAGACGATACAAAGATATACCCTGCTGACGATCTCCAGAGCCTGCAGGACGGTGAGTACTCACGCATTACAGGTCCTTATGGGTGCCCTCCCCCTGGAGATCGTTCGTCGCGGAATCCTACACCACCTCAGCAAAGGAAAAACGTCCACCTGCCTGAACTACACGATTGACTTAGCCAATGACCCTAAAATGGAAAAGAAGCGACTCACACTGCATCTCCAACAGACCTGGCAAACCCGCTGGGAAAATTCAATCAAAGGTGAAATCACCCGGAAATTCGTGCCAACAATTCAGACGGTATATCCAAAATATCCCCACTGGCTGTCTCCAGGACTCCTGGTCACATACCTACTCACCGGACACGGTGCATTCAGACACAAGTTGTCAGGCTTCCGACTCAGTGACACTCCTCTCTGCCACTGTGGCCAAACAGAAACATGGGAACGCCTCATGTATCACTGTCACCTGTATCAAGATCTACGCTGCCGGCTCATCACTGAAATTCGATTCGCACTGCAAAACCAGGAACACCACATCCTAGAAGAAGAAGACAGCTACAAAGCACTAGCAAAATTTGCTCAGGGCCTCTTCAGCAGAAGACGGACCTTCCCCCAGCCGCAACCACTACAATGAAGAGAATGCAGGTACCCATCAAAGCTGCCCATAATCTGAAAAACAATTCGACACCACTAAGGACCACCAGAACAAATCAAACCCGCAGGGATCCGACTTCATAACAGAAGGAACAAAATGAAATCGCAAATGCACATCCAAGCTGACTGGACGAAATAACCTCGGATGGGATCTTAACCAATGAATGGCTACAAAATAAACTGGACTTTGTAAACCTCGGATGGGACAATGTCCCAAAAATGACATTCCACCGACTGAAGAAACTGCAGAGCCTCTCTGCACACTAGCCTTATTGGCGATCTGACCTGGCACCCTTGCCTGGTCCACTTTTCTTCCTTTTCCCTGGCCGGGGGTGGGGGAGGTGATGGTCCCTCTGTCTCCTTCCCTCCTTGCTACCCACACTTTCCTTTCTGGTGGGGCATGGGCATGTCCCACCAAATCTTGGAGTCACCCTCCCTATCAACTCCATTCTTCTGTCTGTCGCCCCCCCCAGCCTTCAGTCTCTCTCCCACTCTACCTGCACGCAAGCCCCACACATCCAAACTTAATTACAGCCAAATTTGATTCGCCCACAATTTTCGGCCTCACAATTCTAGCACAACCACCATGCGATAACCTCTCAATTTTTTTTTTTTTTTTTTTTTTTTTACTTATTTATTTATTATTTTTTTTTATTTTATTTTATTTTATTTTTTTTAGGTCCTAGCCACTGAAATCTCAGGAAACTAGGTGGCAGGACCTGCCAGAGTACTTATTTAAAATATTGGTGTACCTGGTCTACCTCCACGGGGCAAAGTGTGGACAACATCTGGCCTCAGCAGAGGCCTGGCGGCTAAATGGCCAGAAGAACAACGGTACACAACACTAATCATGTACAATATCCATACACTTTTAAATCTCTGGCCTTTACAGCGTACTGTATCACACGACAATGTAAACTACGCGGAGATGGGGGAAACCCCTGGTGCCGTTTGACCCCAAACACACTTTACACTTTACCTTTACCTGGTAAAGGTAAAGTGTAAAGGTAAAGTGAGGTAAAGGTGAAGTGCCTGCCAGGCACTTTACCAGGTGGTTAAAGTGCCTGCCAGGCAGGCACTTTAACCACCTGGCTAGCCCGGTCAGCAGACTGGTCGTTTTTTTCCAACACTGACCTGTACTTGTTAAGTAAATCTGTAGATCTCTTACACTTAATGTCATTAGTGCCATGTACAAAGATATCACCTTTTGTGCTCTTAAAAGATATCTGCTGTACAACGTTGTAACCTTTGCCTCTGACAACATACCCTGGTCCCATTCCATCTATTATTTTTTGTCAATGTTAAATTTCAATTGTCATTTCTCAGCCCATCTGATCTGCCTAATTTTTCTAGACTTGTTGCAGCAGCATACCTTTATTACAGCTATTAACTACCCTGGAAACCTTTGTATCATCTGTAAACTCATACATTAAGCCTGATATACCTTCATCAGTTAACATTAATAAATACAGAAAACTGCAATGAGTCCAGCACTAAACCTTATGGGACTCCACTAACAACTAGCAGTGTCCACAAAGGACAGTATCCATTGATAACCACTCTGTCTTCTTCCACTCAACCATCCATAGAAGCAACTTTCCCTAAATTCCACACTATTCCTATTTGTGCAGCGGTCTCTTATGTGCAAGTATCAAAGTTTTCCTGAAACTAAGTATATAATATCAGAATTAATTTTTGCATCCAGTTCTTTTGTTACTGCATCATAGTTTCTAGTCAAAATGGTCAGACAAGATCTCTTCTTAACAAACCCATGGTATGACTGAAGTATAACTGTACTTCTGTCCAGATGGTACTGCATTATTTTTCCTCTAATAAAAGTTAGGCTAACAGATGTGTATTTACACATCACCCTTTGATCCCCTTTTTAATTGGGAATACATTCACACATCTCCAGTCCACAAGGACGTTCTCTGAATCCAAAGATGTTGTCATAATTATGGTTAAGTAATTGCTTACCTCCTCTGCTGCTACCCTTAATACATTCGGATAGGTTCGTTCACCAGAGGTGCCTTTTTTATGTTTAACTTCTTCCAAATTTTCTCTTCCACTTTCCTCTCAGTTATCAGAAAATCATATAGCTTCCTGTTAGAGACTGTTAAACGTCTGGCATCTGCCTCCCTAAAGAATTCCTGGGTGATGTAGATGCAACATACCTATTCGGCCCGACAGCAACCTGAGCAGGTGTATCAACAGTTAAACCATCATTATCAGGTGGGCCAATGTGAGTCAACCCCCTTCCTTCTACCATTAATAAGTAAAGAAGTCTTTGGCTGCTTTTCTTGGTTTTTTTTTTTTTGCTAGAGAATTGAGTACATGTAGTGTGTGTTATTTTGACAGTTCCCCTAATTAGACTGCAACCGGCCTGTCAAAATAACACATACTCTACATGTACTCATGTCTGTAATTAGGTCACAAAGGAGGTTAGGCAGGCGAAGGCAGATTACGAGAAATCCTTGGAAAAAGATGCTAAGAAAACAGCAAGGATTTCTTTACTTATATAAACTCTAAAAGGAAGGGGATGAATCTGATTGGTCCACTTGACATCGATGGTTCGACTGTTGATGATCCTGCTCAGATAGCAAACAAACTGAATGAGTATTTTGCATCTACATTCACACATGAGGAATTATTAAGGTTTGAAAATGGCAGAAGGTTATCAAATTGTAGCAGGATACTTAATGATTTTGTAATAACTGAGAGCAAAGTGGAGGAAAAATTGTTGAAGTTAAACATAAGAGAAGCACCTGGGGTAGAGGGGATCTATCCAGTTATATTAAAGGAGGCGGCAAAGCAACTAAGCAAACCCTTAGCCATAATTATGAGAGCATCCTTGGACTCAGGGGAGGTTCCCACGGACTGGAGATGTGCAAATGTATCCCCAATTCACAAAGGGGGATCGAAGGGTGACACGAGTAATTACAGACCAGTTAGTTTAACTTCTGTTCCGGGTAAAATAATGGAGTCACTGGTTAAAGATGCATTGCAGGATCATCTAGACAAGACTGCAGCAATAATTCAGACACAGCATGGGTTTGTTAAGGGAAAGTCTTGTCTGACAAATTTGATAGGATATTATGATGTGGTTACAAAGGAACTGGATGCAAAAAATAATTTTGATATCATATACAGTGAAACTTCCCTTTAACGGACAGCCATGGGGAACGAAAATGTGTCCGTTAGAGAGAAGTGTCCGCTAACAAGAAGTCTGAGGGAGAAAAAAAAAAAGAATGAAAGAAAAATCGTTAAACGTTTAATGTAAAATTAAATTAAAATATATACAGATTTTGAACAATATTTTTGTAAATAATATACAATTACATACACAAGAGATAAAGAAAAATCGTTAAACGTTTAATGTAAAATTAAATTAAATTATATACAGATTTTGCACAATATTTTTGTAAATAATATACATACAATTGTGCTATGCATATTATGACTTTATCTTAAGAAAAATACATACAGTAATCACTTATTTTCTTCTGCACCTTCTTCGGGCTGATAATTTTGTTTTCAACATTTGTTTGGAGTGAAGAAACCATCGAAAGTCCTTCAGTATCTTCTTCAGTGGCGAAAAACATTTTTAAACGATTGATTTGTATGAGCGCTTCTTCTATTTTCATCGGTGGTTCGTCGTTAATATGTTCTTCGACAGAATGACCTCCTTCCATTTCTTCATCCTCATGAGGAACTTCTTGAAAAATATCGATGATAATGTCGTTGCTATCTAGAGCAATAATGTCGTTGCCATCTTCTGTAGTGAGGTTTGAGTCTATATCTTTGTAGCTGGGTCACTTGCAGCGGAAGTATTGTACATTATCAATAGATGTTGAAGTTCTTGTTCTTGGTGCTCCACATTGCTGTTCACAACTTCAATTTTTGCGTTTGAGAAGCCAGACTTTACAAAACAGTTCACGACAGTTTGTTTTCTAATTGCGTTTACTAAAGAGGAAATCCATTGAATCGCATCTAGGATGCCGATTTTCTTTGCAAGGTCACTCGCAAATGTTACATCGTTCATGTTTGCAATGAGATGTCTTAAAACACGTTTTCTGTAGTGAAGTTTAAAATTTTTTATTATCCCTTGATCCAAGGGCTGACACTCTGCAGATGTGTTTGGCGGCAGAAAAATGATTTGAATGTTGGACAATTCAATGTGCGGATGAGATGCAGCATTTTCCATGAAAAGAATAATTTCTCTGTTTTGAAGAATCATGTTTTGGTTAAAGTGACTTATCCATTCGCTCATGATATCTCGTGTCATCCATGCTTTTTTATTAGACTTCCAGTCAACATTCAACTTTATGCCCTTGAAACAACGAGGATTTTGTGGTTTTCCTATAACAAGAGGTTGTTCAAAGTCTCCCAGCATATTTGTACACAATAGTACAGTCAAGCGTTCCTTAGAAATTTTTCCGCCCTGGCACTTTTCTTTTTTAAGACTCTGTTTTTTCAGGAAGAGCTTTAAAAAAACAACCCTGTTTCGTCACAGTTGTAAATATCCTTAGCTTCAAAATCACAACATAAATCTTCCAATTTGACGGTCCACTCTGTTACAACCCCAGTATCAACAGATCCACCGTCACTACTTACGGTTTTCCAAGAAGTTTTATGCTGAGTTTTGAACTTGTCTAGCCATCCCACAGAAGCTTTGAACTCATTTACTCCCATAGATTTCGCAACCCCCAAAGCCTTTTCCCTAATAATAGGCCCATTAATGGGAATTTTTTTAGCATGTGCGCGACAAATTTGAAGTCCAACAATTTTCGGGAATGATTTTTGAACCTGATCATTTCCGTGTTGCCAAAATTGTTTGAGCAGTTCATTTTTTTTTCTTTAGGATGTCGCTTACCTGCGTCTTCCCGATTTTGAATTTTGCAGTGAGAGTGTGAACACTATTTTTTTGCCGATCATACGCATTAATGAGTTCGACTTTATCTTTTAAAGTTAAATGTTTACGAGAAGACATTGTGCACTTCCCACGACACTGAACAAAACTGAAAACTGAAAAGACGAAAGGCCGACCATTTCCCCCCCTGCACACACCGAATTCATCAGAAGTTTTACACGTGACTTAAAATTCTTGAAAAAGGGTTTAGAACCGCGAAGTAAACCTTGATAAAATTCAGAGAATCGGAAATAGAAAATAAACACACGATTGAGGCAATACGTGGAAGAAACATTCCTAGAAAAAGGGCCGTGAGTTCGCCCGCTGTCCGTTATGAGGAGATCAAATAAAGTGCTAATCTAAACGAAACAGGGCAGATTGCCTGTCCGCGTCCTTACAGAGAATGTCCGCTAGACAGAAGCTGCAAACACGTTAAAACCAATGGAGGTGAGTTGGGGAATTTGAAAATGTCCGTTGTAGAGAGATGTCCGTTAACGAGAGGTGTCCGTTAGGAGAAGTTTCACTGTATTTGGATTTCAGGAAAGCTTTTGACACTGTTGCGCATGGAAGACTATTGTACAAATTGGAGCAGAATGGTATTAAGGGTAAGTTGCTACAATGGATAAAAGGATGGTTAAGTAAGAGAAGACAGAGGGTGGTAATCAATGGGTGCTGCTCTTAGTGGACTAATGTTATTAGTGGAGTCCCACAGGGTTCAGTGAAGGTATATCATTGATGAAGGTATATCAGGCTTAATGTCAAAGTTTGCAGATGATATAAAGGTTGGCAGGGTTGTTAATGACAGTAATGGCAGTGTGCTACTGCAACAGGATCTAGATAATTTGGGCAGATGGGCTAAGAAGTGGCAACTGAAGTTTAACCTTTACAAATGCAAAGTACTGCATATATGTAACAGTAACCCCAGAGAAACGTATCAACTGTGTGGTACTACACTTAAGGTGGTAGAAAATGAAAAAGACCTGGGAGTAATTGTGCAGGCAGATATGAAGTTTTCTGAGCATTGCAGACAGGCTGCCAGGGCAGGTCATGGGGTTTTGTCAATGATATATAGGAATTTTGCTAGCAGGGAAAAGGAGGTGATTATCCCTCTGTATAAGGCAATGGTCAGGCCACACCTTGAGTACTGTGTACAGGTCTGGAGGCCTCATTCTAGGAAGGATGTAGATTTACTTGAGCATGTACAGGGAAGGGCAACAAGATTGGTGAGGGGAATGAAAGGATCCTCTTACCAAGAAAGGCTTAAGTTCTGCAAATTGCAGTGGCTGGAGACTAGGCACCTGCGCGGTGATCTGATTGAGGTGTATAAGGCCTTGAATGAGTTGAGCACGCTGAATTCTGATGGGATCCTTCCACTTCTTCAGATTACGAACCTAAGGGAGCATAAATTCAAATTAAGAAAGGACAGAGGTGGAATAGATGTGTGGAAATTTGCCTTTAGCCAGTGAGTGGTTAATTGCTGGAACAAACTTCCATCTGTCGTGGAAGTTGATAGGTTGAATAAATTTAAGGAGGAACTGGACAGGCATTTGGAGGGAATGGTGTGTTTTTTTTTTTTTTTTTTCTTTGCTGATGCTGCATAAGCTCATACACTTGCTTTCTTGCATCACAAGCACTCTACTACTCAGTTCTCTAGCAAAAAGGCCAAGAAATGCAACAAAGACTTCTTTACTTATATTAATAATAGGATTCAAAACAGAGAAGTACGGTACATTTACAGTGCAATATCCCTCCCCCCCAGATAGGGTACCCTGGCCCTATATCTTTACTCCCCTTTAGTACCCGTTTCCCCCACTTCCCATCCCAACCTCTTTGCCTGGTGAAATGTACCACTACAAAACTTTCTCTGCTCTTAAGAGGTCCCCCGTGGAGGACAGGCTCTTTGCAGAGGGGGTGCCCTTCTGTCCCCTTTAACTTCTGTTTCTCAGGTGGAAGTGTTCCTCTAATCCACCTTTTCTTCATCTGTTCCTTCCCACTAGCACACGCTTTTGGATTAGACCGGGGTTCGAGCCCGTCACCACCAAATACGGGGGGGGGATGCGGAAAGGTCAGGGAATGACCACCGCATATCCTGGAGCAATATGGCCTTAGTTCCTAATGCTCCTAAAAACCAAACAACAGTAACAACAACAGTTCCTTCCCACCTCAACTGCCTCCTCTGCACTCCTTTCCAATAAAAACCTATTTTTTAGGGGGCCTTCTCGGGAAAACCTTTTTTCCCCAGCCAGAGAACCTTTCACATCCAACAACTTGGCCCACCTTCTCATGGTGGAGGATGGGCAATGGGGAACCTTGTTCTCGGGCTCAAGGATAAGTGGCCAAAGGAACAGCACACCAACACTACACTACACTATGCAGACCATGAAACTAACACTATCTCTGGCCTTTACAGACTTTGTACTATGACACAGAATATACAACAAGGAGTTGAGTAGGGGGGCTGGTGCCACTTGACAATAAACAAAATACACTATATTCTTTTTGACAGCAGAGTTGGGTGGATCACTGGCCACTTGAGAATCAACAATATATCCTTTCTGTACGCATACTCCTCATATTAAAATTCCTTTATCCATCCCTTTTATCAGATATCAGGGATGGATAAAAGAATAAAGGAAATATATATTCCATTCCTTATATCTGAGTGACACCACATCTCTGATATCCCAACAGTGTGTAGGCGCCTCCGTAGCCATGTGGGAAGGAGCAGCAGTGCGTAGCACACGCTTCTTGATTAGACCGCGGTTCGAGCCTGTCACCACCAAATACAGAAAGGTCAGGGAATGACCACCGCATAACCCCGAGCAATATGGCCTTAGTTGCTAATGCTCCTAAAAACCAAAATAACTAACTAACTCCCAACAGTGTCCACATCTTGACCAGCACTTCAAATTTGTTTGCTATGCACCTGATGTTGGTGCTGTGAGCAGAGTAACCATGATGGCCATTGATTGCCACAGCCTATAGAAGCTAATATCTATCACATAGTCCATGTGAATACTGGTCTTGTTATTCCTATGTTGTTATTTGTGTTATTTGTAATGCTGCTCCAGGGGATTCTCCCAACTCCATGTTTAACTCTGTGATGAATACAAACACTGTAAAGTCCAGATAGTGTACACTGTGCTGCCAATTTATTAGGTACTCCTGCTGTGCATACAAATGGTTTGTTCCACAACGTTGCAAGTCACAGGACCACAGTTGTGGATATAAATGCAGCAGAACAACCTTTCTAGTATCAGTTAAGCATACAAAATAGCAAGAATAGGGAAAAGGATTGATCTAACACGGACTTTGAACGTGGCACAGTAGTAGGTGCAAGACTTGCAGGACAAAGCATCTCTGAAATGGCAGTTCTCCTGAACTTTTCATGCACCACAATTTCAAGGGTGTATCAAGAATTGTGCAATGAACAGAAAACATCCTCCCAATGGCACTCCTATGCAAGAAAATCGCTTGTTGATGAGAGATCAGAGGAGGATGGCTAGAATTGTGCAAGCAAACAGACAGGCCACAATGTTGCACATCACTTCAGAATATGACCTTGGTGCACAAAAAATATCGCAACGAACCACTAGTCACACTTTGTTGCAAATGGGCTACAACAGCCGACAGCCACATTGTGTACCTTTATTATCAATGAAGAACAAGAGAGCATGCCTCCTGTGAGCACAGCAACACCAGCACTTAACTATCGAGGATTGGAAAACAGTTGCTTGGTCTGACGAGTTGAAGTTCCTGGTGCATCATGTTGATGGAAGGCTCAGAATTTGGCGAAAACAACATGAATCCATGTGACAACTACTGTGCAAGGTGGTGGGGGCAGTATTATGGTGTGGGGAATGTTTTCTTGGCACACGTCGGGGGTCCATTGATACCCAATGCATAGAGTCACGTCTGAATGTCACATTGTACATAAACATCATTGCTGACCAAGTGCATCCGTTCATGTTGACAGTTTATCCTCAGTCAGATGGTTACTTCCAGCAGGATAATGAGCCGGTGCACAAAGCCCAAATCACTACAGAATAGTTCCAGGAACATGACAATTACTTTTCTTTGCTGCAGTGGCCCTCAATCTCCGGATCAAAATCATATTGAACATCTTTGGGATGAGCTGGAAAGGGCTGTTTGCTGCAGGCCTACACCTCCATTGAATCTCAAGGAACTGAACTGCGTGACACACTCAAGTTTGCATGGCACTCCATTCCTGCACACCGTTTAAGCATCTTGTTCAATCCATGCCTAGACAAATTCAGGCTATTTTGAAGGCTTAAAGGAGGCTCAACATGCTACTAGGTAGGTGTATATAATAAAGTGGCAGCACAGTGTAGGTTAGTGTGTTCAAGTAGTGCTAGTGGAAATGGTGTTTTTCTTTCAGGCATTTAGCTAGGGGCTTGTGGGGGGGGAACACAAAACCCTCTAGTTTACCAACCATTGCCACGAGGTGGGCCAGGTCAGTAGGGAGTGAAAGCTCTGGTGGAGTGAATACTGGGGTTGCTGAAGCATCTAGGGAGACCCCAGAAAAATTATAAAATTTTTGTTGAAAGGAAATATGGAAAGATAGGGAGAGGATGAGCTAAAAGAGACAGAAGGACAGAGGGGGTAGTAGTGGAGGCACTCTCCTGATTTTAAACAGGAGACAGTAAGGGAAACCCCCTGGTACAGGATGCCAATCCTGGCCAAGCGGATTGAAAGTGAGTTGTGGGATGGGCCACCAGGCATAGGAGGAATGGGAGCACCTGGGGTGGGGGGATGGGGAATTCCTAGGGGAAGGAGACAACAGCCCCAGGTGGTTGGAATGAAAGAACATAGGGGCATGGATCCATATGGTTAACTGTGCCTAGGCAGCGTTGTCCCACACTGGCCCGAGGTTACCATACTGGCCAGTGCCAGCATTACACACCATGCCAGCAGCAGGAGTCATCAGGGCTCTCAAAGCTAGTCTGTCCAGTGAAGAGGCTGAAATAGAACATGCAATTCATTCACTCATCATTCATAGTTTTTTTTTTTTTTTTTTTCATTTTCTGTTTTATACTTTTCTTGCATTTTATTTTATACTTTTTCATACATTTTATTTTATACTTTTTCATACATTTTTATAATTTGTAATTTTTTCCTATATTACATAAACAACCCATTTTGTTTACCTATTTACAGCTTTTTATACCTCCCCCTCAACTCAACTCACACAGGGAGAGAAGTCAATAATTGCAGTCAATGTAACAATATAATATCATACAGTCAAACTTGGTTATAACGAGCATCAAGGGACCAATAAAATTTCCTTGCTATAACCATTACTCGCTATATCAGTGATAGCAGAGATGGGGAAACCCCTAGGGCCATTAAACAATGAACTATCAGTAATGAATTAAATATACCTCCTATTTTTTTAAAATTCTCAATAACTTGATAAAAAGATAGCTTCAAAAAACAAAATAAATTGGAGAGAAAGTATATACTTACATATTATTTCTATTAATATGCTTGTATAAACTACAATACACTTAATATTAAACAATTTATTTGTCTGTAATTTTAAAACCATACACTTAATACTAAACAATTTATTTCTCTGTAATTAAAAACAATACTATTTAATACTAAACACAATTTCAATAAGTCTTTATTTATGAATCTTAAAATTGATGTTTGCTTTAAAGATTTCACTTTGATATTTCTTAGGTTTCCCCTTAAAACACTCAACGCGTTAACTCTCATTACTTGCCCTAGTTTGAGATTCCTTCAAAAAAATTGACTGTGTCCATTGCACCTTGAGCTTGTGAGACACAGGGAGAGAAGAGTCAATAATTGCAGTCAATGTAACAATATAATATCATACAGTCAAACTTGGCACTGATTTTGATTCAGTTTCAATTGTCATCATATCATCATCACAATAAACTTCTTTACCATCATTGTTATAGTCTTTGTTGAGCACAGCATCTACAATGTCACTCTGTAGGAAGACCACTAGTTAATAATTTGCCATTGACTCATACAAATTCATCGATGTTATCTGTATTAAAACCTACAACGTTGTTACATAGCAACCATTCAGATAATGGAAAGTTGTTTTCTTCATTTCCATCTTCTTCACCTACAATTGAAATTTCATTTGAATTTAATTTCGATTTCTTGAAGCAATTTGATATGGTTGTTGAAGTAACGTTGTTCCATGCATTCAATAAATTTATAGCATCCAATATCGATATAGACTCAGTAAGTTTCTGTTCTCTTTGACTGATCAGATGTAGAACTAGATATCTTTTATAAAATCCTTTCAAACTCTTGATTACACCTATCTCCATTGGTTGTAAAATTGATGTCGCACTGGAAGGCAGAAACACTAGCTTAATGTTGGATGAATTTTGAATCTGGGGATGTGCAGAACTTATCAACTAACAATAAAATATTTTTCTTCTTTTTGAATAGCTCCTTATTCCCATCATTTACGTATTGCCAAAAAATAACCGAAGTCATCCACACTTTCTTGTTTGCAGTGTATGCATTGCGAAATGCAGAGTGAAACCACATGCCAGCACTACAGGAGATTGCAGGAAGAAACACTGCATGGTAGACCAGTGCCAGAGCCCTATGCTTGAGATCTCAATCAGCTCGGCTGACTTTAGCAATCATTCCATCAAATGAGGATAAAAAATTAATTTAGAATCCAATTTTAGTTTTACCTATTTTAATCATTGGTGATCTACATATATTTAAGGTTCCTTTTAATAGAATACATTTAGTTTTTTCTTTTTTTTTCTGGCAAGATTTTTAGCATGTGAGTCAGTTCCCAGTCTTGCAGCTATCTTAATGCAGCATTGGCTCTTTGTTCTACTACCACTCTTGCATCACCGTTGACCAACAGTACAAGGTCATCAGCAAAGGCAACCTTATCCGTGGGGCCCAGATCTTGTGCCAGGAATTCATCTAATACTATGGTCCAAATTCATCTAATATATTATGGTCCAAAAGAATGGACCCAGCACAGAAACCTGTGGGCAGCCTTTTGTTACAGGTCATTTGATATCTTGAAACTATGTGCATACTGCTACACTTCTGTTGTCAAGATAAAAGCAGTTCTCTGAAAGTGTTTTCTGGCCTGGTGCACCCTCACTGGATTACATCAAGTTCAGGGCACCACCAGAGAACTTCTTCCTCAGTTTTCTTTTAGGAATTGCCAGGTTACATACTTTTTGAAGCATAGTTGTCACGTTTGAGTTGTGTTCATCCAGGCTATAGTTGTAGTTATAATTCTGGTCCTGCTGTTGCTGTAGTTCACTCTGGATTTAATCTGTGAAGATTTGCTAGTTCATTTTCTTTAAGTTCTATCTCATGATATTTTGGGGTGGCTGTAACTGATTGTCTATATGTCGCCTTATGGTGAAGGTTAGCTCTATGGTCAGAAGTAATCCAAGCTTCTTGGACCAACCAATCTGTTACTCTGCTGGATATGAAAGTGGTAGCCAGGTTTATACCTATATCACTTTCCCATAGTGTACTACAGTAGGTGGTTAGGTTATGATGTCTATTTAAAACCTGAAAGGTTGTGGTAGCTATGTAGTCTGTTAAAATCTGTCCTTTATGCATATCTGGTCTGTCTTCTGTTTGGCTGTGCCAGAGGATTGACCAACAGTTGGCATCTATTGAGACCATTATCTTAGAATTTAAAAGAACTGTCAATGCATTTTGCAGATAGAGTATGCTGGGATTTATATCCTCTCCTGGCCTGCAGTATATGGATGTAATGTGAAATGATCCTATTTGACTAATAACATGGGCACAAACTGCCAAGGGAGAAGAGAGAGAATTTACTTTGGTAACTGTAAGAAAGGAATTTATAACTACTATTGCTGTTTTTTTTTATGTACCATGTGAGAGTCTATTATTCTATGTTCTGGGGAATCCTTGGACCCTAACCTGTTGAGTGTAGGGCTCTTGGAGTACCAGAATGTCTATATTATTTTCTTCAGCTTTAAGCTTAATTTGATCCACAACTATACAAGCTCTCTGAGAATTTAAATGGATGAACTTAAGAGTCCTGTTACAAGTCTATATTTTTTGATAACTGGGACAATTGTTGTCTCTGACACTATACTATGGTGGAAGTCTATTTTAGCCGATTTATAGGTAGTGCATTTTGGTTATGTAGATCTACTTGTATATGTTTTATAGCCATGGCCAGTGATTGCACAATGGTCACAGACCGGGTCTTTTTCTGGCACTGCCTGGCTGGGTGACCAAATCGGTGGCAGTGATAGCACTTTGTAATAGTATAATGGCCTGTCCAACCAGCATAGATTCTCTGCTGATTTTTTATGATTGTCTATACCATAGGTTCCCAAACTTTTTCGGGCCACCGCCCACTTTGCAAGACATAAATTTTGTAATGCCCCACATTATAACAGTTTTCCGCGTTCAAGCCGTTTGATATTTTCGATGTAAATAGCAACTAATGATACATTACTGCTTATGCCGTTAAATTATTGAAAAGGTAGTGGCCAATATGTGCTTCATCTTGAACACAGTTATTGCTATTCCGATTTTGATGAAACATAGCCCATATGTAAAGATTGTAAAGTGTATGCTCGAATAACATTATGCACAGTTTCATACAATGGTTTAAATATGAAAATTTGGAATACATATTAAGAGATTGTATTACATTAGTAAGAATCTTATTGTAATAATTAAAACACCATCAAATGTATTAGAAAATTGTTTATTTCGAACTTACAAAGTGAAAATACAAAGAAAAAATAAATTAATGTGAAGGATAAGCCTGATGCATTTTTAAAAGTTTGTTAATATCGGGTTCAACTTTCGTTAAAAACAGTCGTAAATCGCCACGCTCAGTTATATGCAATCGGTTCCTTTTCTTAGATAGTAAATTCGCTACAGCACTAAATCCATGATCAGCCAAATAAAAAGATGGAAATGCAATTAAAAATTTCTGCATTATTTCCCATAATCCAGAGTACAATGTCTGTATTGATTTCTGAAGCCAGAACTCTTGGTATCCACTTTTGAATTTTATTTTTAGTTCTTCATTTGTTGTGAGTTCTACGAGTTCCTCTTCTAAATTTGATGATCCTGCTGTGTTTACATGTGAGAAAGGATCTAGAACCCAATTTGATATATTCACGTTTAGAATATCCTTGAATTGCTCATTAAAATCAGCATGGAGAACCTCCAAGTGTTGGCAGTATGTAAGTAAATCTTCCTTTTTGAGAGACACTGCTGATAAATTTGAAAAGTGGCTATATTCCTCTCGGCCTAGATTACAATTGAACAGAAGAAGTTTCCCCACAAAAGCGGCAATAACGTTTTTTGTTTTAATTAAATTCCATTCATCACCTTGTAATTGTAGATTGACTTCATTAAATATTTTATAGAGGTCTGTCAAATAAGCGATGTCATTTTTGGATGTAATCAGGTTGGCCCACAATCCGTCGTCTCTGTTTTCTAGGAACTCTAGTACTGAATCAAACAAATTTTAAAATCGATTCAGACAAATACCTTTTGAAAGCCAACGAACTTCTGTGTGAAGCAACAAACGATTGAAATCTTCATCGTTTTCACTACAAAGTTGGCTAAACAATCTGTCACTCAATGAATTGCTTCTAATCTTGTTGACTGCTCTAATAACGTAATGGAGTGATGTATGCAAGCATTCACTTAAATTCTTTGCAACCAAATGTTCACGATGAAGAACACAATGTATAGTGAGTACATTTGGTACTACTTGTTTCAAATGCGCTATGAAACCCTTGTGGCACCCTGTCATTGCTGGAGCACCATCAGTAGCAACAGACAAAATATTACGAATAGGAATGTCTTTCTCTTGAAAAAACTTATTCATAGTATTAAATATAGATTCTCCTTTTGTATCCGCTTCCAAATTTTTAGCAAATAATAATTCTTGACAAACTTTTTCTTCTTTCATGAATTGTACGTACGTCTGATAAGAGTAGTGCTTCATTATTTGAGAGAGTTGATTCATCGAGTTGAATGGAAAATTGGCATGTCTTCAAATAATCGCACAATGATTTTTCAAAGTCTTCAGCCATTTCATCGATTCTTCTTTGCACTGAATTATTGCTCAAAGGAATTTTACTGATGATATCTGATGCTGACTTATGAAGCACAGTGTTTATTACTTCTTTTACTGCCAGCAAGGTTAATTCCTCACCAATTGTGTGTGGTTTTCCCACTTTTGCGATTAATAATGAAATATTATAAGAAGCTTGTAATCCATCATTATCTTGTTTAGTGGACGATGCAAAAAGTTTTGATATAGTTGGACGTTTAAAATATTGTTCTTCTAGTACTTGAAAATAGGACAAATCTTTATCCTTTTCGTCAGCATGCATTTTAGTCAAATGCTCTTGTAGCCTAGAAGGCTTCATTTGAAAATACTTTTTGGCAAATCAAGCACATAGGTAATAATTGGTTCATAGGAGACTGAATAAAGCCGTAATTCAAATACTTAATACTGTACTGTCGACATTTCTTCTTAGATTCAGACATAATGAAGTAATAAAATTTGCAAAAATATTCACAAAATAAAAGATTAAATTTACACTTTGGATGACTCCACTTATCTATCACACTTTTGACTGATGATTGTAATGAAACTTATTCCTAAACAGCAAAAATGTACGCCTTTCAAAAACATTTGTTGCTACTGTTTCGCTTTATTGCTTCTTATGTCAACTCACAGTAGCTCGCGTTGTCGCGTTTCAAAGGCCCTAGGCTAATTAGGGTGGATTTAGAAAAATAACAGAAAATGGCCTAAAAAAAAATACACACGATGTCACATTTTTGTCATTTGTGTGAAATTCAATAGAAGGTTTTGAAAATTGAAGTGGGAAAATCGAAGAAAACAGTTCTGGCTTCACCTATAGTGAATTTCAGCTGAGTCCATAGAGTAAAAATTATAGAATTTATTAGTTGACCTTTGAACTGGGTCCACTGGACCCTGAGGAGATAAAAATACGGATAAGGAGCCACCGACCCCTAGACTACCCCCCAATTGCTTCTGAACCCACTATCACCCCCCCCCCCCAGAAGGCTTCAGTGCCCACTGGGGGGGCGGTACCGCCCACTTTGGGAACCTATGGTCTATACCCTTGGTAAAAGTGCGACGATAGCATTTACTTGGCCATTTTTCTTGTTGGTAATTCCATGTTTAATGTCAAACTCGTTTGCCATTTCATCCAGGGTTAGATGTCCACTAAAATTTTTGCAGTAAAAATCCTGCATGATGTCTCTCTAAGGGTGGTCTTAGGAATATCAAAAATGATTATGTTAGGATTTCTATCCTTCGGCTTTTTAGCATGCAGCCCCAGTTTTTCACTTTTTTAGGGCGATTCTGTATTGTTTCCATATCTTCTTTGGAAGCTGCCTCAATTAAACTCCAGTATTTCTGGTCTTTCTGAGGCCATTAACTTTAACTTCCTTCAAGTGTGGTTACAATTTGGTAAGAATTGTTTCTTTGACTTCCTCACTGCTTCTGAGTGAAGATTCTTCTGTTGCCTTTAGAATTATAATGTTTTCATCCTTTTTGGGGTGTTCTCTTCTTGGTCATTGTTCTTGCCTCCTTCAGTTGTGTCTGTTCCATGCTTGTTGAAGCTCTGACAGCCTGTTCATAAGTTAGCACATTTGCCTGTCTGTAATTTTTGTTAATTGTATCTGCTGTTTCTAATTTTGCTTTGAAAACTTTGTTTATTATGCTCTCAACCTTAGTCCAGCAGTGAATAATTCTTTGTCTAATTGCAGCTGCTATTCAATTCGATTGACCAACCATTAAGTCTTCTAAGTAGAGTTTTGTGGCTACCATTTGGTCAATTGGTTCTTGTATAGAATCTGTTTTGTTCGGCTCAACAGTTTCTTTATTTGAAGGATCCTGACTTTCAGCCTATTGTTTCCCTTTACTGGCTTTCTTTGTACTAAGTGGCTCTGGGGAGCAGTTGTCTATTTCATCGTTATTGTCACCAATAGGGGGATCTTCCTTTGAGCTTTCTACATTGTATAATTCTGGAACATTCCCAGAGTTAGTTTTCAGGGTCTTCATTTAAACAAACAATTTGATACCAAATTTATGTTATGACCTTTAGTTTGCAAGTTATGCCTGTTTCAAGTTCTGTGTGGGGGAGAAACATTTGAAAATTCCGTTACTCAGAACAAAGACATCTGGAAAAACAGTACAACACTAACTACAAATGTTATATTCAGTTTCCTTGTGGTAATTAAGGCCTATCTGATACCATTTATCACAAAAATAATCAGTATTCTCACCATTCCAAACAAAAGGAAAACTGTAGTTCGCTACTAACAAACAATTTGATACCAAATTTATGTTATGACCTTTAGTTTGCAAGTTATGCCTGTTTCAAGTTCCGTGTGGGGGAGAAACATTTGAAAATTCCGTTACTCAGAACAAAGACATCTGGAAAAACAGTACAACACTAACTACAAATGTTATATTCAGTTTCCTTGTGGTAATTAAGGCCTATCTGATACCATTTATCACAAAAATAATCAGTATTCTCACCATTCCAAACAAAAGGTGAAACTGTAGTTCGCTACTATGCGATGGCTGGCGACCAATACTTATCTGTGATATTTTAACTGCAGGCATTGAGACTTACCTTGTGGTTTTGATTCTTCATGTTCAATTTCTTCAAATAAGTTGAACCTTGGTAGTAGGGATCCTTGGCTTCTTCTGCCATTTAATTATCAAGTGGAGCTCTGCAGCACACATCAAATCCTACCTCATCAAATTCTCGTACTGGAGGTTAACTGGGCCACTAATGTGTCACTGGGTTTCATCACAGGCATTTCCCATATGTTTGTTGTCTGTTTGGTTTTTAGGAGCATTAGCAACTAAGACCATATTGCTCCGGGATATGCGGTGGTCATTCCCTGACCTTTCTGCATCCTCCGTATTTGGTGGTGATGGGCTCGAACCCCGGTCTAATCAAGAAGCGTGTGCTACGCACTGCTGCTCCTTCCCACCTGGCTACGGAGGCGCCATTTCCCATATGTGACCTTTGGCTGGTTTTTTTTGACTGCTGTAGAGCTAGTTATGGTAGACTAGGGGGAACACTCAACCGTGTTGACTGTTCTTGAGATAATGACACCTGCCTATCTTGCCCCATAATCATTCCATATTCAAAGTTGGAAAGATCTCAGTGGTGACCCATTCTTTCTAGAAGACACTCAAAAACCACATGTGCAAACTATAATCTTATTATCAGCCATTCATGACGTGTGAATGTGCAGTGTATTACAGACCAGTCCATTCCTACACAAGGCTGTTTTGCTAATACAAAGGCGACTCTGTATACAAGTAGGACCCGTTTTATGACAGGGTTAGGTTCCAGCAAAACAGGGTTGTAAAATGAAAAGTCTTAAAACAAGACCAAATTATAATGTAATTTGGTGAGATTGGTTACCAAAATTCCCAAAATTTTCACAAGTATGTACTAATATTTCTGTTCTTTATAAATAATTAAATATTTTAAACATTTAATGCACATGTTTTATTTATACTTATACATAAAAAATAAAATAAAATTTTAACTTACTTTGGTCCTGTGGAGCCATCGCTTGAGTACGTATTTACTTCGCTGATATTTTATGTGACAATGGCGTAATGGGGTGACATTAATGGGAGGTCCCTTGTTGAGGGTCATAGGGTTCTGATGACACCTCTTTGCATGCCATGGCTATGTTCCCAATCAGAATCATTATCACAAAGTTCATCAAATGTACTATGAATTTGGCAAGAGCACTCTGAATGTTTTGTTTTTAATGTTCTGATTGGCTCCAACTCTTCCACTCCATCTGTTGTGTCAGCCTCATGCTGTTGAAGTTGTGCAATCAGTTCCTCCAATTCCTCCCTCAAAAGTGGCTCAACCATGACTCTCCAGCAATGGGTCAACATCATCTGGATCAACGTTTTCAATGCCAACATCCTTAGCCATGTGAGAAACATCTTTAGCCATTTCCAAAACTGGCTCAATCCTTACAAAATCAATCACTGCTTCAGACCACTATTTATGCCAGATGCCATTCATACAGGACTGTGACACTTCCTCCCAGACAATCAATGTTTGTGATGGCATTCAGGATGTTATACGACTTCCAGTAGTCCCTCACAATTATATCAGACTGCACAGCCTCAACAATCCCTTTGGAAGTCATATACAAATAATACGCCTTAAAGTTTGCAATTACACCTTGGTCCATCTGTTGCAAAAGTGAAGTTGTTTTGGGAGGCAAAT
The DNA here is from genome assembly GCF_048544385.1 of Mastigoproctus giganteus. Taxonomy (NCBI): domain Eukaryota; kingdom Metazoa; phylum Arthropoda; class Arachnida; order Uropygi; family Thelyphonidae; genus Mastigoproctus; species Mastigoproctus giganteus. The sequence continues at coordinate 104,377,639 of NC_143582.1, read as the reverse complement.
ACATAATCTCAACTTCCAAATGGTCATTGTGGATTTCTTGGAGGTTGGCTGGGAGCCCTGGGGCATTGTCCAGCACCAACATGACTTTGGGAGGCAAGCCATTTGCTGCACAAAACTGAGCAACTTCTGGACAAAAGTACAAGGTGTTAAAACCCACGGCATTCGCTAAAAATTGTTTGAATCACCCACGCCTTTTTGTTAGAGCGGCAAAACACAGGAAGCCGTGTCTTCGCCATGGCCTTCACTGAATGCTACACCAACATCGGTTTGAGTTTAATTGTTCCTGACGTATTGCCACCCAAAAGGCAATGTCAATCGATCTTTTGCAACCTTGAAACCAGGGGAAGGCCTCTCCTCACAGGCGATGTACATCCTACTTGGCAATTTTTTTCCAATAAAGCCGCGTTTCGTCCACATTAAAAACTAAATCAGGGTGGTAGTTGTCTATGCCCATTAAGCGTTAAAATTCAGAAGGATACTCTTCCGCCACTGCAACGTAAGCACTAGCAGCCTCACCAGACGCTTTCACATTGTAAATTTTAGAATGGTTTTTAAACCGGTGAAACCACCCTTTGCTGGCCATAAAATGTTTCAGTGTTACCAGTTTCCTCACAGATTTCGTCAATTAATGACTTCGCCTTGTTCAAAATTACCGCCTGTGTAACAGGAATGTTATTTTGGTTCATATCATCAACCCACAAGACTAACAATTTCTCCATTTTTTCCATTGTCTCACTGAGTGAATAAGTTGTTCTGGAGGACAACACACTTGTTATCCCTGTGTGCGTGTGCACTTTATTTTATCAACAGTGTTTCTAACTGTTGATACAGTAGAAGGCACTAAACTCAACAACTTACACACACACATCCGACTGACGCTCACCAGACTCCATGTGACAAATCACACCCATTTTCTCCTCAACTGTTAGTGTTTTATGCTCTTTTTTGCCGCCCCCAGCACAGACACTGCCCTGTGCTGAGAGTTCATAGTCACACAAAAATTATTATTATTAATAACACTGTGCAACCCGTTAACAATTGAGGGAAAATTCACAATGAAACCAACATGGCACAATGAATGTAAACGATTCTTGGCATCACTATCATTCCACCCACAATGCACCAGGAAAATCAAAAGAAATGCCTAGTTGTGTGTTTGGACTTGCAGGTGTTTCTGCGATGCGTTACTGAGTTACGATTTTTTGTTATTTTCAATTTTTTTCAAATTGTTTAGGTAATATTTTGAAACAGTCAATGTGAAAAGCCATAAAACGGACCATCGTAAAATGGGACCTACCTGTATATTATTAAAAACTAACCCTTTTGACAGCTTGGCCTTTTAGTGGTATTTCTTCTGCCTTGTGATGGGGCTGGAAATCTGGAAAGGAAGGTTAAAACCCACGGCAAAAAGTAGAAAACCATGAAATACAATAACTATCCTCCATTTGAGCAGCCTAGGTTACTTTTTCAATGAAACTGCTCATGACACATCACACTCAAGGACTTTTTTTTTTTTTTTTTTTTGATTTGGTAGTTGTTGGCGCATCGGCTTCTGTGGCCATATTGCACCTCCCAAGGTTTTTGCAGTACTTTGATCCAAGCCCGAGGCGGGAATCGAACCCGCGACCTTTGGGTTGCCGGGCAGGTACTTTACCCACTCGGCTAGCCCGGTCGGCTACTCAAGGACTGTGTATAGACACACAACAATAGGAATGCCTAACACTCCTCATCTTACTTTCACTGTCAGACCAGCCTATGCAGGGGCAGGCTGTCCAGAGGGTGCAATGCACCCGGCAGTAACATTCGATGGGCACCTGAAAATCTGAACCTGGGGCCCATCTTAATACACTACTTCAGTGCCTGCTTCAGCCAAGATAGAAGGTACTGTTGATGGTTTGTATATGAAGAAAATTTTAAAGGAGTGACAAGTTTCAATTGGCACCTGGGCACCAAACTGAAATTGCTACCCAGGCACCACATACCCTAGGGAATGCCCTTAAGCCTACGAGTGCTATTATTAATTGTTTGGATTAAGTTGATGGGACTCTCCAGTAACTATAAAGTTTAGATAACTGGAACAACCCAATCTAATGTATGCCAGATAATAAAGCTTTTACCTACTCTGTTTACTCCCAACATATCGGCCCCTCAACATGTGCCCATATTGAAGGGACCTGTCATGATGCTGCTGGAACTACAGATTAGCGTTACTGGGATCCAATGCCCTCATCTGCTCTTTAACAGAATAACTCCAGAATAACTGACATTCAATATGAAGCAGTCTAACAACATCCCTTGTAAGAAGTCTAGACTGCTGATGCTCCTGCTAAGAACTCTGTCTAAGTCTCAGTCTCCCTTCAAGTTACTGGTTCAAGATCACCATCACTAGAATCCAGCTTGTTTGCCATGCGCTGTGGCCCATGGACTTGCTGTAAAGTGATAGTCTGGCAGTTAAGGGATCCATCTTAATCAGGGCCGGATTTTAATGTTTGTAGGCCCGAGACACTTTTATTCTGAAAAGTGGGAAAAGAAGAGTGAAATATTTCTTATAATAAATTATACTGTATTTGCACACTGACTGAAAATTACATCTTTTGATGTGATGCTAGTATGAGCAGTTGATCAACGCAGCAGTACATGCACGTATGAACGTGTATAAACGTCTGAATGTTTTCTCAGGCTTAACTTGTTAAACTGACTTGTTTCGTAGAGAGTTAAACGTGCAATCTCCTGTTCAAAACAGTTGTAATTCACAAATATGTACATGTGAGTACATATTTGTGAATTTTTGAGGGACGAGGTTGCCGGTGCGGACGTGCCTTTCTGCTGCTCTTCGAACAGAGAAGTTTTTTCTGATTTATTTTCTGCTTTATTAGTTTAAATTGACATATTAACTTATTTTCTAGAGTAGCTTTATATTCCTATTAGGGTACTTAAGTTTCAAGTAACTTAGATAGAGATTTTGTAGGTATTACTTAGTATCGGAAAGGGTATCAAATACACGTGTTTACCGTTCATAAATATCTGCCATTGTTACGGGAAAATTAATCAGTAAAATCTATTAATCTTGTCGAACTTCATTGGCAATTAAATTGAACTTTTAACTATACATATAACCACTTAGGTTACGTAACATAAATAATTAGTAAAAACAAATAATTAATACATAACTTGATACGAAAGTTATATAAAGGGATTTCGTAGATAACACTCGTTACTGAAGCGTAAATATTTCGTAGATAACACTCGTTACTGAAACGTAAATATTTCATAGATAACACTCGTAACGGAAACGTAAATATTTCGTAGATAACATTCGTTACCGAAACATAAATATTTCGTAGATAATACTCGTTACTGAAACATAAATATAGCGTTATAACTGTGCTTGGATACAAGTTTAGGATTTAATTTTGTACAGAAATTGAAATTTTATTGAAAGTAAATCTAAATCATGACTCAAACCAGAGCAGCAAAGCAAAGGGCTCAAGCTAATGGGAATGCTGTGGCCCAGGGGAGAACTGAGGGGGGCAGTTGTCCTCTGAATCACAGCCTTTTAAGATGCACTATTTGCTTGATGTTTGCGGAGCAGTCAAGTATGGGACATAATACTGCCATGGGGGATGTCTTTGTATGTGTGCGATGCAAGGAGTGTAAGGAGATAAGGCGAAAACTCAGCGTTGTTATGGGCCTATATGAGAGCTTGAAGGACAGGGTGGATGCCCACGAAGGATTACAAGTGAGGGGCCCATCAAGCTCTCAGCTGCCCACACCAATGCCAGAGCTTGCATTTGGTCATCGTGCAACACAGCGGCAACCCCCAAGGCAGAATGCGCTGGTCCCAAAGGAACTAGTAGTTGTTGGTGACTCTATTGTCAGGGAAACGGGAAACATGCTTTGTAAAAAGGATAGGTGGAACAGGACCAGGGTATGTCTGCCAGGGGCAAAAGTTGATGACGTTGTACAGCGGATATCATCTTTTAAGGGCACAAAAGGTGATATAGTTGTACACGTTGGCACCAATGATATTAAGAGTAGAAGACCGGCGGAATTACTTGACAAGTACAGGTCACTGATGAAAAAAAGCCGTGAATTAGGGTTGAAATTGAAAGTGTCTGCAATTCTGCCCAGACACGATAGGAGGGAGTATATGATGAGAGCCCTGTCAATCAATTCGGCCCTGAAAAGATTGTGCAGGGCTCAAGGGGTAGAATTTTTTTCAGCCTGGTCTGTACTTGTTAACAGGAGAGACTGCTTCTACAGGGATGGGATACACTTAAATAGAAAGGGTGCAAGAATGTTTGCTGATGCTATCGAGGCAGTGTTAGGTGGGTCGGAAAACTGCTAGATTGGGGGGATACAAGGACTAATAGATTAACAGTAGCCACTGGCAGAGGTGAAAGTGATTCTTGCACTGCTTCTATTGGAATGAGCAGCAGCCTGGAAAACAAGATGCAGGATATTTCAGAGACTGCTGGGAATCATTGGGGTACAAGTAAACACATGGGTTGTGTTAGGGTAGCTAAGAAAAAGAACAGGTGCATGTATACTTGTGTGTACACCAATGCTAGGAGTTTAGTAAATAAATTTGATGAATTTGAGGTATTGCTCAAAACATCAAAGGCAGATATTGTGGGGATTTCAGAGACGTGGTGTCACACAGATATAAGGAATGCAGAACTGGAATTTGGGGAGTACAATGTCTACAGAAAGAATAGACAGGATAGGAAGGGAGGAGGGGTTATGCTATTAGTTAAAAAACACATAAAATCCAAGGAAGTGAAGCCAGTCGAAATAGCTGGACAGTGCAGTGTCGAGTCAGTTTGGTGTGACATAAGCATTGGGAGATCAAAATTGAGAGTAGGAGTGTGCTATAGGCCTAATGACTCTGATGAGTATAATAAGAAACTGTTCGGAGAAATAGAGTGGGGCAGTAAATCAGAGAGTCTTATAATGGGGGATTTTTATTTCCCAGATATTGACTGGAATTTGGGGGCTGGTAACTCACACAGTAGCAAGGCTTTTGTGGATTTATTGGATGATTGTTTTCTACATCAGCATGTTCGGGAGGCAACTAGAGGGAGTAATACTCTTGATTTGATTATCAGTAGTGATTCTTCATGCATTAAGAATCTGCAGATAAATGAACCACTTGGTGGCAGTGACCACAGTGTGCTGAAGTGGGAGTTACTCAAAGAGGTAACTACCATTAGGGGTAAAGGGAAGGGGTATTGCTTTCGTAAAGGCGACTACAATGGACTGAGACAGTATTTAAATTCTATACAGTGGGATCAACTGATGATATTGCAAACAGCAAATTCAAAATGGGAAGCATTCAAAGAACTTATCTTGGAAGCTACTAGGCTTTACATACCAACTAAGAAATATTGTTCAAGGTTTCGGCCTAAATGGATGTCAGATGAACTGATGAGGCATATGGCAGAAAAGAAAAATGCATGGGATACATACAAATTAACACGTGACACAGAAGCCTATGATAGATACAAGTTGATATGCAACCAAGTTACAAAGGAGATTAGGCAGGCGAAGGCAGATTACGAGAGATCCTTGGCAAGGGATGCGAAGAAAAACAGCAAAGAGTTCTTTACTTATGTAAACTCTAAAAGGAAGGGGATGAATCAGATTGGTCCACTTGAGATCGATGGGTCAACTGTTGATGACCCTGCTCAGGTAGCTAACAAACTAAATGAATATTTTGCATCAACATTCACACATGAGGAGTTATTCAGCGAGGGGAATGCCAGAGGTGTATTCAACTCTAGCAGTAAGCTAGAGAATCTTGTAATAACTGAGAGCAAAGTGGAGGAGAAATTGTTGAAGATAAAAACAAGAAAGGCACCTGGGGTGGATGGGATCTATCCTGTTATATTAAAGGAGGCAGCGGGAGAATTAAGCGGGCCCTTAGCCATAATTATGAGAGCTTCCTTGGACTCAGGGGAGGTACCCATGGACTGGAGATGTGCAAATGTGACCCCAATTCACAAAGGGGGATCAAAGGCTGACACAAGTAATTATAGACCTGTGAGTTTAACTTCTGTTCCTGAAAAATTAATGGAGGCACTGCAGGATCATCTAGACAAGACTTCAGTTATAGCTAGGACACAGCATGGTTTTGTTAAGGGTAAGTCTTGCCTGACCAATTTGATTGGATACTATGATGCAGTCACAAAAGAACTGGATGCAGGGAATAACTTTGATATTATATACTTGGATCTTAGAAAGGCTTTTGATACTGTTGCACATGGAAGACTGCTGCACAAATTGGAGCAGTGTGGCATTGGAGGCAAATTGCTGCTATGGATAAAGGGGTGGTTGAGGGAGAGAAGACAGAGAGTGGTAATCAATGGACACTGCTCATCGTGGACTAATGTTATTAGTGGAGTCCCTCAGGGTCCAGTATTGGGTCCATTATTGTTTTCTGTATTTATAAATGATATTGATGATGGTATATCAAGCTTAATGTCCACGTTTGCAGACGATACGAAGGTTGGCAGGGTTGTCAAGGACACTACTGACACTATGCTACTGCAACAGGATCTGGAAAGGTTGAGCAGATGGGCTGAGAGGTGGCAAATGAAGTTTAACATTGACAAATGTAAAGTACTACATATGGGAAACAGCAACCCCAGAGCAACATATCAACTCTGTGGTACTACACTGACAGTGGTAGAGAATGTAAGGGACCTGGGGGTGGTTGTGCAGGCAGATATGAAGTTTTCTGAGCAGTGCAGACAGGCTGCAATTTATCCATAGCAGCAATTAGCCTCCAATGCCACATAATAAACAATGCAGTAATAAACAGTTGGAAAAGTAATATAAAAAAATATTTGTGACGCAGCAAGTCTTCTTTCAGACATGGAGGTTTCAGAAGTGAAAAACTCGAGGAAAACCAGCAAGAAATATAGCTGCTTTGCTTGACTAAAATTATTACAAGCTGAATTGAATTTAGAAAAGAAATAATCTAAAGCAGTGGAAACAGATAGTGCAACACATATACAGTATAGGAAAAATATACCTGGGAAAACGTTTATTTCTCTTGACACCCCATCTCTTTAGGGTGTATGCTCTACTTTTGATCTCAATCTTAGTGCAATCTTGCCTTACAATAAATTTTTTTTTTTTTTTTTTTAATATTGTTTTTCTCTCAGCAGTTTTTGTTTAAGCCAATTCTATACTCAGTCGCAAATAATAAATTAAATTTTCTCTTTATACTTTGGGATGACCAAACGGTCAGAGGAGCTCACAAAATAGACAGAATACAAGAAACAGCACAGTATTCAGCAGTCACAGACTTGAACCCTGTCACTCAAGGCATGTGTACTTATGCACCTGCATGCCTGCCCACTATATGGCGGCCTCAGGAACACAGGAAGGAAATTTACCTTTCTTTTCTTATTAACATACACTGAGTTGACTTGCATTAGTAATCCCTACCTAATACATTGTGGGGCCACTTTTTGCCTGTATTACAGCTTATGCGTATCTTGGCATGAACTGAACAAGGCATTGCAAGGTGTCCTGTAATAGTGCTACCCATGTGTTGCACTACCACAAGACTCCAACGACAATGTGTAGCAATGACTACAGACTGTCATTGGAGAGTCGTAGCGCTGATAGTCATTTTCCAGCAGGTGCCAAACATGCTCAATTGGATTGAGATCCGGGTGAGTTGGGCAGCCATGGGAGAATGGAGAATTTGTCGTATTCCTGAAACCAGTTATCAAACTCCTTACCTTGTGGCATGGTGCGTTCTCTTGTTGACAGATAGCAGAGTTGTCTGGATACATTGTCATCATGAAGGGAAAGGTACTAAGGCAGCGACGATACGAAGGTTGATATTCCCTTGGAGCAGTTGATTAATAATGGTCACAGGGAAACGATCCTGATGTTTTCATATGTCATGAAAACAGTCCTGAAATCAAAACGCCAGCACAAGCCTGCTGAACACAAACAGTTCATCAAGGTGCCAATACCTCATGATCCTTTCTCCAAATGTGGATACACCTAATTGTATGACAAAGTTGGAAAGAGGAATCAGAGTCCACTGATTTCCACATGATCTGGTATTAGCATTAGAGACAAATGAAGCAAAACACCAAGATTATACAGCATCAGCCAAAAGAAAAAAAAAAAAAAAAAAAATTTCATCTATTCAATAGTTTATCTGGTTCTTGAATTTATTTAATCTATCAACTCCCAAATTCAAATTGAGGAGGATGGTTCAGCAACCATCCTCTTCAATTTGAATTTGTGCCCCCTCATGTGCATATTCTGAGCAAGAGAAAAATATCTCACCAGCATTAGGTTTGCTCAATCCAGTGAAAGCCTTAAAAAACTAAATCAGATCCAATTGCAGAAATGACACCTTTCTTGGTAAGAGCACCCCCTTTGTTCCACTCACCAATCTTGTTGCCCTTCTCTGTATTCATTCCAGCAGCTCTACATCCTTCTTAAAATGAGACCTCCAGACCTCTGTGCACTATTGAAGATGTGACATGACCACTGCCTTATACAATGTGATAATCACCTCATTCCTGCTAGGAAAAATTCCAGTATATTTATTGACAAAAACCCACAAGTTGTCCTGGCAACCTACCTGCACTGCTCAGAGAACTTCATATCTGACTGCACAATTACTCCAGGTCTTTTTCATTTTCCACAACCCTGGGTGTAGTACCACACGGTTGGTTACTCTGGGGTTACTGCTACTATATGCGCAGTACTTTGAATTTGCCAATGTTAAATTTCAGTTGTTATTTCTCAGGTGATCTGCCTAACTCTTCTAGATCCTGTTGCACAGTAGCATACTGTCATTAGCTATGCTGATAACTTTTGTATCATCATGTACTCATGATGCTACCCATTGCTACCCATCATATATGGGTAGCAATAATCCAAGAGAAACGTACCAACTGTGTGGTTCTGCAAATTGCAGCACCTGGAGAGTAGGCACCTGCAAGGTGATCTGATTGAGGTGTACAAGGCCTTGAATGGGTTGAGCCAGCTGAATGCTGATGGGATTCTTCCTCTTGCTCAGATTAAGAACCTGAGGGGGCATAGATTCAAACTGAGGAAAGACAGTTGTAGAATAGATGTGTGGAAATTTGCTTTTAGCCAGTGGGTAGTTGATCAGTGAAACAGACTTCCATCTTTTGTTGTGGAAGTTGATTAAGATATAACAGGCTTAATGTCCAAATTTGCAGATGATACAAAGGTTGGTGGGTTTGTTAATGACAGTGAAGATGCATTGATGCAACAGAATCTGTAAAAGTTGGGCAGATGGGCTGGGAGGTGACAAATGAAGTTAACATTGACAAATGCAAAGTACTGCATGTGGATAGCAGGAACCCCAGAGTAATATACCAACTGTATAGTAGAACTTCAGGGTAGTGGAGAATAAAAAATACCTAGGGGATAATTGTGCAGTCAGATATGGAGTTTTTAGAGCAGTGCAGACAGGCTGCCAGAGTAGCTCATGGGGTCTTGTCAGTGATATACAAACCTGAGTATTGCATACAGGTCTGGAAGCCTAATTTAGGAAAGATGTTGAGTTGCTGGGATGAATACAGAGAAGGGCAATGAGATTGGTGAGGGGAACAGAGGGTGCTCTTACCAAAAAAAGTCTTTTCTGCAAATTGCAGTGTCTAGAGACTAGGCACTGATCTGGTTGGGATATATAAGGCTTTGAATGGTTTGAGCACTCAATGCTGATAGGATTCTTCCTCTTGCCCAGCTAATTCAGTTGAGGGAGCATAAATTCAAATTGAGGAAGCATAAATTTCAAATTGAGGAAAGAGTTGCAGAAGAGATGTATGGAAATTTGCCTTTAGCCAATGAGTGGTGATTGCTGGAACAAATATCCGTCTGTAGCTGTGGAAGTTGATGACTTAAATAAATTCAGTTAAGAACTGGACAAACATTTGGTGTGAATGGGAAGTAGTTTTTATTTTTCATTTTTTTTTGTTTGGCTGATGCTCTATAAGCTTGCTTTCTTACATCATATGCCGCTACTAACGGTAATAATTGAATCACTCCCATCCAACTCTAGGTGCCATTCGTATGTAGATCCAAAATACTCATTCAGTTTGTCAGCAACCTGAAGAAGGGTGATATTTTAACAATTTCCTTTTCTCCAATAGAATGCATAATAAGAAAATGGAGTTTAGGAGATGGTGCAGCTTAGTGTTTCTTTTTGTTAGCATTATTTCCAGGTAGGTACCTGATAAGGGGCCACAGATGGGGAAGAAAAATTAATTACTCATAGGACTAAAATAATAAAATTCAGTATTTGGAAGGCTTTTCACTTACCATGGAACGCAACAAGAAGACAACCACTCACAAACTAGCTGGTAGTGCATACACAAGTGGATGCCTAAGTTGTTGGGGTGGTTGAGGGGAGACGACAGAGTGGTAATCAATGGACACTGCTCATCGTGGGCTAATGTTATTAGTGGAGTCCCTCAGGGACTCCCCTAATGAGAAATAAGTGTTGGGTCCATTGTTTCCTGTATTTATAAATGACATTGATGATGGTATATCAAGCTTAATGTCCAAGTTTGCAGAAGATACGAAGGTTGGCAGGTTTGTTAAGGACACTAATGACAGTACGCTGCTGCAACAGGATGTTGCAGCAGCGTATAGAAAAGCGTTCTAGAAAAGTTGAGCAGATGGACTGAGAGGTGGCAAATGAAGTTTAACACTGACAAATGTAAAGTACTACATATGGGAAGCAGTAACCCAGTCTGTGGTACTACACTGACAGAGGCAGAGAACAAAAAGGACCTGGGGATTTGTGCACACAGATATGAAGTTTTCTGAGCAGTGCAGACGGTCTGCAAGAATAGCTCACAGTTGTCTTGTCAATGATATACAGGAATTTTTCTAGCAGGGATAAAGAGGTGATTATCCCCTTGTATAAGGGCAATGGTCAGATCACACCTTGAGTACTGTGTACAGGTCTGGAGGCTTCATTTTAAGAAGGATGTAGAGCTGTTGGAATGAATACAGAGAAAAGCAACAAGATTAGTGAATGGAACAAAGGGTTGCTCTTAAGAAGAAAGGCTTAAGTTTTGAAAATTACAGTGTCTAGAGACTAGGCACCTGCGAGGTGATCTGATTGAGGTGTATAAAGTTTTGAATGGTTTGAGCATGCTCAATGCTGATGGGATTCTTCCTCTTGCTCAGAATGAGCCTGAGAGGGCATAAATTCAAATTGAGGAAAGACAGATGAAGGATAGATGTGTGGAAGTTTGTCTTTAAGCCAGCGGGTAGTTGGTTGGTGGAACAGACTTCCATCCTTTGTTGTGGAAGTTGATAACCTAAATAAATTTAACACTGAGCTGGACAAAGGTATTTGGAACAAACAGAGGGGTGAAATGGGAGCGGTGTTTTTTTTTTTTTTTTTGGCTGATGCTGCATAAGCTTGCTTTCTTGCATCATATGCCTCTACTAATGCTAAGGGCAAACTTTTTATCTCCTTAAAAATTTAATTAAAACTTTCATGTTTAAAACAGGGCTGTGGAGTTAGAGGCTGGACCAGAGGTTTCTACTGGCTCCAGCCAGTAAAAAAAAAAAAAAAAAAACTGACTCCATGGTTCCAATTAACTTGGTTAGTCATAATCATGAGGGTGGCTCCAGTATTGGTAAATGCCGTATTGCTTCATGGTGTAGTTTTCATTTCCCTGTTCCATTTGTTTACTAAGTTTTTTCTAATGTTGAAACCAGTGAGTGGTTTTCGAATAATGCATATTTTATTTTTTCATAAATGTCAAATGTCTGGAAGCCCTCAATGATGAACAAAGAATCCAAAACAAAGTCTAATGTATTTGAATACTTTACGGTCACTGTAGATGATAAATACTATGTTTGCACATGCCAAGTGAATGACACTGATGGCCAAATTGACTTGTGCATCAAAAATTAGTAAACCTTTGACCAATAAGACCATTGTTTCAACACGATCATTCATTTGAAGTGTCACATAAGTCGCAATCATCCTGAAATGCTTAAGAGTAAGAGAGACTCAAGAATAACAAGTCAAGTACAGGAAACCCTTGATTAATGCGGTTTTGAACAATGCAGTTTTAATTAGTGCGAAAAATTTTTTTGATACTATCCCCTTAATATATGCGTTATCAAATTTGATTAGTGCGCTGTTTTTTTCTTGCGGTGCTTGGCAACTCACAACGGCGCCTAAAGCGGCAAATACGTGAAAGGCACTCACCAGGGTCTTCTAACTTAAATGAATGGGAATCGACTCAAGCGCTCGACAGCAGCACCCCATATGACTCTGAAATTGAAATTTGCTCGGGTAACTCATATTCTTTTATTCTTTTATTATTAATATTAAACTTCTTTAATATTATGATATTAAAGAAGCAGTTGAGAACATACACAAATCGTGGGAAGAAATGACGAACAGCTGCATGAGAGCTGTCTGGCAGAATCTTTTGCCTGAATGCGCAAATGATTTTTGCAGTTTCATTAATCCTGTCAACAAAGTTATTGATGAAATTACTACAATTGGAAAAGACCTCGGCTTTGAGGAAGTAGATTCAGAAAACGTTAGAGAATTATTGGAATCGCATTCAAAAGACTTAAGTAACGACGATCTTGAAATTGAGCATCAACATGCATACGAGGAAGAAGACGAAAATGAAGCAGAAGAAAAGCAATTTGCTCCCAAAGAAATTTCATTCAAAAAACTTGAACTATTTAATACACTTTAAAAAGCAAAAGAACTCATACTAGAGATTGATCCAGATGCAGAGAGAAGCATGAACGTTCGTTGAGGGTTAGATAAGCAAATTGATTGTTATCGCAAAATCATGGAGGAAAGGAAGAAAGCCACCACTGTTCAATTGAAGTTAGATAAGTTTTTTTTGCAAAAAATAAAATTTAAATCATACTATCTTTTTTTAAATTTATTCCTTAATAATTTAAGAACTATGCAGTGCATTATAGGTACGTATTGAGTAAGAAAAAATATATTTTCACAATTTCATAATTTTCAAGGATTCATTATAATTATTCCCATTGTTTCTTAAGTTTGATTAGTGCGGTTTTAATATTTGCGGTATATTTCAAGGATTCATTAACCGCACTAATCAAGGGTTTCCTGTATTTCTAGTTTTTGAATATCAAATGGTCAAGTAAATCAATCATATATCTAAATATGCTGTTAGTCAAAAAGTCACTGTTTCCATTACAACATATCAATTCAAGAATTACAATATTGAGTTAGTGGAGAAGAATTCTTTATCTCTGATTATCTTTTGTAAGAAAACCATGCTTGCTTTAATAGGAGAAATGAACCAAAAATTCAAAATTAGTTTGGATAGAAAGTGTTATAATTCAAAGTGTTATAATAGAGAAAGCAAAGGAAGAAACATTTGCCCTCATTACCATTAGTATAGTCATATAATGCAAGAAAGCAAGCTTATATAGCATCAGCCAAAAAAAAAAAAAACTTACCCATTTCACCCATCCATTCACTCCTAAAGATTATCCACCTTATCCTTGAATTTATTTAAGCTATCAACTTCAACAACAGATGGAAGTTTCTTCCAGCAATCAACTACCCGCTGACTAAAGGCAAATTTCCACACATCTATTCAGCAACTGTCTTTCCTCAATTTCAGTTTATGCCCCATTGCGTTAATAATCTGAGCAAGAGGAAGAATCCAATCAGCATTCAGCCTGCTCTATCCATTCAAGGCCTTATGCACCTCAATCAGATCACCTCACAGATCCCTAGACTCCAAATGCTGAACTTAAAGGCAGAACTTATGCCTTTCTTCAAAAGAGCACCCCTTTGTTCCCCTCACCAGGTCTTGTTGCCCTTCTCGGTACTTGCTCAAGCAACTCTACATCCTTTCTAAAATGAGGTCTCCACACCTGTACGCAGTACTCAAGGTGTGGCCTGACCATTGCCTTATACAAGGGGATAATCACCTTCTTATCCCTACTAGCAAAATTCTTGTATATCACTGACAAGACCCCATGACCTGCAATGCTCAGAAAACTTCATATCTGGCTGCACAATTACCCCCAGGTATCTTTCATTCCCCACTACCCTGAGGGTAACAACCACACAGTTGGTACATTTTTCTGGGGTGATTACTGCTACCTATATGCAGTACTTTTCATTTGTCAATGTTAATTGTATCATCTGAAAACTTGCACTTAACAAGATACTGTGCATGATGTACCTGAACTGGAACATGTGCTCAAACCGCGGGAAGAAAGAAAAGGTGGAAAGATATTGAGGAAGCAATGCAAACGATGCTATTCCGAAGGGAAACATAAGGATACAATCTATATCTGCAGTGTTTGTGAGGATCACTCAGCTATTGCTTAGATTGTGCGAACATTATACATAATGTAACATTCTTACACATAGTATTTGTAATCTGTATTGATACAGATTACAAATATGTATTCTCAATATGTATTGAGAAATACATATTGAAATAATATGTATTTCTTAAATGTCACCATGTTTTTTGTTTTATTTTGTTTTTTGTTTATTATTTACATACTATATTATTATGTTTTAGTGTCACGTGCCAGCATGTGATGCGGCATTTACAGCCAAATTTGACCTCCAGTTCCTATCACGCACTGGCGCGTGAATCTCAAAATCTTTTGGAAACTGCTTATACGACACTTGAATATTGATATGGTATACCTAACAATCCCTTATTACCAATTTTTAAGCATTTTCGTTATGGAAACACAGTCTGCTTCTGGCGACAGTTTCCTCCTTATATGCCGCGCTATTGACGATTGCATGCTGACTCATGATCAGCAGCAAACGTGTTAAGCCTTTCTTGTAACAGTAGCCATTTGTTCCACTCACCAATCTCATTGCCTTTCTCTGTACAGCCTTCCTAAAATGAGGCCTCCAGGCACTCAAGGTGTGGCCAGACCATTGCCTTATACAAGGGAACAATCAACTCTTTATCATTGCTAGCAAAATTCTTGTATATCATTGATAAGACACCATGAGCTACTGTTGCTGCCTGTCTGCACTGCTCAGAAAACTTCATATCGGACTGCACAATTACCCACAAGTCTTTTCATTCTCCACTACCCTGAGTACTACCAATCAGTTGTAGCTACAGTTGCCACCCCTCAGTACTTTTCAACTGCTAAGCTTTTCTTGATCCTGTTGCAGTGGTGTACTGTCATTATTGTCGTTGATATTAACACCCTGTCAACCTTTGTATCGTCTGCAAACAGACATTAACTGTCATGTATCTTCATCAATGTCATTGATGAATACACAAAACAAGAATGGACACAACACCGAACCCTGGGGGAATCTGCTAATAACATTAGTTCATGAAGAGCAGTTTATTGATTACCACTATCTTGTCCCACTCAAACAACCTTTTATCCATTGTAGCAACTTGCCCTTAATGCCATACTGCTCCAATTTGTACAGTATTCTTCCATGTGCAACAGTATCAAAAGCTTTCCTAAAATCCAGGTATATGATATCAAAATTATTTTTTGCATCCAGTTCCTTTGTAACCACATCATAGTATCCAATCAAATTGGTCAGATGAGACTTCCCCTTAACAAACCCATGCTGTGTCTGAATTATTACTGCACTCCTGTCTAGATGATCTTGTAATGCTTCTTTAACCATTGACTCCATTATTTTCCCTGGGAACAGAAGTTAAACTAATAAGCGTGTAATTACTCATGTCACCCTTTGATCCCCCCCCTTTGTGAATTGGAGATACTTTTGCACATCTCCAGTCTGTGGGGAACTCCCCTGAGTCCAACGATTCCCTCGTAATTATGGATAAGGGTTTGCTTGCTTCCTTTACCACCTTCTTTAATATAACTGGATAGATCCCATTCACTCCAGGTGCATTTCTTCTGTTTAACTTCAACAATTTCTCCTCCACTTTACTTTCAGTTATTACTAAATCATTTAGCTCCCTGTTAGTTTAATAAGCTTTGGTTCTCCACTTCCCTACAGAATTCCTCATGAGTGAATGGAGATGCAAAATACTCACTCAGTTTGGCAGCTATCTGAGCAGGATCATCTACAGTCAAACCATTGACATCAAGCAGACCAATCTGATCCATCCCCTTCCTTTTAGAGTTTATATAATTAAGAAGTCTTTTGCTGTTTTTTCTTTGCATCCTTTTCCAAAGATTTCTTGTAATCTGCCTTCGCTCTCCTAACCTCATCTGTGACTTGATTACAGACTAGCTTATATCTACCACAGGCTTCTGTGTTGCTTGATATGTCGCCTTTGCATTTCATGCATTTTTCTTCTCTGCCACAAATCTCATTAGTTCATCCAATTAGGCCTAAACTTTGAACAGTATTTCTTAATCAGCATGAAAAGCCTTGTAGCTTCCAAGATTAATTCCTTGAATGCTTCCCATTTAGAATTTGCTGTTGGTAACATCATCAGTTGGTCCCACTGTAATGAATTTAAAAACCTTTCCCTTTATCCCTGATGGTAGTTACAATTTTGAGTACATCCCACATCATCACTGCTACCTAGGGGTTCCTTTATCTGTACATTCTTAATGCATGAATAATCACTGCTGATAATCAGACAAGAGTATTACTCCTTCTGGTTGCCTCTCTAACATGCTCCTGTAGAAAACAATCATCCAATATATCCACAAAAGCCTTGATAGTGCGAGTTACCAACCCACAAGTTCCAATCAATATATGGAAAGTTAAATTCCCCCATTATAAGACATTCTGATTTACTGGCCCACTCTATTCCTCTGTATAGCTGTTCATTGTACTCATCAGAGTCATTAATCCTATAACAAACTTCAACCTTCATTTTTGCTTTCTCAGTATTTATGTCACACCAAACTGACTCAACATTGCACTGTCCATCTAGGTCAACTGTATGTTGACCTAGATGGACAGTGATTTTATTTGTTTATTAACTAACGGCATAATCCCTTTTCCCTTCCTATCCTTTCTTTACACATTGTACTCCCCAAATTCCAATTCTGCATTCCTTATATCTGTGTGACACCAAGTCTCTGATATCTCAACAATATCCACCTTTGATGTCTTAACCATCCCTTCAAATTTATTTACTATACTCCTAGCATAAATGATTTAAAAGGAAGTTTTGTATATTTTAAAATGGCTGCTTGCACACGTTGTAAACTACTTTTCAATAAACGCTTGATTTGTTGATGCCAACAATAAAATCGTTACACATACATTAGCAGTAAGGGATACAAAAGCCCAACATACTTTCACTAGATGAAGGTGAGTACTTTCATCTAGTGAAAGACATTCTGCAAGAGTTTGAAATAGAAAAAGAGTGTGTTATGCATTGTGACTGATAATGCCTCCAACTTGTCAAGTACCATTGAGAATTTAAATAAAGATCAAGAGATTCAATAACAGATGATGAAAGTGAAATAGATGAATCAAGTGGTGAGACTCCAGAATTAGAACCTGATGATGACGCAGAAGCAGAACTGGATTTAAGTGACATTATGGATGGCATTTCAAGCCTCTCGAGAGTCCAGCACATACTTTACAGCTGGCAATTCATGATGGCTTAGGAAATAATCACGCACCTGCTCTTGTAAGTAAGGTCAGGCAGGTTGTAATAGCCATAGAAAACCAAAAAATGAAGCAATAATTACACGGCATGCTAGAAAACTATCAATTTTGGATCAAGTTACTAGGTAGGATGATGGATTGCTTACTGGAACTGAAACCTACCTATCCTTATTGACCTGGCCAAAAGTGAAGTAACACTAACAGAAGCACTGTGGGACCAGGTGCATATCACTACAAAGAAAATTCAAAGTAAAGTCTTCACTCCTGGTCAGTTCCTAAAGGAATGGAAGTCTCTGATCTACTACCTCTCCAAGATATATTAGCATTAGTAAAGGCACATCATGCAAGAAAGCAAGCTTATATAGCTTCAACCAAAAAAAAAAAAAAAAAACCTAACCATCCACTCACTCCAAATGTTTGTCTAGTTCTGCCTTGAATCTATTTAAGGTATCAACTTCTACAGCGACAGATGGAAGTCTGTTCCAGTAATCAACCGCATGCTGGCTAAAGGCAAACTTCCACAAATCTATCCTACAACTGTCTTTCCTCAATCTGAATTTACGCCCTCTCAGTCAATTATTCTGAGCAAGAGGAAAAATCCCATCAGCATTGAGCATGCTCAAACCATTCAAGGCTTTATACACCTCAATCAGATCACCTTGCAGGTGCCTAGTCTCCAGACACTGTAATTTGCAAAACTTAAGCCTTTCTTCATAAGTGCAACCCTTTGTTCCATTTAATCTTGTTGCCCTTCTCTGCGCTTGCTCCAGCAGCTCTACATCCTTCCTAAAATGAGGCCTCCAGACCTGTATACAGTACTCAAGGTGCGGCCTGACCATTGCCTTATAGAAGGGGATAATCACCTCCTTATCTCTGCTAGAAAAATTCCTGTATATCATTGACAAGACACCATGAGCTACTCTTGCAGACCATCTGCACGCTAAGAAATCTTCATATCTATCTGCACAATTACCCCCAAGTCTTTTTCATTCTCTACCACTGTCAGTGTAGCCACACAATTGATACTGTTACTCTGGGGTTACTGCTTCCCATATGCAGTACTTTACATTTGTCAATGTTAAACTTCAGTTCACACCTATCAGCCCATCTGCTCAACTTTTCTAGATCCTGTTGCAGCAGGGTACTGTCATTAGTGTCATTAACAACCGTGCCAACCTTCATATCGTCTGCAAACTTGGACATTAACTGATATACCACCATCAATATCATTAAAAAAATACAGAAAACAACAATGGACCCAACGCTGAACCCTGAGGGACTCCACAAATAACATTAGTCCACGAAGAGCAGTGTCCATTGATTACCACTCTGTCTTCTCCCACTCAACCATGCCTTTATCCATAGCAGCAATTTGCCTCCAATGCCACACTGCTCCAATTTGTGCAGCAGTCTTCCATGAGAAACAGTATCAAAAGCCTTTCTAAGATCCAAATATATGATATCAAAATTATTCCCTACATCCAGTTCCTTTGTGACCACATCATAGCATCCAATAAAATTGGTCAGAAAAGACTTCCCTTTAACAAAATCATGTTGTGTCTGAGCTATAACTGAAGTCTTGTCTAGATGATTCTGCAGTGCTTCTTTAACCAGTGACTCCATTAATTTCCCTGTAACAGAAGTTAAACTAACAGGTCTGTAATTACTTTTGTTGCCCTCTCATCCTCCTTTGTGAATTGGGGTCACATTTGCACATCTCCAGTCCATGCGTACCTCCCCTGTGTCCTTTAATATAACTGGATAGATCCCATCCACCCCAGGTGCCTTTCTTATATTTATCTTCAACAATTTCTCCCAACTTTGCTCTTAGTTTTTACAAAATCATCTAGAGTTAAATTCACCTCTGGCATTCCCCTCCCTGTATAACTCATATGTGAATGTAGATGCAAAATACTCATTTAGTTTGTTAGCTACTTGAGCAGGATCATCAACAGATGAAAGATTGATATCCAGTGGACCATTCTGATTCATCCCCTTCCTTCTAGAGTTTACATAAGTAAATCTTTGCTGTTTTTCTTTGCATCCTTTGCCAAAGATTTCTCGTTATCTGTCTTTGCCTGCTTAACCTGCTTTATATCTATCATAGGCTTCTGTGACCAGCTTATATCTATCATAGGCTTCTGTGACCAGCTTATATCTATCATAGGCTTCCGTATCACCCATTAATTTATGTATCCCATGCATTTTTGCCACATTTCTCATTAGTTCATCTGACATACATTTAAGGCTAAACTTTGAACAATATTTCTTAATTGGTATGAAAAGCCTAGTGGCTTCCCATTTTGAATTTGATGAATATGGTCCCATAGCTGAATGCATCATGACCTTCATGGAAGTTAGTGAAAAAAACTCTATTGGGAAATGATGTAATGTTAGCTGTCATTTATGTTGATCCCAAGTATAGATGTTTATTAACAGATGGACAACAAAGCAAAGAAAAGGAAGCTTTATGTGATATAGAACTCAAAATAAGAAACCCTTAAGAATGTCCAGCCTCAGCAGATGAAATACAAAGCAATCCACCATCAGCATCATCTAATACTAATTCTGAAAATGAGTTTGATTTTGAAAAGACTGACAAACAGCATAGCTCAAAACGCTGTCCACTGGAATTTAAAAAAGGCATACCACATTACTCCTATTAGTATATTGACTAAATTCAAGTTAGAAGTATTAACGTCCCTCACTGAAGTGGAAAAAATTGATTGTCAATCAAAGATGCCAGTAAAATATGCAATATTAAAGTATCCTAAAATCATACAAGATGTTGCACAATGCATTGCCCTTTATTCGAGCCAGTGCAGTGTTTATTTTCAGCTCGAAAAATCATTAAATCAGAAATTCAATCATCAATGAAAGAGGACTTGCTTAGGGAAAACAATTAAAAATTTGAAAATTCAGTTTTTAAGTGAATTAAAGTTAATTTGCATGTTTTAATATGGCAAATATAAGTCAATGTTTTTTCTATAATGCAATAACCTGTTTTCAATTCATCATTCATTTTTGTTTCTTTTTTTCATTAAACAAAAGGTCAAATTAACTGTGTATTTTTAGCCTATAATGTTCTTAGTGTTTTCATTTGTCAGTTTGGTATGATCATTGCTCACTTCAACAGTTCAAAACTAAATTAAGATTTTGATAAATTAAAGGAGCCAGGGCTGGAGACGCAAAATTTTCTTCCGACTCCAGAGCCCTGGTTTACAACCTATCCCTCTGTGTCTGGTCCATGACTATTATCTTCTTGTGGTCCATGCCTACGTATAATGCTGTGATACTATAATTCATTGACTGTGATACTATTAATATCATATGATTTTTGAAATAAACCATACAACCCATGCATGATTATTTGAATAAAATATGCGAGTGAGTACGTATGCAAGCAAGCGCGCGCACACACACACACACACACACACACACACACTGACTAGAGATTTAATTAAATAATCATGAATGGGTTCTTATAATAATTTATCTAAAATATTTGTGGATGTATTATTATAACAAAAAGGTATACCAAATATAAAAAGGTATATTTTGTAAAGTAATTCAATTAAAATGAACTATTAAATTTGGTTTAACAGATTTTCATTTCTCATTTTTGAGTCAGATTCTTTGAAACCAAAACATTTTTCACAGACCGATGGGAGCTTCATAACCTCCGGCCGCTACGTCCTGTGGATAATCTAGCCTTGATAATTGGCAATGAATCATTGTGATTAAGCACTGTAAAGCAGCACTCTTCTAAAGGACTTAATAAACAGTTACACCTGCAGCAGTAAACTTCTTATGTGCAATCTCTTTTTGATAGAAACAGCAATCAGCAGGGGTTCCACTTGCAACTTCTGAGCATCACTTTATTTTATTTTATTATTATTATTTTGTTAATGATGCAATAAGGCTCCCCTCCATAGGTGACTCTGATGTGTCATGAAAGGGTCATATTGGAAACACCAGCTGTTATCTCTAAAAGTAATGAAGCAGTTATCAAGAAATTTACAGGTCTATACAAATTGCAGAATAATTTCTTTTAGTATTAGACATATGTTGCAAGGGAGCTCCAAGCATTTTTTTTTTTTATAAATAAATAAAATATCTATGTGGTTCTTTTCTCATATGTTGGTGCTTATCCAACAGCCCTTTCAATTTCCTCAAGCTATCAAGCTTCAACCAACAGCCCTTTCAATTTCCTCCAGCTATCAAGCTTCAACCAACAAAAAGGAAGCTTAGTCCATTAATTAACAGTTTGCTGGCTAAAAGAAAAATTATTATAAGCCAGTATAATTTCAGTTCTTGGCTCTAGTTATGGTATCATATATAAACTGCCTTACAGAGACCTCAATCAGGTCCTTTCTAAGGTCCCGAGTTACCAAGTTCTGTTCTGTACACCACATATTCAAAGAATTCTATTATGGGTGCCCTTTTGATGAACTCATCTGGCATGTTGCCTATCTTCAGATCATTTCAAAATGCTCGGATTTTATTTTAGGTGCAGTATCCATATATGGACACAATATTCCAAGTGTGGCTTTACAATAGCCTTGTAGTAGAATTATGAACTCTTCATTTTTACAACAAATGTTCAATAAATCACTGAGAGAAAATCATGGGCAGTTTACTGTTTTTTAGTTCAGTGATTTAGTTTTAATTCAGTCAAATGTATAAGGTATTTTGGAGTATTCTCCCATGCCTTGCATTCAAATTTAGTTGTCACTTTTCTGACCATCCTATCCAGATCATTACAAAGAAGTACTACTTGGCTTTGATCATTAAATAATCTTCTGATCTATAAATCTGCAAATTTTGACATACCACCCGCTAATGTTCATCACTGTCATTTAAGAAATTCAGAAATAAGTGGTTACAGTACCAATCTTTATAATGCCATTTAACTGCATTTCTGTTTAGGTGGCCCTGCATTATTTCTTCAACTCATGACAATTATTTTCTCTGGAACAGAAGTGAAGCTTGCAGGTGTGTTACTTAGTCATTTCACCCTTTGATTCCTCTTTGTGAATTTGGGAAAACTTTGCATATCTCCAGTCCATTCAGACCTTTCCTGACTCTAAGGATGCTCCCATAATCATGGCTGGAAGTTTTCTGCCTCTCTCTTAATATAACTTAATAGATCTGCCCCAGTGCCCTAATTGCAAGTAAGGCTCCATGAGTATATGGCATATATCCAGTATTTTGAAGGATGCCACCAGGAAGTGTATAGAAACATTGAGGTTAATGGAATTGGGAGAAACAGTGAGGGCATCTCTGGAATTGGGAGAGATTCCCAACGCATAAAGGCAGGTCTAAGAGTGAGGTCAATAACTACAGACCAGTTATTCTGACTTCAGTGGTAGAAAAAATCTTAGAGGCAATGATTAAGAGTGCAATCCACAGACATTTAGATAGATATGTCATTCTAAAGGACACGCATCATGATTTTGTTAGGGGAAAATCATGTTTAACTAACTCAGTAGGCTATTTTGACACAGTTACTCATGAGCTGGATATAGCAAACAGTTTTGACATAGTTTAATTGGATTTTAGTAAAGCATTTGACTCAGTCCCTCATGAGAGCATACTGTATAAGCTTTAGCAGGTTGAGATTTATGGCTTGCAGCAGGCAGAGGGTTGTGACTAATGAATATCTGTCAGACTGGTGCAACATCAGGAGTGGGGTCCCTCAAGGATTAGTTCTTGGACCACTGTTGTTTATAGTTTTCATAAATGACATCAGTGAAGGGACAGAAGGCATGATGTCAAAGCCTTACCAGCAAATTTTCAAAAAACAAAGATTGGCAGAGTTGTTAATGATCAGTGCCAAGCAGTGCTCAGGATGACTTGAAAAGTCTTCAAAGATGATCAGAGATGTGGCAGCTATGTTTTAATGCAGATAAATGCAAGGTCTTACACGTGAGGAATAGCAACCCCAAAATAAATTATACGTTTGGTGGGA
The DNA here is from genome assembly GCF_048544385.1 of Mastigoproctus giganteus. Taxonomy (NCBI): domain Eukaryota; kingdom Metazoa; phylum Arthropoda; class Arachnida; order Uropygi; family Thelyphonidae; genus Mastigoproctus; species Mastigoproctus giganteus. The sequence continues at coordinate 104,354,075 of NC_143582.1, read as the reverse complement.
TTGAATTACAAACAGTAGAGGGAGTTATGATATGGGCAGATATTAAGTTTACTAAGCAGTGTAAACAAGCAGCCAGGAAAGCACATGTTCTGTAGATGATTCATTAAACATTATCATAGTGATAGGGAGGTCATAACCCACTCCACTGTATAAGGTAACTGGTTTAGACCAAATTTGGAATATTGTGCTCAAGTATAAAGGCCTCATCTGAAAAAAGACAAGCTTCTTGAAAGGGTCCAAAGACGTGCAACTCGAATGGTGAGATCAGCAAAAAGATGACCATATGGGGAAAGGCTCCAATTATGTGGGCTACAGAGCTTGGCAACCAGACACCTCAAATGTGATGCGACTGAGGTTTATAAGGCTCTAAAGAGGGGTTAGTAAATTGAATGAAGTTGGGATTTTTGCTCTTAGAAAGAATTCCAGAACTAGAAGCCATAAATTAAAATTACAAGACAAGAAGTTTAGACTAGATTGTAGGAAGTTTTCTTTTGGCTCGTGAGTAGTTGATTGCTGGAACAATTTGCCTTCACAGGTAGTTGAAACTGACAGTTTGAATAAATTCAAAGGTCAACTGGACCTTTAAATTTACCTATGTGAGGAGGGAAGCACACAATTTGTATTTTCTTATCTACTTGTGTTTTGTTTTTGCTAAAGCAGCAAAAGGCAGTGGCTTCCTTGAAATCTATGACAAATACTATTAACATTAATCTGATACAGGTTGTTCATTAACTGCCTATGCAATAAATCTTGTCGCTGTAAATATAAATATATCTTATTATGGATTATTTGCTTGTCTGTATAGGGCACTGATAGGCCAAGATTATTTGAGGGGACTACTGATTTGGCCACAGTATCAACCGAATCATTTCTGTTAGTCCCAATGTGGCTGGGGATCCAGCAGAAAAAGATAGTGAATTCACCTTCATAGTCACAGCATATCATCTGATAAACTCAAGATAGTTGGATGAGTAGTGCACTCAAAGAATTGACATATTAAATAAACCGTTGGTATTGGCAAGTTCTAATGTGATCTTAGACTAACTCTGCACGTATATGAGATGTGATAATAAAGTTGCAGTAATGTTCAATGAGTTCGGAAAAAAAAAATGGAAGTGCTAAGTCGAAGTTCCAACTTCCTCCAACAGATGGTGGTACACAGACTGTCCAGCAGGTTGCAAGTAACAACTAGTTTGTTAGTAGCTTTACTGTTCCATGTTACAATTTTGCAATGGAGGATCAATGAATGGATATCAAATTTTACTTTAAACTGGGAAAATCTGAAAAAGAAACTAGTGAAATATTAAAAATTGTTTACAGTAATGAAACTAAGTCTTGCCAGTATATTTGAATGGTACAAGCAGTTGAAAGAGAGATGTAAGGATGTTCATGATGACCCAAGAAGCAGGCATTTGGAATCCTCTTGAAATGAGAACAGAGTTGCAAAAGTTTGGGATAATTGTGGCAAGAGATAACCATTTGATCCTCAGAATGATGGCTGATGAGGCAGATAGGAATAAGGTTTGGTGGACGATTTTAGATTTTACGGCACATGAGCAATTAAGGGTATGATGCACCAAGTCCTGAGCTGGATATCATCATTCTTCTCTTATTTGGTGATTCCCTTCTACTTCTGACTCTCAACTGTTTCAGAGAAGTAAAGATTAATATCTACATAATTAGAAAGACCTTTCCCTCAGCTCCCTTCGTTGCTAGCTAAGGTGTCAGTGGGACAGACTTGGGTAAAAATGCAATTTGATAATTTTTTTTACATGTATGACTATATCATCCTTTAAAAAAATTAAAATTACTGAACAAAAATTATCTGTACCTGGAAACTGCTTTGTAAAGTTGTCCATTAGAAAAACACCAACTTTGTTGGAAGTCTGATCCTGAAATTTATTGACTGTGATGACAAAAGCTAAGAAATTGTCTTCTCTTCAAAGTAAATGGTAAATTAGTTAGTTTCACTGGTAACTAAATCAATTGTTGGGATTTCAAAATCAGTTGGAAAATTTTTTTTTGGATTTTTTTTTTATTTTACTGCTAAACATAACATATAAAACCCCAGGGGCTCAACATCTGGTAAGTATGGGATTGGTATACCCAGGGTCCTGAGCTGGATATCATTTCTTCTCTTATTTGGTGATTCTCTCTCTCTCTCTCTCTCTCTCTCTCTCTCTCTCTCTCTCTCTCTCTCTCTCTCTCTCTCTCTCTCTCTCTCTCTGGGTAACTCATTTTTTTTGGCTGGTGCAGCATAAACCTCAGACTTCCTTGCACCATATGGATAATAATAATAATATTAATATTGATATTGCATAAGGAATCAGGTCAACAGCTTGTTTAGTTTTTTCAAAGGCTCAAAGAGTGTTCTGGACAGAAGGACAGGAGACATAAGCAAATTATTACATATACATAGATTTATTAGTAAAAACACAGAGCTGCAAGGCTCAATAACTTCTGTTATTACAATATATCTAAAAGAGTAAGGGATTACCTCAATGCTTTGCATAGAATGCTCCTAGTCAATGCTCTCCAAATGTAATGAATAAAAAAAGAAAATAAATGGATAAAATAATTTAATGAATTCTTTCACTCATAGAGATATGACCGATTTGAGGCGCAATGGAATCGAAAGCCCCCATCTGACCCCGAAACACATCGAACTAACTCAGCAAGACCATGAGTGTGAAAAGACTGTGTGTCAGAATAAATAATTAAAATCGAAAAACTGCTTACGAGAATAAATAATTAAAATCACAATTAAACATAAGATTAAAATTTTGGATGAACAAACTAAATTCACAGCTTTTCCCTTCCTTAAGCAGACAATGCTTTGACTGATTGCCGTGTTCACAGGATGGAAATATTGTGAAGTGAATGCGTATGTTAGGCTCTTAAGTGGAGAGATTTGTACTGACTCATGTGTAAAAAAAGACCAGAAATCCGAAATTAGGTAAAGACATCATAAATTCTACATAGAATTTGTGTAGTTTTATTTCAAGGGTTTCCGTGATTTTATGTAATTATGTTGTATGCTTAAAATTTTCGCTTCATTGAATAGGAATAGGTGACCTTAATTAATGGCGTGAAAGGCCAATTCTGATACGGTTGATGTGTGGACCGAAGCAGCATGTTGCCTGACACGTAAATCTAGAGTACACTGGGTCGCCCCTTCGTACGATTAATCGCACTGACTACAAGAAATCTTGTGTACAAGATCATTTACCTGTACCGAGCAAAAAGGAAGAACTGTGCAATTTTTTAATATATTATTTAATATATTTTTAAAGAGTTTATTGAGTTACATGTACTATTGTTCGACATATGGTATGGTATAGAAATAAAGTGTTTTTATTGATTTCATTAATAAGTATCATATTCTGTCTTATTTTAACTTGTAATCTGATTTGATTTATAACGGGAATGAAATTCCTCTATGGGAATTCCCGGACTTACGTAAGACTTGCATTCCGTGGAACTATACGCAAGTCAGAATTTTCCCCGCGTTGTGCAGCACTCGCAACTGTCCTCGTTGAATTGATTGACTTGGCACATTATAGCCTTAGATGCTAATGTGCCATAAAACCCTAAAACAAACAAACAAAATCGTTGAATTGATTGAATCAAAAAAGAAATGTTCGACGAACGTGTAAATAGAATTATTTATTGTATTTATTCAATTTTTTATCTCGTGTGCAGGAAAAATTACAAAAGCATGCAATTTAAAAAAATTTCAAAATTATAAAAAAAGAGGAGACGAGCATAATGTCAGTAAGTTTTACCTCTTGAGCATCATTGCCAGAATCAACGTCTTCAGCTGATAAGTACGTCACTGCGGAGGTTGAGGGCTGTGTAGATTTAGAAGGGATCGGCCACTCAACCTTACGAAAGAACATATGAATGGATGACTGGTCGGTGGCATTTTTCTTTTCATCATAGATTTCTTTGTAGGAAGCAAGCATATCATTCACCCCTCTGTTAACTTTTAAGAATTGTTCACTGTCAGGATCCATCTTCTCAAAACTTGCCATTGCCGATGCAATTTCATGAAATGCCACTGCCATCTTTCTGGTGGTGAAGTTTCTCAGCTCCTCATTTGGGTCATCTTGAGCTTTGTCAGAATTTTCTTCTTTCACTATCGCTGCCTGCAAGTCAATAAGTTCTTCGTTAGATAATTCCTTCTCTTCTTCCTCTAATAACTCCTCCACATCTTTGACATCAACCGCCAACTGAAGTAGCTCTGCAACCTTTACAATCTTATCTGTAACCACTTCATATGATTCGTCTTTTTCAAATCCTTCGAAGCCTTTTACATGCCGTGGGCATATTTTCTTCCAACTGCCATTTAAACAACTTTTAGTAATTTCTGTCCTAGCCTTATTAATGTGCATGGTAAATATTGTAAGATTTCCAATTTGTAAGATTGTAAGATGGCATAGTAAATACTGTAAGATTTCCAAAAGTCTCTTTTAACGTAAAATTTTTCTAATTGTCTACTGAAAACAATGCCTGAGTAAATGTTGTGCATAAATAGTATGCTTTTAAATTCGAAATAACACCCTGATCCATGGGTTGGATGAGTGAAGTCATGTTTGGCAGTAGAAATATGAATCATGTACGAATTTAAATCATCTAGATGTGTAGGATGTCCAGGAGCATTATCTAATAGAAGCAAAATATTGAAAGGAACGTTGTTGTCTTTACAATATTTTTCAACCTCGGGTATGAAGCAGCATTTAAACCAATCCTCAAAGAAAGATATTGTCATCCATGCTCTCTGGTTTGATCAGAAATGCACAGGTAGGATGGCTATATTGATGCCTTAAATGCATGATGATTTCCAGAATGGTACACAACCAGTGGTTTTAATCTGTAATCTTACACTGCATTAGTTCCAAGCAAGAGCATAGCCATATCTTTTGACGCCTTGAAATCTGGCATTGTATTTTCCTCTTTGGCAAAGTATGTTCGATCCGGCATTTTTTTTTTTTTTTCCCAATACAGAGCAGTCTCGTAAACGTTAAAAATTTGCTGCATTGAATAGCCGCTGTCATCAATAATTTTTTCCAACACATCACTAAATTTCTCTGCAGCTGCAGAATCGGCACTGGCAACTTCACCGCATACTTGAAGGTTGTGGAAACCAGCACAATGCTTGAACCTATTAAACCACCCATTGCTTGCCACGAACTTGGGTTGGTGTTCGCCATACTTATCCTTAATATCTTTATAAATACTTGTCGCTTTTGCTTGAATGGTCATTAGACTCAGGGGCATTCGCGTCTGAATCTGATTTTCCATCCATATTATTAACAGCTGTTCCATCTTCAATATAGCACCTGAACACTGTTTTGTAATCACTGTTGATCTTAAGTGCATTGATCCTTTGACATGTTCCTTTTGTACACGCACTGTCCTTTAAAATAGTATTCACTGTTGAAGCAGCGAGACCTAATTCCCTTGCAATAGATGACAAACGTTGTCCTACTTCGTACTTCTGAATCATTTTCATCTTAATTTCTAAAATCAATTTTGTTTCATTTCCTAGCACTGCAAGCACTTGCACTTTCCGTTCATCATTGCAATAAGTAAATAGGAACGAAGAGAAGTTTCTGAAAATTTGTTTTTTATATGATTGAAGATTTCAGTGAAGAGGAACACATTTCACCATAATGGCCTAAAAAGCTACACAACCGCAGTTATTGGTATTATTGCAAATGCAATAAGATTGCATTTACTACCCATTTATGCACTAACAGAGAAGCCCAATAAACCAGAAAGTGCAAATTGTTTTATGGTCTTTACATCCAGAAACGTGCTTTAGAAAAATATCACAGAGGAGTTCAAAACTGATTCTTATAATGGGAACATATGATAACGATGAAAGGGTGGTGCAATTTCCATTATAAATATGACCTTTTAGAGAGAAAGCTTAGTAATATAGCAAAATTTTCAACTTCCAAGGATTTGGAACGAATTATAAAAAAAAAAACAATATGTTATTGGGTTCACATTACAATATTTTCATGATATCTCCATTTATTTCTAAAAGGAAGATAAATGCGTTTCCACGATTCTTTTAAGTTTGCACCAGCCGGCAAAAACTTATGTAAAGTCGAATTTCCGTAAGTCAAGAATTATGTAAGTCAGGGATTTCCTATATTTAAAAACCTGTTGGTTAGTGTATCAATTTCTAAATGTAAGGTGGGTTCAGAAGTTGAATATTTGTAAGCATTAAAGAACTGGTTAAATATTATGGACCTCTTATAAATAAATGGATGATAACTTTTATAATGCAGATGGTTGTGGGTTTTTGGTAAATGCTAAATTGTATTTTTTGCATGTCTCATGTAAGAGTGAAATTTAGAGCTTTTGTTTCTATATGTTCTTCCTCCAATGTAAAATGCAGTCTCGTATGAATGTTGTTAAATAGATGTAGAACGTCCTGAGTGGTGTCATGATACATTTCCTTGAGGAAGGAAATCCTCAATAACTGTTACCAGATAATGAATCTATAATACTCGCCTGCTCCTGGACATGACAGACTGGTTGTTTTTGTTTTAATTTGCCTATTTGTATTTGACAAAGACTTTGTTTTGTCTTCATGCAATTGTATATTTTGCATATTTAATCCTGTAAATGTCTCAGGTTGACCACGCATGTACTCTTGTTTATTGCCTTTGCCTGCCTAACCTCCTTTGTGACTTGATTACAGACTAGCTTATATCTGTCATAGGCTTCTGTGTCGCCTAATAATTTATATGCATCCCATGCATTTTTCTTCTCTGCCATGAGCCTCGTAAATTCATCTGACATCCATTTAGGCTTGAACCTTGAACAGTATTTCTTAGTTGGTATGAAAAGCCTAGTAACCTCCAAGATTAAGTCCCTGAAGGTTTCCCATTTAGAATTCACCATTGGTAACACATCAGTTGATCCCACTCTATAGAATTTAAAAACTGCCTGAGACCTCTGTAGTCACCTTTACGAAAACAAAAGCCCTTACCTTTTCCCTTGATGGTAGTTATATCTTTAAGTAAATCCCACATAAGTACACTGTGATCACTGGCAACTAGTTGTTCCTTTATCTGCAAATTCCTAATGCATGCATAATCACTGCTGATAATCAGATCAAGGGTATTACTCCCTCTGGTTGTCCCTCGAACATGTTGCTGTAGAAAACAATCCTCCAATAAATCCACAAAAGTCTTACTAGTGTGCAAGTGACCAATCCACAAGTTCCACCCAATATCTGTAAAGTTAAAATTCCCCAATACAAGACTCACTGTACTCATCAGCTTCATTAGGCCTATAACATACTCCTACTCTTACCTTTCTCTTTCCCAGTGATTATGTCACACCAAACAGACTCAACATTGCACTGTCCACCAGTGTCAATTGGATGCACTTCCTTAGATTTTATGTGTTTCTTAACTAACAGCATAACTACTCTTCCCTTCCTACCCTGTCTGTCCTTTCTGTACACATTGTACTCCCCAAATTCCAATTCGGCACTGCTTATATCTTTGTGACACCATGTCTCTGATATCCCTACAATATCTGCCTTTGATGTCTTGATCAGCACTTCAAATTCATCAATTTTATTTACTATACTTCTAGCATTAGTGTACATACAAGTATACATGCACTTGTTCTTACTCTTAGTTATCCTAACATAGCAAGTGTTTACTTGTTCTGCAATAATTAAAGACAAACACCAGCCAAGGAATTAAAAATTTACTATAAAAATAAAATATAATGAAAACACTATCGGAAGACTAAAATATTACAATAAATTACGATAAAATAAACTACGATAAAAACATAGTTAAAAATACCAAAGCAATAAAATTATCTAAAATAAACTGGATTAAAAGCGATGAAACCTGAAGCTTTCGGAGACTGCTGTGTCCTTCTTCAACAGTATACTAAGCTAAGCTAACAGATTTCTAATACAGTGCTACATGTTTACTTGTTCCATGATGACTCCCAGCAGCTCTGGAAATCCCCAGCAACTTGCTCTCTAGGCTGCTGCTCATTACAATAGAAGCAGTGTAAGAATCACTTTCGCTTCTACCTGCGGCTATTGTTAATCTTTTAGCCTGTGAATCCAACCAAACTAGCAGTTTTCTGACCCACCTAACACTGCCTCAAAAGCCTCAGCAAATATTCTTGCACCCTTTCTATTTAAATATATCTCATCCCTGTAGAAGCAGTCTCTCCTGTTAGCAAGCACAGACCATGCTGAAAAAAATTCTATCATGTGAGCCTTGCACACTTTCTCCAGGGCCGAATTGATTGAAAAGGCTCTCATCATATATTCCCTCCTATGGTGTCCAGTCAGAATTGTAGACACTTTCAAATTTAACCCAAACTCGCGACTTTTTTCAGCATTGACCTGTACTTGTTAAGTAAATCTGCAGATCCCTTACTTAAGGTCATTAGTGCCAATGTGTACAACAATATCACCTTTTGCACCCTTAAAAGATGATATCTGCTCTACAATGTTATCAACCTTTTCCCCTGGTAGCCATACCCTGGTCCTGTTCCACTTATCCTTTTCCCATCATATATTCCCTGTCTCCCAGACAATGGTGTCACCAACAAGAACTAGTTCTTGTAGTACCAGCACATTCTGCCTTGGAGACTGCTGCTGTGTTGCCTAATGCACAGGAGTGAGTGCTGGCATTGAGTTGGGCAGCTGAGAGCTTGATGGGCCCCATCATATCAATTTACTAGAAAGGATCTACCTACAGCTCAAACTCTCAGACACCCTTCAGAATGCTGAGTTGGCACCTAATTTCCTCACAGTCTCTGCACCTATCACACAAAAAAACATACTCCTTGGCTAGATCATGTCTTGTTCTAGACAGGTCCCCAAACATTTTACATTTTGTGCATTTTTTTTGACTGTGATGCATTGGAGAATCTCCCCCTGCAGTTCTCCCCCGAGCCACAGCACTCTGACTAATCTGTGACCGTTGCTTTGCTGCTCTAGTCTGGATCATGATTCTTTTTAAGTTCAATTTAATTAACAATGAAATTAAATTAGATTAATAAATTTTACTGATTAATTGATAATACTATACTAAGCTAACAGATTTCTAATACAGTGCTACGTGTTTCACTATCTAGTTTTACGTTAAACCTTACGCTCTCTAGTTCAAGATATGTTATGCAGTTCTGTATCGTATAACAATGGCAGAAAGTTACAAACGTTAAAATCTAAGGACACTAAGTATTAACTTTCAAAATCGCTATCTAAATTCAAAATAAACCAAGGAGCCTGACTAGGACTATTAGCTACTTATAGAAAATAATTTAATATACCAATTAAGTCAATAAAACAAATTTTAAATATAATTAAAAACTTAGCATTCGCCAGAGCTGCAAAATCTTGTCCAACAAGTGGTTACCCTCGTACCCATATCTTCTTTGTCAGATAAAATCTGACAAAGTGTATAAGACTCAGTCAAACGGTTAAAAGTATTAAAACATAAAAAGGTGCACATTTAAAAATCTCTCACACTTGATAAGAATATGTTTGATAGTTAAAATTGTATCACAGTGCTTGATTTCATAATGTGCGGCGTTTTTGCCAGAGGTGCTTCTCATGCTTCCACCACAGTGTGACTAGTGCGCGTGACACGTTTTTCGTGATGGATCGATATCTCAAGTTCTAGTGAATCAATTTACAAAATTCAAATGATATTTGTTTGAATTTCAAACTACATTAGAAAAACACAATAAACAAAAACAAAAAAAAAAAAAAAAAATGTGTGTACCTTGTACGCATGAAAGATGTTTTATTTTATGTGAAAACATCCTTGGCTTGGAAGAGGTTAACAAAATATAAGCCAAAGGCCTAATTACCCATTTGATTGTAGCCATTTGTTCAAATCATATGACATCACAATCCTGCAGTTACTACTGCAGGAAGTACAATTGCAAAAATACAATATTTGTCATATGACTGCAAGAATACAAATAATTTGTATTCTTGTGAACAATTATTTTTTTTGTCTCACATTTCCATTACATTCTATTGTTAGGTGCCACTATAGATGTTTTCACATCAATAATTTTCTAAAATAAAATTTGAGTGTTCAACAATGCTGAAGTCAAGCGCAGAGCATTCTCGAGGGTATCGAGCAAGGATGAAATCAACAAAATCTAAGGTTGCAAGTATCGGGTACCAAAATCAATGCTGTTTTCCAGAGACATTTATATACATTGCAATTGTAAGTACACACCTCTTACTTTAGTAATCATAAATCCATTGTAGGTGCCCCCAAGGGTGTTTCACATAAAACCACCTACCGCGTGTGCTTGACACAGACATTTTTTTTTTTTTTTTTTTTATTATTCGTTTCTTTAGTAGTTTTTGTTAATCCCATATCTGTACCTCCTAATTTGTTATTAGGAGGTACAGATATGGGAGTGGCAGATAAACCCTGTTGTGTGGGGTTTTGTGAGCTTTGCAGGTAACATGTGATGGGAGTGAATGACTCTTTTGGTGGGACAGCCATTTCTGTTTGAGTTGAACATCTCACTGCTACCCTCTGAGCATATGTAGGTTTGTTTGTATTTAAAGGTTTCAGTTTTTCTTGCCTCCTGATATATGTTCAGCTTATGCACTGGATAGTTAATATAGCCAGCTTTGATCTCATTAGGAGACACTGGTGAATTAAACATCAGGATGATGTTTCTAGGAGGGAACAAGATTTCCACCCTATGCACAAATATTTGTTTCGCAGCTGTCACTCTTTGAGGTTTTAATTCAGAACAGATTTCCTCTTCAGATACTTTAAGGAGATGACACCACAGGATGAATTCAGTGTTCTTGGAGGAGGGTGACTATGATCTACATTCTTCCTATACATGTGGAGCTGTTCTGAATGCGTGTCACTTCTGGTCTCCACAAGGATGTAGAAAAAGCAAAGCCATTTGACCGATTTGGGAGATCCTGCCTACCCTTCCAAAGCCCCCCTCTGGACTTAGAAGCTTGGAATTTTTCCTATAGAGCGTATGTTTCTTCTGTTTTCTGAAGTGACATTATTACTAGCTATATTGTGCAATGAAGCCTTAGACTTATGCTGCACCAGCCAAAAAAAAATTCATTCCTGAGTTACCGAGAGAGAGAGAGAGAAAAGTAGAAGGAAATCACCAAGAAAGATGATATCCAGCTCAGGACTATGGGAGTGCCAAGCCCATACTCACCAGATGTGAGCCCCTGGGGATTATTAGTCATTTTTGCTGAGGTGACACTAGTAGGGTCAACATCCCATTTTTCTGGTAGGGATCATGTTTTGAGCCCCAGAAGAAAAGTTTAGACTATTAGGAGTCATCTTATTTATTTTTGTTCAGCACCCAAGCCCTCCACACCCACTACAGAGCCAATCCAGTCAGCAATAAAGGCACTTGGGAGTGGGATGCCAGGGCTACCCATACTGTCATAAGCCTGAATCTGTTCACCAGACCACGACAATAGAGACATGGCATTGACATGGTTGACCCTTGTAGGCAAACCCACTAGCCAACTGATGATTAGCAAGCAAGCCATCCTAGGACCACCCATCTATCGAGGCAGGGGCTAAAGTGACGTGTTGAAACTAAACCCCTCCCCCAACCACCAAGATCTCATTTGTGAGTTTTCCACAGGATGCAGCACATAGCAAACACATCAGATTGCTATGGTGGTACTTTTTTTTTTTTTTATGTGAACCCCAAACACGACAGGTATTAGAACCTATAGTACTTAGTACCGTGCTTGGGTTGGAGGTTGAGAAGACGAAAGAAGATATTTGTTGACATTGGACTTGAACTTCTGTAGATTGTAATTTTCAGGAAATTATGAATGAAGGAAGGTTGTTCCAGAAAACGGCAGTTGAATGAATAAATGAGGAAGATGAAAAGTTGGTTCTGTGGGTTTGAAGTTTGATAGTAAATGGATGTTGGCTGGTGGCGGCACGTGTTCGGACTGTTTTGAAAGAGAGAGCGGGAATTATAGAAGCCGATTCAGAAGAACAGTGCCCATGGAAGTATCTGTAGAAGAGGCATGCAGCAGAAACAGTACGTCTATGAGAAAGAAGAATTCTTTATTATATACAGAAAGCACATTGCTGTATACAACTCCCTTCACGGCTACAAGCCAGGGGTTTACATAAAAGAAATCATATAATACAATAAACACAAAAATAAAGAAAAAAAAAGAGCATTATGACTCCTGAAAAGTTTGTACACTGAGATGATGGATTAAGGGCAGTGATGAATAGGTCTCCGGGAGCAGGGTCTACTGTCCTCTAACGTGGTCCTGGGAAGAAAGTCGACCGAGTACTTTCTGCCTATATTCCTTGTCGACTGCGAATTTGTAGAGGTCGCCGTCCAAGGACTATGTCTTGCAGCATTTGCACGGGTAGGAACCGCTCAGTTAGCTTTAACCGGTTTGGAATGGCCTGCAGGATTGGATTAGCCCTAAGGCTTGGGACCGGGATCCTCCATCCACAGTTAGCCCAGAAATCTGGCACTGAAATAATGCCGACCATCATTTTGATGGCAAAGACGAGTCTTCTCTCGTGAATGATGGCAGGAAGACGTCTCATGTGGAGAGCTGCCGCCATCTGGGTGGTCCTTGGTGTAGAGGGAAGCCGAAATTTCCATATGGCGAGTAGAGAGACTCTGTTAGAGATGAATCATTAATTAACCTAACTGCCCTCTTCTGAATGGAATCAAGAAGCCTGAGAGAGGTTTTGGGGGCACCACCCCCAGATGTGGGAACAATATTCCATGGCAGGGCAGATTTGCGATTTATACAGAGTGAGCAGCTGTTTGGAAGAAAAGTAACGCCGAGAGCGAAAGAGAAATCAACTTTTTTAGATGCAGAGGAAGCAATATTTGTAATGTGCTTGTGCCAAGAGAGAGATTAGAAGTCAGGGTAATCCCCAAAGGAGATATATTATTTTGCATAGAAATCGGAGTGTCACTAAAGATAAGCATAAGAGCAGAAGAATCCTTTTTTGCGAGATATAAGACAAGACTGAGTTTTAGAAGGGTTGAAATCAACTAAGTTGTCTTTGCGCCACTGGAGAATTACTTGAAGATCGGCATTTAAGGAATTGGTAGCAGATTTTCGAGAAGTTGAAGCTGATTGAGCAGGACAAGGTTTCTCAAAATGGAAAGTGGAATGCAATGTGCTATCATCGGCAAAACTACGGATAGGATTTCCAGTCAATGGAAGAAGGTCATTAATATACAAGAGGAAAAGAGTGGGGGGAAAGAACTGAAGCTTGGGGGACACCGGCATTAGTGGAGAAGTTAGAAGTCAGAGAGCCATCTACCATCACCCTCAGTGTGCAATCAGAGAGAAAACTGGATAGCCAATTACTAAAAACAGTTGGCAAACCATAAGATGGAAGCTTGTTTAGAAGACATTTATGCCAAACACGATCAAAAGCCTTTGAGATATCAAGAGTAACTACTTGTGTTTCACCGAACCTTTCCATTGAATTAGTCCATAAATGGGTAACATAAGCCAGAATATTACCAGTGGATCGACACTGACGGAATCCATACTGACGATCGTTGATCAGACGGAAGGTTTCAGTTAAAGAGTTGGCAGTTAATTGATTTCTCCATTACTTTAGAAAGAGTAGAAGTAATTGCAATGGGACGATAATTGGATGGGAGGGATTTGTCACCCTTCTTAGGAACTGGCTGGATAAGAGCAAATTTCCAAGCAGAAGGAAAAACACCTTTGGAATAAGAAAGTGACAAAAGGCAGCAAAGAATAGGATTAAGTTCACGAGCAGGTTTTGAGAACAAGTGGAGAAATAGCATCAGGACCTGGAGCTTTCTTAGCATCAAGATTCATCAAAATCCTTCTGATATCCTTTTGACAGAAGACCACAGGAGGCAGTGAATGGAGCGTGTTGGGAATGGTGGGAGGTGTTTTACCAAGATCATTAATACACGAGCTTGAAGAAAAATGGAATGCTAGCAGGTCAGCTTTATCCTTGGCTGAAGTGACAACAGAACCATCTGGTTTGGACAGAGGTGGGAGCAGAGATGGGCAAAAGTTGCGGCCAATAGCTTTGGCAAGAGACCAGAATGCTCGGCTACCATTAGGGCAAGAAGCAAGTTTTCTACGCTTAGCCTGTTCAAACTCTAGTTTGGACTGATTAATAAACTGCTTTACAATTGTTGAGAGCTTTGGTGTAGGCAGAAAATGAAACTGAAGAATTAGAAACAAGCCAATTACGATATGCAACATTCTTCTCTTGAACAGCCTTAGCATATTCATTGGAAAACCAAGGTTTAGATAAAGGAAGAGATTTTAAAGTGGAGTGTGGGATAAAGGATTCCATTCCTGCAAGAATAATTTCACTGACATGATCTGAGCAAACGTTGACATCAGAAGTTTTGAAACAGTAATCCGACCAAGGGAAGAAAGAAAAGAAGTCTCGCAGGTCATCCCATTTTGCATTCTTGTAATGCCAAACAATATGAGGTTGGGAATAGCCATGTGATAAAGGTTCCATTGGAGAAGAGACAGTCACCAAGTTGTGATCTGAAATGCCTAAAGGACCTGTCACGTCGACCGTGTACTTAGAAGGGTTGTTTGTGAGAAAAAGATCAAGCGTAATAATTAGGATTGTCCGGTATTCTTGTAGGTAAATGAACAATCTGTGCTAGGTCATTAGTAATTGCAAAAGCCTCAGCATCTCGACCTGCTGGGTCGGTGTGACTAGAAAACGGAAGCCAGCTGGAGTTGTGAACATTAAAATCACCAAGGAAAATTACCTCACTGTTAGGAAAGTTGGACTGGAGAAAGTCAAGTTGCAAAGAGAGGAAGTCAAAGAGCTCCAAGTGATTAGTGGAGTTGGGAGAACGGTAGCGACAACAGATGAATTTGACACAATGAGGTAGAGAGATTTTGAGCCAGAGAAGATCAAAGAGAGGAGATTCCAAATTGCCAATTCTCTGACAGAGAATATCAGAACGGACATATGCACAAGTACCACCTTTGAGGTGAAAGAAATCGTACAGCGAATAATTTGGGCATCTGAGATGAGCAGTAGTTGAATCAACCGATAACTGAGATTCTGTCAGAAAAAGTACATGGGGTTTGGCAGACTGCAAGTGGAAATGGACATTGTTGAAATTAGAATTGAGACCACGTATATTTGTGAAATGAATTAGGAAGTGCTTGGGAGGTTTATATCTTTTCGCAGATAAGCTTGCTCTATTAGTTTGACAATTCATGGTGTATTCAATAGTAAGAAAAAGTGGATGGGACATGCTGTGTGAAGTAATGAAATTTTTGGATATGGCGTACACGTGGTAAGAATATACCCAGATCCTTGACATAACGTGGCCTCGACAATGCTCCCCGCATACACACTACTCAGACTCCCTCCAGTCACTATCTGGCAGAGTAGAGGTAGCAAGATTATACACTAACTGATCCGGAAGCCTCCTAGAGAGTTACCAATAGGTTCGGTCCATTGTACTAACTAGCGGCCGGCCTGCGAACACCGTTTTAGAGCTGTACCCTCGAAATGTAAGGAATATTGGATCTCGCCACGACGTTCATCATAACCTCAAAAGTCATCAATCATACTGCATGATGGAAGAGATAGGGAAGGGTTGACCGGAACTTAGCTCTAGAGACTAAACATGGGTTCCGCCACTTCAAGCCTCCAATATGCAAAGTGGTGGTATTTCACCAGTTGATGAGAGTCATCTACCACCTAGTACTGCCTGGTAACATAGAGGGGCGGCGTTCCTATATGTGGTGTGGGCGGCACACCTCGACCCCTGCTTACGTTGGTGGTCACACCTGGGTGGTCACCCACCATGTACTTGTGCATGGAGGTTATACCCAGGATTACTAACAGTCCCACCATCGTGAAGGTGCAAGCACCATCCTAGGACCACCCATCTATCGAGGCAGGGGTGACGTGTGACGTGTTGAAACTAAACCCTTCCCCCAACCACCAAGATCCCCTTTGTGAGTTTTCCACAGGATGCAGCACATAGCAATCTGATGTGTTTGCTATGGTGGTACCTTGGAACCTGAGCTGTGGATCCCAGTGATGAAGTCCAGCAGCATCACTGGGAGGT
Organism: Mastigoproctus giganteus; assembly: GCF_048544385.1. Classification (NCBI taxonomy): domain Eukaryota; kingdom Metazoa; phylum Arthropoda; class Arachnida; order Uropygi; family Thelyphonidae; genus Mastigoproctus; species Mastigoproctus giganteus. Next base: position 104,337,950 of record NC_143582.1, on the reverse strand, counting down.
GGTCCCTTCACCACGTAAAGGTACCCACCATCAAATTCTGCATAAAGATTTATGGAAAACAAAAGGCTGTGCAAAATTTGTGCTGCACAGCTTCACGAATGAGCAGAAGCTGACTGATCCTGGGTGAGTCATTCCAGGACCACCCCTCTTGTAGAAGCAGGGGCCAAAGTGGTGTGTTGAATTTGGGTCCCTCAGCCACCGAGATCCCCTTTCCATGGGTCACAGTGCATTGCAAACATGCCAGATTTGTAGGGTTGTAGCCTAAAACCTAGATCATGGACACTGGATTGCAGTGATATTAATCTGGAGAACCAGCAGCATCACTAGAAGATTTTCTCATCATGTACAGGTGCCCACATCAAAGGGAGGTTAGAAAGATCAGCACACAGCAGAATTTGATGGGGTGATTTTAAGAAGTGATTCAGTAATTCATTAAATCAATTTAACATGAAATAACAAGGATATAGATATATTCAAACAATCAGATAAAGATAATTGTATAAGCAATAATAAATAATATGATATTCATGTAGATTGGCTGAATAAGTACGCAAGTGGTATAGTCAGTTTCGTCATCGCTATTGCTTTTGAAATGAAGACAGCGTTGCCCGAATTGTTTTTTATTTTAACGTATTCTTTCATATAGTATTGTTAACTAATTACGAGGGGTTTACGAAAAGTAAGGTAACACATTTTTTCTCCGATGATGTTTAATAATACAAAGTTGAAATTTCATGTAATTGGTCTAATCACAAAAATTGAATATATTAGAGAAAAACTGAAAACAGCATCCAAAGATCTATCTAGTCCACAATGTATTTTCTGATGAAAATTATTTATCATCTTGTGTAAGCAAAAATATTTTCAGTAAATATGGCAAATAGGTTTAAATATATTAGCACTGTAAATCTTGGTATATTTTCTTATGTACCTCACATATGTCTTATGAAATGTTACTTTATATTTTTTATCATCTTACTGAAGGAAGGATATTGTGAATTAATATTGCACCATACAAAAAAATATAATAAATTCTACAGGTAACAACACAGAGTAGTACAATATATATACTATTCCTCACGTTTCCCATATTTTAAGTAACAAACTAGTAACCTGGCACTCAATTCATTAATGAAATAAGCAAGAATTCACATAATTTATTAAAATTGTTGACTTTACTACAGGTTGTAGTTTCACTATATATATATATATATATATATATATATATATATATATATATATTTTTTTTTTTTTTTTTGTAAAGAGAAAAAAAAATCTGTTTTGACAGAGGGACAAAGACATGCAAGACCAAAAACATGGTTGCCACTGTAAATCCAGATATAATATACACACAAGATAAAACTGGTGTGAAATGGTATATGGAACATAAAACTTAACTAAATGTGCTTACTCTCCCTGTGGCTGAAATCCTTCCATGAATGCCACCTTGATTTATAGGCTTTCCTGTTACACAAGCATGGGAATTGAGGTCAGTATGACCTAAAAATAAAAATTAAGATAAATTCAGGTTTCTTAAAGGCAGAGAGTCACTATTTTGATTTTAACATGGAGAATGGGGAATTAGTATTTCTGCAATGAATATTACAGAAATACTAATTCGCCATTTTTTTCACCATCATAATTTCATGTGAACAGCAAGCAAACAAATCTTTGTTTGCTTGCTATTCACATGAAAATATTTTTTAGTGAAAGCAGGATGTAGTCATTTATGTTACTGAAGAAGTTAGGCCCACTGGCCATTAGCCCATATGGGAAGGGGTTCCTATTAAGTGCTGTGCCTTCTCTCATTCTTTTGGGTTTTTTTTTTTTTTTTTCTTTTCCTATTTTGCACTCAGAAGCAACTCTACTCACTAAATGCTTACAAAAGTAATTTTTTTTTTTTTTTTTTTTACATTACTCTATTAAAAATTCAAGATATCTCTGGTGAATAGATTCAGAATGACCCTAATCAACAAGACTGCAAGTAGGTAAGCTCAAATTACTTATACTTACTTGATAGAACAAAACACAGAATTACCTTACTCTTAAAGTTCATAACAACATATTTAAATTGTAATTAAGGTCAAAACTTGCAAAATTCTATAAAATACTGATTACTATATTACAATAATATAGTAATCAGAATATATAGAATTTTACAGTAATAGTGATTACTATATTAAATAATATAGTAATCAAAGCACAATTCAAAAATAAAACTTGGAGCAACCTAACCATGAAATTACACTGAATTTATGAATAATGTCAGCATCTTGCAACATGTTACTGGTTGTGAAATATGATACTCATTGACACATCCATCCTATTTAGCAGTCACATTTCACAGTTAACTTTTTTACTCTAAAACAATTTCCTAATTACAGATTAAAAAATTATCATCTGCAATAAAATTAATGGTAGTATTAGTAAAATGATGAAACAAACTAAACTTACACAAAATCACCCATAAAAAATATATATATATTTAAACAAATGGCACATCTAAAAACTTTAACCTGGCACCTGCCACAATGCACCTAACAAGTGTCTCTTAAAAAAAATAATTGGTGCACATTTTAACTGTGCAATTAATGATTAAAAATCTCAGTTTTTCCCTACCTTAATAAATACAGTCAAACTTTTGTTTGAGATGGTTCGTAAATGAACTATCGTTTACTTTTGGAATTATGACTGCATAGCACACTTATCAGGCAGTTGACTATTTACCATTTTTAACTTTCACTTTAACACGCAGTTTTGCAACCAATTGCTCACATATGTTGTTTGAAATTGGCTTGTAAGATGATATATGGCAGAAGCATCTGCTATAGAAAGTAATTTCTTTGTTTTATATTCAATGGTCATTGAATTCAAAATTATGTTTTATGACTCAATTATTATGCTTGTGGATTTATCATGAAAGGAACTTTGTGTGTGTGTGTGTGTGTGTTCAACGCAAAGAGCATAAGGATACGAGGCACAAACTCAGCATCAGTATGAGCCTTTATGAGAGCTTGAAGAACTGGGTGGATACCCTCAAAGGATTTAAATTAGCTCTCCCATCACGCTCTCAGCTCCCACTTCAATGCCAGAGTTGCACTTGAGCATTAGGGAACAGAGCAGTGACCCACAAGGCAGAATGCACTGGTCCCACAGGAACTAGTTATTGTTCATGACCCTATTATTAGGGAAATGGAAAATATATTGTGTAAAAAGGATAGGTAAAAGAGAACCAGAGTATGTCTCCCCAGTGGCAAAAGTTGATGATGTAGAGTAAATATCTTTTAAGGGTACAAAAGGTGATACTGTTGTATATGTTGGCACTAATGACATTAAAAGTAGGAGATCTACAGGCTTACTTAACAAGTACAAGGCAATGTTGAAAAAAAGTCATGAGTTAGGGTTAAATTTGAGTGTCTGGAATTCTGCCCAGACACGATAGGTGGAAGTATATGTTGACAGCCTTGTCAATCAATTTGGTCTTGGAGAGATTGTGCAAGGCTCATGGGTTAGAATTTTTCTCTCGATGTGGTCTGTATTTGTACAGGGATGGAATGCACTTAAATAAAAATTGTGCAGGAATACAACAGCTGTAGGCAGAGGTGAAAGTGATTCTTGAACTGCTTCTATTGGAACATACAGCAGCCTGGAATGTAAGGTACCAGGAACTTCAAAGCCTGTTGTGAATCATCAGCCTGGCTATTCAAAAAAATATATATATTTTCCTACCAGATCTCAGAGTAGTGAACAAAACGCTATGAAAGTTCCCACAGAAATTGTTGATTCTAAAACACACACACACACACACACACACACACACACACACACACACACACACACACACACACACACACACACAGTCATAAATTATTTTTTACAGAAAAGCTTTTCCATCAATTCAGGTAATTAATGATGGGGATCAAAAATGAATATCATACTGGAGGAATACTAAAATTCTAACAGATATTTAGAATTCATGTTTTACAAAATTTATAAGTTTTTGCATATAGAATATACCATGCACGCAGCTAGAGATTAAATTCAAAAACTACAAACTTCCACAACTCCAGGTTGAATTTTATACCAACAATGAATTACTATCCGGCTGGTTACAAATATCCATACATCTGTTCGTAATAATCCTTTTCCAATTTAAATTTAAGTAGACTTCTGTGTATAATTCTAGAAAGAATACGAATTCCATCAGCATTTAGTTTACTCAGCCCACTTAAAACCTTAAATACTTCAATTAAGTCTCCTAGCAGATGCCTAGTGACCAGATGTTGCAATTAACAGAATTCAAATTTCATCTTTATGTGTAGGAAGAAATTTCATTTACTGAATTCAGTATCTTTCGTCGTAAGAGTACCTGTGATGCCCTTCCTAAAATGAGGATTCTCAACCTTTATAGCTGTATTTAAGATGAGGGATTAGATCACGTGTCGAAGCAGACAATTTTTTTTCCCTTTATTTATTTAAATTATCTTGTAACTTCAATTTCTTAAATCTTTAAAATATAATCTTTACCTTTTATAAGTACAGTTTGCTGACAATGCTAGTAGAAGCTGCTCGTGTTCACAGCCGCAAAGTCGACTTTTTTTTATTTAATGATTTGAAATTGTTTTCTTTTAACTTTTCATTTAAATTTATTAGTATAGTATTTTTTGATTAATTTGGTGCATTTATTCGTTACTCAGCCTTGTAACTGCAAAAAAAAATCACAGTCGATTCTGCCGATATTGTATCGACAGAAGCATATGAATCTGCTGCCATTGTTCTTCGTATCAGTATAGCAGATACTGGAAGTTTCTACGTAACTTGTAGCAGTGTAAACAGTGTCAGCAGAGGATTATAAACTATAAATTATAGCACTGCTTACATCTTTTAATAAGTTAACTTGTCATGTAGACATAATGTACAACAATCATAATATTAGTAGTGTTTTAGGAATCGGTGTTTTGGCATAGATAGCTGCCGTGAGAGTTCAAACCATATGGGTGGCAATACATAGTTAAATTTATTATCTATTACAAATCCTTCGCTTTTACAAATGTAACTTTTAACGTAATACATATAACCACTTAGATTTTATAAACATAATGTTATAACTTAGTACACATTACTTAAACTTGATAGGAGACACAAAATTAATATAACATAATTCAGAATGAGATAAAACTCTATACTGAAATATATATGTAGTGTTATTACTACATTGGGATAGAAGTTTAGTGTAATTTTTTTAATTGTATATATTATATACAATAAAATTTATTTTGAATTTATTTAAATTTATATTTGAATTGTATTAAAACTGAATTGAAATCATGCCTCAGACCAGAGCAGCAAAGCAAAATGCTGAAGGTAGTGGGAGTGCTGTGGCTCAGGGGAGAACTGAGGGGGGGGGGGGGTTGTCCTCTGAATCACAGCCTTTTCAAATGTACTGCTTGTTTGATGTTTGTGGAGCAATCAGGAATGAGACATGATATCTTTTAAGGGCACAAAAGGTGATATAGCTGTACACGTTGGCACTAATGATATTAAGAGTAGAAGACCGGCGGTATTACTTAACAAGTACAGGTCACTGTTGAAAAAAAAACCGTGAAATAGGGTTGAATTTGAAAGTGTCTGCAATTCTACCCAGACACGATAGGAGGGAGTATATGATGAGAGCCCTGTCGATCAATTTGGCCCTGGAAATATTGTACAAGGCTCAAGGGGTAGAATTTTTTGCAGCCTGGTCTCTACTTGTTAACACGAGAGACTGCTTCTACAGGGATGGGATACACTTAAATAGAAAGGGTACAAGTATGCTTGCTGATGCCATCAAGGCAGTGTTAGGTGGGTCAGAAAACTGCTAGATTGGGGGAATACAAGGACTAATAGATTAACAGTAGCCACTGGCGGATGTGAAAGTGATTTTTGCACTGCATCTATTGGAATGAGCAGCAGCTTGGAAAATAAGATGCAGGATATTTCAGAGACTGATGGGAGTCATTCCAATACAAGTAAACACATGGGTTGTGTTAGGGTAGCTAAGAAAACGAACAGGTGCATGTATACTTCCATGTACACCAATGCTAGGAGTTTGGTAAATAAATTTTATGAATTTGAGGTATTGCTCACAGCATCAAAGACGGATATTGTTGGGATATCAGAGACGTGGTGTCACATAGATATAAGTAATGCAGAACTGGAATTTGGGGAGTACAATGTCTACAGAAAGGATAGACAGGATAGGAAGGGAGGAGGGTTATGCTATTAGTTAAGAAACACAAAATCCAAGGAAGTGAAGCCAGTCGACATCGCTGGACAGTGCAGTGTCAAGTCACTTTGGTGTGACATAAGCATTGGGAGATCAAAATTGAGTAGGAGTGTGCTATAAGCCTAATGACTCTGATGAGTATAATAAGAAACTGTACAGGGAAATAGAGTGGGCCAGTAAATCAGAAAGTCTTATAATGGGGGATTTTAATTTCCCAGATATTGACTGGAATTTGTGGATTGGTCACTCACACGCTAGCAAGGCTTTTGTGGATTAATTGGACGATTGTTTTCTAAATCAGCACATTCGGGAGGCAACTAGAGGGGGCAATACTCTTCATTTGATTATCAGTAGTGATTCTTCATGCATTAAGAATCTGCAGATAGAGGAACCTCTAGGTGGCAGTAATCACAGAGTGCTGAAGTGGGATTTACTCAAGGAGATAACTAACATTAGGGGTAAAGGGAAGGGTTTTTGCTTTCATAAAGGCGACTGCAACGGTCTGAGACAGAATTTAAATTCTATACCGTGGAACCATCTGATGATGTTACCAACAGCAAACTCAAAATGGGAAGCATTCAAAGAACTTATCTTGGAAGCTCCTAGGCTTTACATACCAACTAAGAAATATTGTTCAAGGTTCAGGCCTAAGTGGATGTCAGATGAACTAATGAGACATATGGCAGAGAAGAAAAATGCATGGGATACATTTAAATTAACATGTGACACAGAAGCCTATGATAGATATAAGTTGATCTGTAACCAAGTTACAAAGGAGGTTAAGGCAGGCGAAGGCAGATTACGAGAAATCTTTGGCAAGGGATGTAAAGAAAAACAGCAAGGAGTTCTTTACTTATGTAAACTCTAGAAGGAAGGGGATGAATCAGATTGGTCCACTTGATATCGATGGTTCAACTGTTGATGATCCTGCTCAGGCAGCTAACAAACTAAATCAATATTATGCATCTACATTCACACATGAGGAGTTATTAAGGAAGGGGAATGCCATAGATGAAGTAAACACTGGCAGTGAGCTAGATGATCTTTTAATAATTGAGAGTAAAGTGGAGAAGAAATTGTTAAAGATAAATATAAGAAAGGCACCTGAGGTGGATGGGATCTATGCAGTTATATTAAAGGAGGCAACAAAGGAAGTAAGCAATCCATTGGCCATAATTATGAGAGCTTCCTTGGACTCAGGGCAGGTACCCACAGAGTGGAGATGTGCAAATGTAACCCCAATTCACAAAGGAGGATCAAAGGCTGACACAAGTAATTATAGACCTGTGAGTTTAACTTCTGTTCCAGGAAAATTAATGGAGTCACTGGTTAAAGAAGCACTGCAGGATCACCTTGACAAGAATTCAGTTATAGCTCAGACACAGCATGGTTTTGTTAAGTGAAGGTCTTGCCTGACCAATTTGATTGGATACTACAATGTAGTCACAAAAGAATTGGATGCAGGGAATAACTTTGATATTATATATTTGGATCTTAGAAAGGCTTTTGATACTGTTGCACATGGAAGACTGCTGCACAAATTGGAACAGTGTGGCATTGATGGCAAATTGTTGCTATGGATAAAGGGAAGGTTGAGTTGCAGAAGACAGAGTGGTAATTAATGGACACTGCTCATCGTGGACTAATGTTATTAGTGGAGTCCCTCTGGATTCAGTGTTGGGTCCATTGTTGTTTTCTGTATTTATAAATAATATTGCTGATGGTATATCAAGCTTAATGTCCAAGTTTGCAGACAATACAAAGGTTGGCAGGGTTGTTAAGGACGCTACTGACCCTATGCTGCTGCTGCAACAGGATCTGGAAAGGTTGAGCAGACAGGCTGAGAGGTGGCACATGAAGTTTAACATTGACAAATTTAAACTAGTACATATGGGAAACAGCAACCCCACAGCAACATATCAACTCTGTGGTACTACACTGACAGGGGTAGAGAATGAGAAGGACCTGGGGGTAATTGTGCAAGCAGATATGAAGTTCTCTGAGCAGTGCAGACAGACTGCAAGAGTAGCTCATGGTGTCTTATCAATGATATACAGGAATTTTTCTAGCAGGGATAGGGAGGTGATTATTTTTTATTATTATTTTTTTTTATGTGAACCCCAAACACAACAGGTATTAGAACCTATAGTACTTAGTACCGTGCTTGGGTTGGAGGTTGAGAACATGAAAGAAGATATTTGTTGACATTGGACTTGAACTTCTGTAGATTGTAATTTTCAGGAAATACGTATGAAGGAAGGTTGTTCCAGAAAACGGCAGTTGAATGAATAAATGAGGAAGATGAAAAGTTGGTTCTGTGGGTTTGAATTGGACAGCAAATGGAAGTTGGCTGGTGGCGGTACGTGCTCGGACTGTTTTGAAAGAGAGAGAGCAGGAATTATAGAAGCCAATTCGGAAGAACAGTGCCCATGGAAGTATCTGTAGAAGAGGCATGCAGCAGAAACTGTACATCAATGAGAAAGCGAATGGAGAGACTCTGTTAGAGATGAATCATTAATTAACCTAACTGCCCTCTTCTGAATGGAATCAAGAAGCCTGAGAGAGGTTTTGGGGGCACCACCCCAGATGTGGGAACAATATTCCATGGCAGGGCAGATTTACGACTTACAGAGTGAGCAGCTGTTTGGAAGAAAAGTAACGCCGAGAGCGAAAGAGAAATCCAAGTTTTTTAGATGCAGAGGAAGCAATATTTGTAATGTGCTTGTGCCAAGTGAGATTAGAAGTCAGGGTAATCCCCAAAAGAGATATCATTTTGCCTAGAAATCAGAGTGTCCCTAAAGATAAGCATAGGAGCAGAAGAATCCTTTTTGAGAGATATAAGACAAGACTGAGTTTTAGAAATCAATTAAGTTGTCTTTGCCCCACTGGAGAAGTACCAGAAGATCGACATTTAAGGAATTGGTAGCAGATTTTCGAGAAGTTGAAGCTGATTGAACAGGACAAGGTTTCTCAAAATGGAAAGTGCAATGCAATGTGCTATCATCGGCAAAACTATGGATAGGATTGCTAGTCAATGGAAGAAGGTCATTAATATACAAGAGGAAAAGAGTGGGGGAAAGAACTGAACCTTGGGGGACACCAGCATTAGTGGAGAAGTTAGAAGTCAGAGAGCCATCTACCATCACCCTCAGTGAGCGATCAGAGAGAAAACTGGATAACCAAATACTAAAAACAGTTGGCAAACCATAAGATGGAAACTTGTTTAAAAGACCTTTATGCCAAACACGATCAAAAGCCTTTGAGATGTCAAGAGCAACTACTTGTATTTCACCGAACTTTTCCATTGAATTAGTCCATAAATGGGTAACATAAGCCAGAATATCAGCAGTGGATCGACACTGACGGAATCCACACTGGCGATCGTTGATCAGACAGAAGGTTTCTAGGTAGTTTAAGAGTTGGCGGTTAATTGATTTCTCCATTACTTTAGAAAGAGTAGAAGTAATTGCAATGGGACGATAACTGGATTGGAGGGATTTGTCACCCTTTTTAGGAACTGGCTGGATATGAGCAAATTTCCAAGCAGAAGGAAAAACACCTTTGGAATAAGAAAGTGAAAAAAGGCACCAAAGAATAGGAGTAAGTTCAGGAGCACAGGTTTTGAGAACAAGTGGAGAAATACCATCAGGACCGGAGCTTTCTTTGCATCAAGATTCATCGAAATCCTTCTGATAACCTTTTGACGGAAGACCACAGGAAGCATTGAATGGAGCGTGTTGGGAATGGTGGGAGGTGTTTTACCAAGATCATTAACACATGAGCTGGAAGAAAAATGGGATGCTAGCAGGTCAGCTTTATCCTTGGCTGAAGTGACAACAGAACCATCTGGTTTGGACAGAGGTAGGAGAAGAGATGGGCAAAAGTTGCGGCCAATAGCTTTGGCAAGAGACCAGAATGCTCGGCTACTATCAGGGCAAGAAGCAAGTTTTCTAATCTTAGCCTGTTCACACTCTAGTTTGGACTGATTAATAACTGCTTTACAATTGTTGCGAGCTTTGGTGTAGGCAGAAAATGAAACTGAAGAATTAGCAACAAGCCAATTGCGATATGCAACATTCTTCTCTTGAACAGCCTTAGCACATTTATTGGAAAACCAAGGTTTAGATAAAGAACGAGATTTTAAAGTGTAGTGTGGGATAAAGGATTCCATTCCTGCAAGAATAATTTCACTGACACGATCTGAGCAAAGGATGACATCAGAAGTTTTGTAACAGTAATCCGACCAAGGAAAATTATTGTTTGTTATTTATTTGGTTTTTAGGAGCATTAGCAACTAAGGCCATATTGCTCCGGGATATGCGGTGGTCATTCCCTGACCTTTCCGCATCCTCCATATTTGGTGGTGACGGGCTCGAACCCCGGTCTAATCAAGAAGCATGTGCTCCGCACTGCTGCTCCTTCCCACCTGGCTACGGAGGTGCCTCCAAGGAAAAGAAGAAAAGAAGTCTCGCAGGTCATCGCATTTTGCATTCTTGTAATGCCAAACAACACAAGGTTGGGAGTAGCCATGAGATAAAGGTTCCATTGGAGAAGAGACAATTACCAAGTTGTGATCTGAAGTGCCTAAAGGACCTCTCACTTCGACCGTGTACTTAGAAGGGTTGTTTGTGAGAAAAAGATCAAGTGTATTGGCTGTATGATTAGGATTGTCCAGTATTCTTGTAGGTAAATGAACAATCTGTGCTAGTAATTGCATTAGTAATTGCAAAAGCCTCAGCATCTCGACCTGCTGGTTCGGTGTGACTAGAAAACGGAAGCCAGCTGGAGTTGTGAACATGTCCAGTATTCTTGTAGGTAAATGAACAATCTGTGCTAGTAATTGCATTAGTAATTGCAAAAGCCTCAGCATCTCGCCCTGCTGGTTCGGTGTGACTAGAAAACGGAAGCCAGCTGGAGTTGTGAACATTAAAATCACCAAGGAAAATTACCTCACTGTATAAGGCATTCCCTTGTGTAAGACAATGGTCAGGCCACACCTTGAGTACTGTATACAGGTCTGGAGGCTTCATTTCAAGAAGGATGTAGAGCTGCTGGAACGAGTACAGAGAAGGGCAACAAGGTTAGTGAACGGAACTAAGGGTTGCTCTTACGAAGAAAGGATCAAGTTTTGCAAATTACAGTGTCTGGAGACTAGGCACCAGCGAGGTGATGATAGAGGTGTACAAAGCTTTGAATGGTTTGAGTATGCTCAATGCTGATGGGATACTGCCTCTTGCTCAGAATAATCACCTTAGAGGGCATAAATTCAAATCGAGGAAAGACAGATGTGCAGAAATTTGCCTTTAGCCAGCGGGTAGTTGGTTGGTGGAACAGACTTCCATCCCTTGTTGTGGAAGTTGATAGCCTAAATAAATTTAAGGCTCAGCTGGACAGGTATTTCGAACGAATGGAGGGGTGAAGTGGAAGGGTTTTTCTTTTTTTTTTTTTTGGCTGATGCTGCATAAGCTTGCTTTCTTGTATCATCAGCCTCTACTAATGCTAATGATATTTCGAAGGGGATTGTGTGTGTAAGGAGGAATGTCCTTCTGTGTGTGCTTGATGTAACAAATGTGAGACCTTGAAGAACAGGGTAGATGCCCTCGAAGACTTAAATTGAGGGGCCCATCATGATCACAGCTGCCCACATCAACGACAGAGCTTGCACTTGAACATCAGGAAGCACAGCAGTAATCCCCAAGCCAGAATGTGCTTGTGCTTGTTCCACAGGAACTAGTTGTTATTGGTGACTATTGTCAGGAAAACGGGGAATATATTGTGCAAAATAGGATAGGTGAAACAGGACCGAGATATGTCTGCCAGGGCAAAGGTTGATGACGTTATAGAGCAGATATTATCTTTTAAGGGCACAAAAGGTGATACAGTTGTGGACTCTACTAATGCTAATGATATTTCAAAGGGGATTGTGTGTGTAAGGAGGAATGTCCTTCTGTGTGTGCTTGATGTAACAAATGTGAGACCTTGAAGAACAGGGTAGATGCCCTCGAAGACTTAAATTGAGGGGCCCATCATGATCACAGCTGCCCACATCAACGACAGAGCTTGCACTTGAACATCAGGAAGCACAGCAGTAATCCCCAAGCCAGAATGTGCTTGTTCCACAGGAACTAGTTGTTATTGGTGACTATTGTCAGGAAAACGGGGAATATATTGTGCAAAATAGGATAGGTGAAACAGGACCGAGATATGTCTGCCAGGGCAAAGGTTGATGACGTTATAGAGCAGATATCATCTTTTAAGGGCACAAAAGGTGATACAGTTGTGGACATTGGCCCCAATGATATTATGAGTAGGAGAACAGCGAAATTACTCAGCAAGTACAGGTCAATGTTAAAAAAAAGTCAAGATTGGTTGAATAAGAAGGCGTCTGCAATTCTGCACAATTTTGTAGATAGGAAGGAGTATGTGATCGAGGCTTGGCAATCAATTCGGCCATAGAGAAATTGTGCAAGGCTCATGGGTAGAATTTTTTTCAGCCTGGGCTGTGCTTGTTAACAAGAAAGACTGCTTCTACAGGGATGAGATACACTTAAATAGAAACAGTGCAAGAATATTTGCTGATGCTATCAAGGCAATGTTAGGTGGGTTGCAAAGCTGCTAGCTTCGGGGGGGGGGGGGGGGGAATACACAGACTAACAGTAGCTGCTGAAGGAGGTGAAAGGCACTTCCGTAGCCATGTGGGCAGGAGCAGCAGTGCGTAGCACACGCTTTTTGATTAGAGCAGAGTTCGAGCCCGTAACCACCAAATACGGAGGATGCGGAAAGGTCAGGGAATGACCACCGCATATCCCTGGAGCAATATGGCCTTAGTTCCTAATGCTCCTAAAAGCTAAACAACAAAGGAGGTGAAAGTGATTCTTGCACTGCTTCGATTGGAATGAGCAGCAGCCTGGAAAACAAGGTGCCGGAAATTTCAGAGACTGCTGGGAGTCACAGCGGAACAAGTAAATACATGGGCTGTGTTAGGGAAGCTAAGAATAAGAACAGGTGCATGTATATTTGCTTGTGCACCAATGCTAAGAGTGTAGTAAATAAATTTAATGAATTTGAGGTACTGGTCAAACATCAAAGATATTGTTGGGATATCAGATATGTGGTGTCACACATATAAAGAATGCTGAATTGGAATTTGGGGAGTACAATGTGTACAGAAAGGATAGACAGGATAGGAAGGGAGGAGGGGTTATGCTATTAGTTAAGAAACACAAAATCTGAGGAAGTCCATCTAGTTGACATGGGTGTACAGTGCAGTGCTGAGTCCGTTTGGGGGTGACAAACACACTAGGAAAGCAAAATTGAGAGTAGGAGTGTTATAGGCCTAATGATTCTGATGAGCATAATGAACAGCTGTACAGAGAAATAGAGTGGGCAAATAAATCAGATTGTCTTATAATGGGCAATTTTTAATTGCCCAGATATTGACTAGAACTTGTGGGTTGGTCATTCGTATACTGGCAAGGCTTTTGTAGATTTACTGGATGACTGTTTTCTACAGCAGCATGTTTGGGAGGCAAGCGGAGGGAATAATACTTGTGATTTGATCATCAGTAGTGTTTCCTCATGCATTAAGACTGATGTTGGATTTACTCAAAAGAGGCAAGTACCATCAGGGGTAAAGGGAAAGGCTTATGCTTTCGTTAAGATCACTACGGAGGTCTGAGACAGTTTTTAAAGTCTATACAGTGGGACCAACTGATGATGTTACTAACAGCAAATTCTAAATGGGAATCATTCAAAGAATTAATCTTGGAAGCTACTAGGCTTTTCATACTAACTAAGAAATAGTGTACAAGGTTTAGTTCAAGGTTAATCAGACGAACTAATGAGACATGTGGCAGAGAATAAAAATGCACGAGATTCATATAAATTAACACGTGACACAGAAGCCTATGGAAGATATAAGCTGGTCTGTAATCAATTCAAAAAGGAGGCGGGGCAGGCAAAGGCAGATTACAAGAAATCTTTGGTATATTCAACTCTGGCAGTAAGCTAGATAATCTTGTAATAACTGAGAGTAAAGTGGAGGAGAAATTGTTGAAGATAAACACAAGAAAGGCACCTGGGGTGGATGGAATCTATCCAGTTATATTAAAGGATGCAGCAAAGGAAGTAAGCAAACCCTTAGCCATAATTATGAGAGCTTCCTTGGACTCAGGGGTGGTCCCCATGGAGTGGAGGTGTGCAAATGTGTCACCAAATCACAAAGGGGGCTCAAACGGTGACATAGGTACCTATAGACCTGTTAGTTTAAGTAGTGTTTTGGGGAAAATAATGGAATCTGGTTAAAGAAGCATTGCAGAATCATCTAGACAAGACTGCAGTAATAGTTAAGACACATCATGTGTTTGTTAAAGGGAGGTCTTGTCAGACCAATTTGATTGAATAACTATTATGTGGTCACAAAGGAACTGAATGTCAAAAATAATTATGATATCATATACTTGAATTTCAAGAAAGCTTTTGATACTGTTGCACATGGAAGACTGCTGTACAAATTGGAGAGGTATGGCATTAAGGGTAAGTTGCTAAGTTGGATAAAGGGATGGCTAAGAGCAAGACAACAGTGGTAAACAATGGACACTGCTATTCATGGACAAATGTTATTAGTGGAGTTCCCTATGGTTGGGTGCTGGACCCATTGTTGTGTTGTCTATTCATCAATGATATTGATGAAAGTATATCAGGATTAATGTCCATGTTTGCAGATGATACAAAGGTTGGCAGGGTTGTAAACAACAGTAAAGACAGTATGCTACTCCAACTGGATCTAGATAAGTTGGGAAAATGGGCAGAGAAGTGCCAACTGAAGTTTAACATTGACAAATTCAAAGTACTGCATATAGGTAGCAATAACCCAAAAGAAATGTACCAACTGTGTGGTACTAAACTTAGGGAAGTGGAAAGTGAAAAAAACCTGGGGGTAATTGTGCAGTCAAATATGAAGTTTGCTGAGCAGTGCAGATAGGCTGCCAGAGCAGGTTATGGAGTCTTGCCAATTTTGATATATAGGAATTTTGCTAGCAGGGACAGGAAAGTGATTATCCCATTGTACAAGGAAATGGTCAGGCCATACCTAGAGTACTGTGTACAGGTCTGGAGGCTTAATTTTAGGAAGGATGTAGAGTTGCTAGAAAGAGTACAAAGAAGGGCAGCAATATTGGTTAGGGGAACAAAGGGGTGTCTTACGAATAAAGGCTTAAGTTCTGCAAATTGCAGTGCCTGGAGAGTAAGCACTTGTGAGGTGATCTGATTGAGGAGTATAAAACCTTGAATGGGTTGAGCAAGCTGAATGCTGATTGGATTCTTCCTCTTGCTCAGATTAAGAACCTCAAGGGGCATAGATTCAAATTGATGAGACAGTTGTAGAACTGATGTGCGGAAATTTGCCTTTAGCTAGCGGATGATTGATTGGTGGAACAGACGTCCATCTTTTGTTGTGGAAGTTGATAACAAATAAATTTAAGGCTGAGCTGGACAGGCAATTTGGAATGAATGGAGGGGTGAAATGGGAGGGTTTTTGTTTTTTTTGGCTGATACTGCATAAGCTTGCTTTCTTGCATTGTATGCCTGCTGTAATATACAGCTGTAGACTTGATCCCTTTACTGGGATTGAGACTACAGCATGTGTCTGTGTATTATTTCTGAAGCTCTTCATTTTAGGTTAGATTTGATATATATATATATATATATATATATATATATATATATATATATATATATATTTTTTTTTTTTTTTTTTTTTTAATATGGTTAACTGTAGTTTCAATTCCTATAGTCACAATCATCATCAGCCATTTTCAATCCTCTGCAGGTTACTAGCCTCTCCAACAACTTTCAGTTTCTTATGTTTTGTGCAATGGCCATCAATTTACTACCCATGAACTAGTGAATTTCATGTGTCCATCTGTTGCTGTCTTCCAGGTTTTCTTTTAGCTCCCCTTGGATACCATTCAATAATTATTTTCTTAGTCAATCTGCCCTCATTATCTTCGAGCTATGTGTCTGGCCAAAGTCCATTTCAGTTCTATAATTTTGATAAAAAAAAGTCCGTTATTTGTGGTTGCTGCCTACGCCATGCATTTATCTTCTTATCCATCAGCCTGATTCCTAATATAATTCATTCCATTCTTTGCTGTGTAGTTTACAGCTTCCCTTTCATTCTTTTGGTGAGTGCCCAAATTTCACTTCCATAAGTCATGGTGGGGAGTATACATTGGTTCATTATTTTACACTTCAGATAAATTGGGATATTGCTCCTCAGTATGTGACTATATTTCCTGAATGCTATCGATTCGAAATTTATTCTTCTCTTGACTTCCAGCCATTTATCATAGTTACAGCTAATGACTTGTCCAAGTATATGAATCCAACTTTTCAATTTCTACTCCTTCAATGATTATATCCGTTTCTGTGGCATACTTGTTCGTCACTACTTTAATTTTAGCCATACTCATCTTTAGTCCAAAATCCTTGCTAACTCTGCATAACTGGTTAAGGTTTTCCTCTAATTCCTCGGGATCATGGCTTACGACCACTTTGTCATCTGCAAATCGTAAATGGTTTAGGTACTCTCCGTTCACACTGACTCCTTTCTGCAATATCCATTTGAAGCGATATTACAAGAAGGTGATCTGTAGTTGAGATTCCTATATTAAAGCCAGCTTGCTCTTTCAGTTGATTCTCATCAAGTATTCTTTCTAATCAGTTAGTAATGACCCTTGTGAACAACTTGTAGATGTGGGACAACAAGCTAATTGGTCTATAATTTCCAATTTCTGATTTGTCTCCTTTCTTATGCAGGAAAATTATGATTGCATTATTACTGCTCGTGGCTACTGGTTTAAGTTCTTTGTTTTCCCTTAATGTATGTTCTACTTTCCTCGTGGTAAATTTCCTCTGAGTCTTTTTCTAATGGCTTTGCATAACTCAGGATACTCAATTTTGTCCTTGATTCATCGTGACAAGTGTTTCCTGACTAATTTTTTCTTCTTTGGATTTATTTTTACCTATAGGTTCCTTCCACCCCAGTCTTCCCTAACTGGACCAAGAGACTCAACTCACAGAACAATTAACAGGTAAGCCATTCCAACTAATTTAGAAAGTAACTCTAGGGATTCTTCCTAAACTGTCTTTATTAATTTGATGAGCTGATTAAATTTATAAGAAAAGTGTAATAATTATACAATTGCACATGTAAAGGAGTATAGTATAATTAGAATACATTGTATGCAAATAATCAAATTTCATTATCATATTGAAAACTTGTAATACCACTCCTCAAGCAATATTCTATTCCAAATATGCCTAAAAATGGAAAACAGTAAGTTCCCAAAAAGTAGCCATAAATAGTTTAAGCATTTGGCACTGAGGTGTCAAATTTCAATTAAATTGTATAATTTTGATTATAAATTACTGAAGCTACCATGTGATATAATAGTGTCTACGAATTCATTAATATAATCAATCAACTGCCATTAAATGAATGGGTTGAAAGATTAACTGATAAAACTGTAAAGCTACTGTTGCACCCATGCAAAAGAAAGAGCCCAGATCCCCTACAATTTCCTGCTTGTGATACCCTGATCTGGGTAATCTCCAGAGGCAGGTCAACCAGGCAAGGAAACATTTTCAAAGATCCAGAACAAATTGGCCACCAGTAGAAGTAAATACACAAAGGGAAGAATATCACATACCCTAAGAAATGCTTATACCTTATCACACAAAAAAAAAATTCCCTTGAAAATGCTCATTGGTACCACTGGCAATGCCGAATCATGCAATGTGAATTGGGCTTTGGGCCATGTCTCCTTTTTAACACCAACAAGTTGCCCAGAGGAGACGTGGTTAACACCACAAATGCTGTGGCTGAAGAGAACTCCACCTGGGACACTGTTCTGTATGCAGTATTGCCATTTGATGACCAATCCCTTACTCGGGTACAAATTAACATTTGTCCTGAGAATTATAAATATTTAACTACCATATTAAACCCAACAAAAAATAACAAATGTCCAAGCCAATAACTTAACAGAAATAATTAAAGAATTCACTTAATAATAATAAAAAAAAAAATAATAAAAAAAACTGACCTAACTACTCATACGACTGTATAAATAACTGTCTAGAAAGGGGTTTGTTAACTTGCACCTGGAAGCATACAAAACTTCACACTAATAATGAAAAATCCTAATAAACCACCAACAGATCCAAAATCCATACAGGCCTATTTGCCTCCTTACCAGTTCTGGGAAAGGTTAGAAAGAATGATTTTACTCCATCTCATTTTGCAGGCACCTTGGATGCATTATTGTGGCATAGCAGACTTTGTCAAACCAAAATTCGCCAAGTGCATAAATGATTACTTTCAGAAATAGGTTTCAGTCAGAAACCATTATCAAAACATCACATATACAGTAACCCAAGGATTCCCACAGGGTTCAGTTCTAGGGCCCTGTTTTTGGAACCTGATTCTGGATGTATTCATAAGGATAGATATTGGCCAGGCTGACAGGGTCATTTTCAATGACATCCTCATCTTACTTCAATAAGTCCACAACCAGGCTACTCTAGAGCATCTAGAGTAGCCTACTCTAGAGCATCTAGTCTACTCTAGATGCTCTAGAGTAGCCAGGCTACTCCACAGCATCTAGAGTAGACTACTCTAGGCAATCCAAAAGTCAGATTTGATGGTTGGGTCTTGTCAATGATATACAGGAATTTTGTTAGCAGGGATAAGGAGGTGATTATTCCCTTGTATAAGGAAATGGTCAGACCACACCTTGAGCACTGTATACAGGTCTGGCAGCCTCTGGCATTTTAGGAATGATGTACAGCTACTGAAAACGATTAGTGAGGGAAACAAAGGGTTGCTCTTACCAAGAATGCATTAGCATTAGTAGAGGCATATGATGCAAGAAAGCAAGCTTATTCATTAGCATTAGTAGAGGCATTTGATGCAAGAAAGCAAGCTTATGCAGCATCAGCCAAAAAAAAAAAAACCCACTTCCACTTCACTCCTCTGTTCGTTCAAAATACCTGTCCAGCTGAGCCTTAAACTTATTTAGGCTATCAACCTCCACCACAAGGGATGGCAGTCTGTTCCACCAACCAACCACCCGCTGGCTAAAGGCAAATTTCCGCACGTCAATCCTACATCTGTCTTTCCTCAATTTGAATTTATGCCCTCTCAGGTGATTTTTCTGAGCTAGAGGAAGAATCCCATCAGCATTGAGCATGCTTAAACCATTCAAGGCTTTATACACCTCTATCAGATCACCTCGCTGGTGCCTAGTCTCCAGACACTGTAATTTGCAAAACTTAAGCCTTTCTTCGTAAGAGCACCCCTTTGTTCCATTCACTAATCTTGTTGCCCTTCTCTGTACTCGTTCCAGCAGCTCTACATCCTTCTTGAAATGAGGCCTCCAGACCTGTATACAGTACTCTAGGTGTGGCCTGACCATTGCCTTATACAATGGAATAATCACCTCCTTATCCCTGCTGGAAAAATTCCTGTATATCATTGACAATACTCCATGAGCTACTCTTGCAGCCCGTCTGCACTGCTCAGAGAACTTCATATCTGCCTGCACAACCACCCCCAAGTCCCTTTCATTCTCTACCACTGTCAGTGTAGTACCACAGAGTTGATACGTTGCTCTGGGGTTGCTGTTTCCCATGTGTAGTACATTACATTTGTCAATGTTAAACTTCATTTGCCACCTCTCAGCCCATCTGCTCAACCTTTCCAGATCCTGTTGCAGCAGCATAGTGTCAGTAGTGTCCTTGACAACCCTGCCAACCTTTGTATCATCTGCAAACTTGGACATTAAGCTTGATATACCCTCATCAATATCATTTATAAATACAGAAAACAATAATGGACCCAACACTGAGCCCTGAGGGACTCCACTAATAACGTTAGTCCACGATGAGCAGTGTCCATTGATTACCACTCTCTGTCTTCTCCCCCTCAACCACCCCTTTATCCATAGCAGCAATTTGCCTCCAATGTCACACTGCTCCAATTTGTGTAGCAGTCTTCCATGTGCAACAGTATCAAAAGCCTTTCTAAGATCCAAGTATATAATATCAAAGTTATTCCTTGCATCCAGTTCTTTTGTGACTGCATCATAGTATCCAATCAAGTTGGTCAGGCAAGACTTCCCCTTAACAAAACCATGCTGTGTCTGAGCTATAACTGAAGTCTTGTCTAAATGATCCTGCAGTGCTTCTTTAACCAGTGCCTCCATTAATTTTCCTGGAACAGAAGTTAAGCTCACAGGTCTATAATTACTTGTGTCAGCCTTTGATCCTCCTTTGTGAATTGGGGTCACATTTGCACATTTCCAGTCTATGGGTACCTCCCCTGAGTCCAAGGAAGCTCTCATAATTATGGCTAAGGGTTTGCTTACTTCCTTTGCTGCCTCCTTTAATATAACTGGATAGATCCCATCCACCCTGGGTGCCTTTCTTGTGTTTATCTTCAACAGTTTCTCCTCCACTTTACTCCCAGTTATTTCAAGATTCTGTAGCTTACTGCTAGAGTTGAATACACCTCTGGCATTCCCCTCGCTGAATAACTCCTCATGTGTGAATGTCGATGCAAAATATTCATTTAGTTTGTTAGCTACCCGAGCAGGATCATCAACAGTTGACCCATCAATATCAAGTGGACCAATCTGAATCATCCCCTTCCTTCTAGAGTTTACATAAGTAAAGAACTCTTTGCTGTTTTTCTTTGCATCCCTTGCCAAGGATTTCTCGTAATCTGCCTTCGCCTGCCCAACCTCCTTTGTAACTTGGTTGCATATCAACTTGTATCTATCATAGGCTTCTGTGTCATGTGTTAATTTATATGTATCCCATGCATTTTTCTTCTTTGCCATATGCCTCATTAGTTCATCTGACATCCATTTTGGCCTAAACCTTGAACAATATTTCTTAGTTGGTATGTAAAGCCTAGTAGCTTCCAAGATAAGTTCTTTGAATGCTTCCCATTTTGAATTTGCTGTTGGTAACATCATCAGTTGGTCCCACTGTATAGAATTTAAATACTGTCTCAGTCCATCGTAGTCGCCTTTACGGAAGCAATAACCCTTCCCTTTACCCCTAATGGTAGTTACCTCTTTCAGTAAATCCCACTTCAGCACACTGTGATCACTGCCACCTAGTGGTTCATTTATCTGCAGATTCTTAATGCATGAAGAATCACTGCTGATAATCAAATCAAGAGTATTACTCCCTCTAGTTGCCTCCCGAACATGCTGATGTAGAAAACAATCATCCAATAAATCCACAAAAGCCCTGCTAGTGTGTGAGTAACCAGCCCCCAAATTCCAGTCAATATCTGGGAAATTAAAATCTCCCATTATAAGACTCTCTGATTTACTGGCCCACTCTATTTCCCTGTACAGTTCCTTATTATACTCATCAGAGTCATTAGGCCTATAGCACACTCCTACTCTCAATTTTGATCTCCCAATGCTTATGTCACACCAAACTGACTCAACACTGCACTGTCCAGCGATGTCGACTGGCTTCACTTCCTTGGTTTTTATGTGTTTCTTAACTAATAGCATAACCCCTCCCCCCTTCCTATCCTGTCTATCCTTTCTGTAGACGTTGTACTCCCCAAATTGCAGTTCTGCATCCCTTATATCTGTGTGACACCACGTCTCTGATATCCCAACAATATCTGCCTTCGATGTTTTGAGCAATACCTCAAATTCATCAAATTTATTTACTAAACTCCTAGCATTGGTGTACACGCAAGTATACCTGCACCTGTTTCTATTCTTAGCTACCCTAACACAACCCATGTGTTTACTTGTACCGCAATGTCTCCCAGCAGTCTCTGAAATACCATGCATCTTGTTTTTCAGGCTTCTGCTCATTCTAATAGAAGCAGTGCAAGAATCTCTTTCACCTCTGCCAGTGGCTACTGTCAATCTATTGGTCTTTGTCAGCATCAGCCAAAAAAAAAAAAAAAAAAAAAAAAAAACACCACTGCTCCCATTTCACCCCTCCGTTCGTTCGAAATACCTGTCCAGCTCAGCCTTAAATTTATTTAGGCTATCAACTTCAACAACAAGCGATGGGAGTCTATTCCACAAACAAACTGCCCGCTGGCTAAAGGCAAATTTCCGAACATCTATCCGACATCCGTCCTTCCTCAATTTGAATTTATGCCCTCTCAGGTGATTATTCTGAGCAAGAGGAAGAATCCCATCGGCATTGAGCATGCTCAAGCCATTCAAAGCCTTATACACCTGTATCAGATCACCTCGCCGATGCCTAGTCTCCAGGCTCTGTAATTTGCAAAACTTAAGCCTTTCTTCGTAAGAGCAACTCTTTGTTCCATTCACTAATCTTGTTGCCCTTCTCTGTACTCGTTCGAGCAGCTCTACATCCTTCTTGAAATGAGGCCTCCAGACCTGTATACAGTACTCAAGGTGTGGCCTGACCAATACCTTATACAAGGGAATAATCACATCTTTATCCCTGCTAGAAAAATTCCTGTATATCATTGACAAGACACCATGAGCTACTCTTGCAGCTCATCTGCACTGCTCAGAGAACTTCATATCTGCCTGCACAATTACCCCCAGGTCCTTTTCATTCTCTACCACTGTCAGCGTAGTACCACAGATTTGATACGTTGATCTGGGGTTACTGTTTCCCATATGTAGTACATTTGGTTTAACATTTGAAGTTTAATGAAGTTTAACATTTGTCAATGTTAAACTTCATTTGCCACCTCTCAGCCCATCTGCTCAACCTTTCCAGATCCTGTTGCATCAGCATAGTATCAGTAGTGTCCTTAACAACCCTGCCAACCTTGGTATCGTCTGCAAACTTGGACATTAAGCCTGACACACCATCATCAATATCATTTATAAATACAGAAAACAACAATGGACCCAACACTGAACCCTGAGGAACTCCACTAATAACATTAGTCCACGTTGAGCAGTGTCCATTGATTACCACTCTCTGTCTTCTGCCACTCAACCATCCCTTTATCCATAGCAGCAATTTGCCTCCAATGCCACACTTCTCCAATTTGTGCAGCAGTCTTCCATGCGCAACAAATGACTTAAGTACTGCAAATTGCAATGTCTGGAGACTAGGCACCTGCAAGGTGATCTGATTAAAGTGTATTAGGCCTTAAATGGTTTGAGCAAGCTCAATGCTGATTCTTCTCTTGCTCAGATTGTGCAACTGAGGGAGCATAAATTCAAGTTGAGGAAAGACAGTTGCAGAATAGATGTGCAGAAATTTGTCTTTAGCCAGCCGGTGGTTGATTGCTGGAAAAAACTTCCATCGGTTGTTGTGGAAGTTGATAGCTTAAATAAATTCAAGGAAGAAGTAGACAAACATTTGGAGCGAAAGGATGGGTGAAATGGGAAGGATTTTTTTTTTTTGTTTTGTTTAGCCAATACTGTATAAGCTTACTTTCTTTCATCTTATACCTCTACTAATGCTAATAAGCAATAACTAATAGCAAGAATAAATCAATACTTTTAAACGGTTCTCTGAGCATAACAAGACCCACAAATTAAAATAACAGACAAAAAAAAAGCCCAGGTTATGGAATTAAAATACCTAGGTGATAATACCTAAAATACCTTGACACCAAACAAACTTTTTATCCACACCTTATGTATGTTAGCATTAGTAGAGGCATGTGATTCAAGAAAGCAAGCTTATACAGCATCATGTGTGTGTTGTGCTAGGTGCAGAGTGTGTAAAAAAAATTAGGCACCAACTTAGCATTCTGATAGGTGTCTGAGAGTTTGAAGAGTAGGGTAGAAGCCCTCGAAGGAGTTCAAATGGGGGCCCATCAAGCTCTCAGCTGTCCAACTCAGCACCAGAGCTCATTCTTGTGCATCAGGTAACACAGCGACAATCTTCAAGGCAGAATCTGCTGGACCCACAGAGCTAGTTACTGTTGGTGACTATTGTCAGGGAGACGGGAAAAATATTGTGCATAAAGGATAGGTGGAATAGAACCAGGGCGTGTCTGCCAGGGCAAAAGTCAATGATATTGTAAAGCAGATATCTTTTAAAGGCACAAAAGGCGATATTGTTCAATACGTTGGCACTAATGATATTCAGAGTAAGAAAACTGAGGAGTTACTTAACAAGTACAGAGCAATGCAGGCAAAAAAATCACGAGTTAGGATTGAATTTGAGAGTATCTGAAATTCTGCCCAGACAAGATAAGAGTACATGTTCAGAGCCTTGACATTCAATTCACCACTGGAGAAAGAGTGCAAGGCTTATGAGGTAGAATTTCTCTCAGTGTGTCTTTGCTTGTTAACAGGAGAGACTACTTCTAGGGGGATGAGATAGACTTAACTAGAAAGGGTGCAAGAATATTTGCTGATGTTATGGGGCAGTGTTAAGTGGGTCAGAAAACGTAGCTTGAGGGGATTCACAGACTATTAGAGTAACACTAGCCGCAGGCATAGGTGAATGATTCTTGCACTACTTCTATTGGAATGAGCAACAGCCTGAAAAGCAAGGTAATAGGGATTTGAAGAACTGCTCTGAGTCACATTGGAACAAGTAAATACATGGGCTGTGTTGGGGCAACTAAGAGTAAGAACAGGTGCATGTATACTTGCATGTACCCAAAGGCTAGGAGTATTATAAATAAATTTGATGAATTTGAAGTGCTGGTCAAGACATCAAAAGTGGATATTGTTGGTATATCAGAGGTGTGGTGTCACATAGATAAGAAAGAATGCAAAATTTGAACTTGGAGAGTAGAATGTATACAGAAAGGATACACAGGAAAGAGGTGTTATGCTGCTAGTTAAGAAAAATAACATCTAAAGCAGTTTATCCAGATCACATGAGTGGACAGTGCAATTTTGAGTCAATTTGGTGTGACACTGAGAAAGCAAAAATGAGAGTAAGAGTCTGTTATAGGCCTAATGACTCAAGAATAATGAAAAACTGTACAGAGAGTGAACCGGTGAATCAGAATGTCTTATAATGGGGAATTTTAACTTCCCAAATATTGACTAGATCTTGTGGATTGGTCACTCGCACACTAGCAAGACTTTGTGGCTTTATTGGATGATTGTTTTCTACAGCAGCATGTTCAAGAGACAACCAAAGGGAGTAGGCCTAATGACTCAATCCTTGATCTGCTTATCAGCATTCATTTTGTCAGCTCAGGTAACTCACAAACTGAATGAGTATTTTGCATCTACATTCACACATGGGAAATTCTGAAGGGAAGCGGAGGCCAGAAGTTTATCAAACTCTAACAGGGAGCTAAGTGATTCAATAATAACTAAGAGCAAAGTGGATGAGAAATTGAAGTTAAACATAAGGCACCTGGGGTGGATGGGATCTATGAGGAGGTGGCAAAGAAAGTAAGCAAACCCTTAGCCATAATTATGAGAGTATCCTTGGACACAGGGGAAGTCCCCATGAACTGGAGATGGGGAAATGTATTCCCAATTCACAAAGGGGGATCGAAGGGTGACTTGAGTAATTACAGACCTATTAGTTTAACTTCTGTTCCAGGAAAATTAATGGAGTCACTGATTAAAGAAGCAATGCAAGATCATCTAGACAAGACTGCAGTTATAGTTCAGACACAGCATGAGTTTGTTGCTATAAATAAAGAGATGGCTGAGTGGGAGAACACAGAGTGGTAATTAATGGACACTGCTCTTCGTGGAGTCCCCCAGGGTTCGATATTGGGCCCATTGTTGTTTTCTGTACTTATCAATGATACTGATGATGTCTAACCGGCTTAATGTCTAAGTTTGCCGACAATACAATGGTTGGCAGGTTTGTTAACTACTTCAACAAGATCTAGAAAAGTTGGGCTGAGAGATGGCAACTGAAGTTTAACATAGACAAATGCAAAATATTGCATATGGGTAGCAGTAACTCCAGAGCAACGTACCTACCGTGTGGTACTACACTCAGGGTAGTGGAGAATGAAAAAGTCCTGGGGGTAATTGTGTAGTCAGATATAAAGTTTTCTAAGCAGTGCAGACAGGCTGCTAGAGCAGCTCATTGGGTCTTGTCAATGATATACAGGAATTTTACTTGTAGGAATAAGGTGATTATCCCTTTGTATAAGGCAATGGTTAGGCCACACCTTCAGTATATGCATACAGGTCTGGAGGCCTCACTTTGGGAAGGATGTAAAGTGGCTGGAACGAGTGCAGAGAAGGGCCATGAGATTGGTGAGGGGCACAAAGGGTTGCTCTTAACAAGAATGGCCTAAGTTCTACCAATTGCAGCATCTGGAGACTAGGCACTTGCGAGGTGATCTGACTGAGGTATATAAGGCCTTGAAGGGTTTGAGTAAGCCCAGTGCTGATGAGACTCTTGCTCAGATTACACGCACAAGAAGGCATAAATTCAAATTAAGGAAAAACAGTTGTAGAATAGATGAGGAAATTTGCCTTCAGCCAGTTGACTGCTGGAACACA
The DNA here is from genome assembly GCF_048544385.1 of Mastigoproctus giganteus. Taxonomy (NCBI): domain Eukaryota; kingdom Metazoa; phylum Arthropoda; class Arachnida; order Uropygi; family Thelyphonidae; genus Mastigoproctus; species Mastigoproctus giganteus. The sequence continues at coordinate 104,311,202 of NC_143582.1, read as the reverse complement.
AGGAAGAACTGGACAAGCTTCAAGTTAATGGTTGGGTGAAGTTGGAAGATTTTTTTTTTTTTTTTTTTCTTGGTTGATGCCGTGTAAGCTTTCTTTCTTGCATCATAATGCTAAATGGAATTTGGCAACATTTCTGGCTAGTGTGGCTCTGGTAAACTAAGTGCCTGACTCCTGCTCTTATTTATAGTCATCGTAGGTGATGACTATAAATAAGAGCAGGAGTCTTAATTTTTAGTTCCCAATCTTCACTGCTAATTCTTGCAGTCATGCCAGAATAGTTCCTCGCTTTCCTAGCAACATATTAAAAAGATGCAGGAAAGGAAGTTAGAAAACCCTTAGCCATAATTATGAGGGCATCCTTGGACTCAATGGAGGTCCTTATGGACTGCAGATATGCAAATCTCCAGTTCACAAAGTTGGGGTGGAAGGGTGACATGAGTAATTACAGACCTGTTCATTTAACTTTTTAGTCCCCAGTCATCACAGCAAGAATTAGCTATGATGACTGGAGACTGAAAATGAAGGCTCCTGTTCTTATTTAAAAGGCAATCTTTGTCCCAGTCATCACCTATGGTGCAATCACTTGGTTTACCAGAGCCACACTAGCCAAAAGTATTGCCAAATTCCATTCAGCATATTATATTACTAACCATTAGAGAGCCTGTCATACTGTTAGCACACCTGCTGTCCAAGTGCTAGCAGGCACACTACCTCTGAATTTAGAGGTCATCAGAAGAGCACTAAACTCCAGAATTATGAAACAAATTCCTATTGACACCTCAGGGAATTCCCAAAACCTAGATGTTGACACCAAACAAGAAAGGAAAACAAGTTAGACCCAACTAAGTATGCACCTGGTCTATATACCATATTTATACCAAGCTGGGCCAACTAGGACTTACACATGATCCAAGATGCACCTATAGTGCCAATCAGGATGACCACTAATTGGGCACACATTCTTCATAATTGTCCCAATTACCACACAAACATACTTATGACAAAAACAGAACCAATCATAAGTGGTAGCGAGAACCTCATTTCTGAGGAGCACAATTACATGACATTTTGTGACATTATCAAACAGATCTTTGTAACCAGGTGAAGAAACCTTACCCATAACTTAATTTCAGGTTAAGATGAAACCTAAATGTCCTAAAATAAATGACTTGACTCCCTCTTCCCCTAAATGTGACTCAAGTAATTCAAGTGCATAAATAGACCTCGGGGCCTGCCTGTTTATTTTCCCTGCTCCATATTTATGCAAATGGTCTAGATTCCGGGTATAACCTCCATGCACAAGCACATTGTGGTTGAACACCCAGGTGTAAACCAACATAAGCAGGGGTCAAGGTGTGGCACCCACACCACATGGAGGAATGTCGCCCCTCTATGTTACCAGGCAGTACTAGGTGGTAGATGACTCATCAACCAGTGCAATACCACATCTTTGCTTATTGGAGGCTTGAAGTGGTGGTACCCACATTTAGTCTCCACAGCTAAGTTCCGGGCAACCCTTCCCCATCTCTTCCATCATGCAGTATGACCGATGACTTTTGAGGTTATGATCAACATCGTGGCGAGATCCAATCTTCCTTACATTTCGAGAGTACAGCTCTAAAACGGTGTTCACAGGCCGGCCGCTAGTTAGTACACTGGACCGAACCAATTGGTAACTCTTTAGGAAGCTTCCGGATCAGCTAGTGTATAATCTTGCTACCTCTACTCTGCCAGATAGTGACTGGAGGGAGTCTGAGTAGTGTGTATGCAGAGGGGGGGCATTGAGTAAGCCGCATTATGTCAAGGATCTGGGTATATTCTTACCATGTGTATGCCATATCCAAAAATTTTATTACTTCATATATCCCCCACTTTTTCTTACTATTGAATACACCATGAATTATCAAACTAATAGAGTAAGCTTATCTGCCAAAAGATCTGAACCTCCCAACCAGTTCCTAGTTCATTTCACAAATATATGTGGTTTCAGTTCTAATCTCAACGATGTCCATTTCCACTTGTAGTCTGCCAAATCCCATGTACTTTTTCTGACAGAATCTCAGTTATCGGTTGATTCAACTATTGCTCATCTCAGTTGTCCAAATTATTCACTGTATGATTCCTTTAGCCACAAAGGTGGTACTTGTGCATATGTCCATTCCAATATTCCCTGTCATAGACTTGGTAATTTGGAATCTCCTCTTTTCGATCTTCTCTCGCTTAAAATCTCTCTACCTCATTCTGTCAAATTCATCTGTTGTCTCTAGCATTCTCCCAAATCCACTAATCACTTGGAGCTCTTTGACGTCTCTCTTTGCAACTTGACTTTCTCCAGTCCAACTTTCCTAACAGTGAGGTAATTTTCCTTGGTGATTTTAATGTTCAGAACTCCAGCTGGCTTCGGTTTTTAGCCACACCAACCCAGCTGATCGAGATTCTGAGGCTTTTGCAATTACTAATGACCTTGCACAGTTTGTTCATTTACCTACAAGAATACCAGACAATCCTAACCATACAGCCAACACGCTTGATCATTTTCTCACAAACAACCCTTCTAAATACACGGTCGAAGTGAGTGGTCCTTTAGACACCTCGGGTCACAACTTGGTGATTGTCTCTTCTCCAATGGAGCCTTTATCTCATGGCTATTCCTAACCTCGGTATTGTTTGGCATTACAAGAATGCAAAATGGGATGACCGAGATTTCTTTTCTTCTTTTCCTTGGTCGGATTACTGTTTCAAAACTTCTGATGTCAATGTTTGCTCAGATAGTGTCAATGAAATTATTCTTGTAGGAATGGAATCCTTTATCCCACACTCCACTTTAAAATCTCGTTCTTTATCAAAACCTTGGTTTTCCAATAAATGTGCTAAGGCTGTTCAAGAGAAGAATGTTGCATATCATAGTTGGCTTGTTTCCAATTCTTCAGTTTCATTTTCTGCCTAAACCAAAGCTTGCAACAATTGTAAAGCAGTTATTAATCAGTCCAAACTAGAGTTTGAACAGGCTAAGAGTAGAAAACTTGTTTCTTGCCCTAATGGTAGCCGAGCATTCTGGTCTCTTGCCAAAGCTATTGGCCGCAACTTTTGCCATCCCTGCTCCCACCTGTCAAAATCAGATGTTTCTTCAGCCAAGGATAAAGCTGACCTGATAGCATCTCATTTTTCTTCCAACTCTTGTATTAATGATCTTGGTAAAATACCTCCCACCATTCCCCACATGCTCCATTCAATGATTCCTGTGGTCTTCCACCAAAAGGATGTCAGAAGGATTTTGACGAATCTTGATGTTAAGAAAGCTCCAGGTCTTGATGGTATTTCTCCACTTATTCTCAAAACCTGTGTCCTCAACTTACTCCTGTTCTTTGCCACCTTTTTCACTTTCTTATTGCAAAGGTGTTTTTCCTTCTATTTGGAAATTTGCTCATAGCTAACCAGTTCCTAAAAAGGATGACAAGTCCCTCTCATCCCATTACAATTACTTCTTATGTTTCTAAAGTAAGGGAGAAATCAATTTACTGCCAACTCTTAAAGTACCTAGGAACCTTCCGCTGATTAACGATCACCAGTATGGATTCCGTCAGTGTCGATCCACTGGTGATATTATTCTGGCTTATGTTACCCATTTATGGATAAATTCAATGGAAAAGTTTGGTGAAACAGAAGCAGTTGCTCTTGACAACTCAAAGGCTTTCAACCATGTTTGGCATAAAGGTCTTCTAAACAAGCTTCCATCTTATTGGTTGCCAACTGTTTTTGTAATTGGTTATCCAGTTTTCTCTCTGATTGCTCACTGAGGATAATGGCTCTCTGTCTTCTAACTTCTCCACAAATGCTGGTGTCCCCCCAAGGTTTCAATTCTCTCCCCCACTCTTTTCCTCTTGTATATTAATGACCTTCCATTGACTGGAAATCCTATCCATAGTTTTGCCGATGATAGCACATTGCATTACACTTTTTTTGAGAAATCTTGCCCTGCTCAATCAGCTTCAACTTCTCGAATATCCGCAACCAATTCCTTAAATGCCGGTTTCCAGGTAATTCTCCAGTGGGGCAAAGACAACTCAGTAGATTTCAATCCTCCTAAAATTCAGTTTTGTGTTATATCTCGAAAAAAGGATTCTTCTGCTTCTATGCTTATCTTTGGTGTTACTCCGATTTCTAGGCAAAATGATATATCTCTTTTGGAGATAACCTGGACTTCTTATCTCTCTTGGCACAAGCACATTACAAATATTGCTTCCTCTTCATCTAAAAAACTTGGTTTTCTCTTTCGTTCTCGACATTACTTTTCTTCCAAACAGCTGTACAAATCACAAATCCACCCTATCATGAAATATTGTTCCCACATCTCGGGTGGTGCCCTCAAAACCTCTCTCAGGCTCCTAGATTCCATTCAGAAGAGGGCAGTTAGGTAAATTAATGACTCATCTGTAACAGTCTCTCTCCACTCACTGTCTCATAGATGTACTGTTTCTGCTGCATACCTTTTCTACAGATACTTCCATGGCACTATTCTTCTGAATTGGCTTTATAATTCCCTCTCTCTCTTTCAACACAGTCCGAACATGTGCCGCCACCAGCCATTTACTGTCCAACTTCAAAGTCACAAAACTAACTTTTCATCTTCTTCGTTTATTCATTCAACTGCCCTTTTCTGGAACAACCCTTTTCCTTCATACCCATTTCCTGAAAATTACAGTCTACAGAAGTTCAAGTCTAATGTTAACAAATATCTTCTTTCATCTTCAACCCAAGTATGGTACTAAGTACTATAGGTTCTAATACCTCTAGTGTTTGGGGTTTTGATAAAAAAAAAAAAAAAGAAGAAATTAATCCCTATTTAAGTTGCATGCTCACCCCTATTCAGTAATTTGTTCCTGTGATCACAACATGCAGTCGAAAAGCGTGTCAGCTTCAGGAAGAAAAATCGTTTTGCAATTTTTTCATTAAATTTCTTTTGGCCCCGGGTGCCAAGCGTTCCGTGGCCAAGCGATTATAGTGCATCTCTGAAAGCGTTTTCTAAAAAGAGAATTTAAGCAATCAGTTTATATTTTTAGTTTCAAACACCGTTCTCTTTATTTCTATATTAGAGTAGCTGTCTCGCACTACAAAGAGTAGGCAGAAGCCCAGAAAGGAAAACCACCTTTCTGTTTCCTTTTTCTATTAGTACTAACTTACTAACACAGCCGCTTGGTCACCTCGTGGCACTGCTCCTGCCTCCCCGTGGCGGGGCCGGAAACCTGGGTGGTAAAGCAAACCCCCAGGGCCAAAAGGAGCAAAACATGGATTTCGACAACTTTCCCCCGATCCAGACAGCAAATCCTAACTCAATGGATTTGCACCATCCCGATGATGACACAAACACCAGAAAGAGACTGAAGACGGATGCTTGCAGAATAGAACATCCTACTTTCCTGATCTTGCATTCTTTAACAAACCAGGCCATAGGCAATCTATCTCCATTTCTCATACAGAAATGTCTAGAAAGTGTAGCAGGTTCCCCGAAAATGGTGAGACGTCTAAAATCTGGCGACCTACTGGTTGAGACCACCAGTTCCAAACACTCTGAGTCCCTTCTGAAACTCACCACATTTGGTGGAATTTCAGTCACGGTGTCACCACATGCTACACTCAATACCTCCAAAGGTGTCATCTCAGAATGGGACCTAATGAATGTCTCAGAGGAGGGCATTAGCATTAGCATTTGATGCAAGAAAGCAAGCTTATGCAGCATCAGCCAAAAAAAAAAAAAAAAAACCCACTTCCACTTCACCCCTCTGTTCGTTCAAAATACCTGTCCAGCTGAGTCTTAAACTTATTTAGGCTATCAACCTCCACCACAAGGGATGGCAGTCTGTTCCACCAACCAACCACCCGCTGGCCAAAGGCAAATTTCCGCACGTCTATCCTACATCTGTCTTTCCTCAATTTGAATTTATGCCCTCTCAGGTGATTTTTCTGAGCTAGAGGAAGAATCCCATCAGCATTGAGCATGCTTAAACCATTCAAGGCTTTATACACCTCTATCAGATCACCTCGCTGGTGCCTAGTCTCCAGACACTGTAATTTGCAAAACTTAAGCCTTTCTTCGTAAGAGCACCCCTTTGTTCCATTCACTAATCTTGTTGCCCTTCTCTGTACTCGTTCCATCAGCTCTACATCCTTCTTGAAATGAGGCCTCCAGACCTGTATACAGTACTCTAGGTGTGGCCTGACCATTGCCTTATACAATGGAATAATCACCTCCTTATCCCTGCTGGAAAAATTCCTGTATATCATTGACAATACTCCATGAGCTACTCTTGCAGCCCGTCTGCACTGCTCAGAGAACTTCATATCTGCCTGCACAACCACCCCCAAGTCCCTTTCATTCTCTACCACTGCCAGTGTAGTACCACAGAGTTGATACGTTGCTCTGGGGTTGCTGTTTCCCATGTGTAGTACTTTACATTTGTCAATGTTAAACTTCATTTGCCACCTCTCAGCCCACCTGCTCAACCTTTCCAGATCCTGTTGCAGCAGCATAGTGTCAGTAGTGTCCTTGACAACCCTGCCAACCTTTGTATCATCTGCAAACTTGGACATTAAGCTTGATATACCATCATCAATATCATTTATAAATACAGAAAACAATAATGGACCCAACACTGAGCCCTGAGGGACTCCACTAATAACATCAGTCCACGATGAGCAGTGTCCATTGATTACCACTCTCTGTCTTCTCCCCCTCAACCACCCCTTTATCCATAGCAGCAATTTGCCTCCAATGTCACACTGCTCCAATTTGTGTAGCAGTCTTCCATGTGCAACAGTATCAAAAGCCTTTCTAAGATCCAAGTATATAATATCAAAGTTATTCCCTGCATCCAGTTCTTTTGTGACTGCATCATAGTATCCAATCAAGTTGGTCAGGCAAGACTTCCCCTTAACAAAACCATGCTGTGTCTGAGCTATAACTGAAGTCTTGTCTAAATGATCCTGCAGTGCTTCTTTAACCAGTGCCTCAATTAATTTTCCTGGAACAGAAGTTAAGCTCACAGGTCTATAATTACTTGTGTCAGCCTTTGATCCTCCTTTGTGAATTGGGGTCACATTTGCACATTTCCAGTCTATGGGTACCTCCCCTGAGTCCAAGGAAGCTCTCATAATTATGGCTAAGGGTTTGCTTACTTCCTTTGCTGCCTCCTTTAATATAACTGGATAGATCCCATCCACCCCGGGTGCCTTTCTTGTGTTTATCTTCAACAGTTTCTCCTCCACTTTACTCCCAGTTATTTCAAGATTCTGTAGCTGACTGCTAGAGTTGAATACACCTCTGGCATTCCCCTTGCTGAATAACTCCTCATGTGTGAATGCCGATGCAAAATATTCATTTAGTTTGTTAGCTACCTGAGCAGGATCATCAACAGTTGACCCATCAATATCAAGTGGACCAATCTGATTCATCCACTTCCTTCTAGAGTTTACATAAGTAAAGAACTATTTGCTGTTTTTCTTTGCATCCCTTGCCAAGGATTTCTCGTAATCTGCCTTCGCCTGCCTAACCTCCTTTGTAACTTGGTTGCATATCAACTTGTATCTATCATAGGCTTCTGTGTCATGTGTTAATTTGTAAGTATCCCATGCATTTTTCTTCTCTGCCATATGCCTCATTAGTTCATCTGACATCCATTTTGGCCTAAACCTTGAACAATATTTCTTAGTTGGTATGTAAAGCCTAGTAGCTTCCAAGATAAGTTCTTTGAATGCTTCCCATTTTGAGTTTGCTGTTGGTAACATCATCAGTTGGTCCCACTGTATAGAATTTAAATACTGTATCAGTCCATCGTAGTCGCCTTTACGGAAGCAATAACCCTTCCCTTTACCCCTAATGGTAGTTACCTCTTTCAGTAACTCCCACTTCAGCACACTGTGATCACTGCCACCTAGTGGTTCATTTATCTGCAGATTCTTAATGCATGAAGAATCACTGCTGATAATCAAATCAAGAGTATTACTCCCTCTAGTTGCCTCCCGAACATGCTGATGTAGAAAACAATCATCCAATAAATCCACAAAAGCCCTGCTAGTGTGTGAGTAACCAGCCCCCAAATTCCAGTCAATATCTGGGAAATTAAAATCTCCCATTATAAGACTCTCTGATTTACTGGCCCACTCTATTTCCCTGTACAGTTCCTTATTATACTCATCAGAGTCATTAGGCCTATAGCACACTCCTACTCTCAATTTTGATCTCCCAATGCTTATGTCACACCAAACTGACTCAACACTGCACTGTCCAGCGATGTCGACTGGCTTCACTTCCTTGGTTTTTATGTGTTTCTTAACTAATAGCATAACCCCTCCCCCTTCCTATCCTGTCTATCCTTTCTGTAGACGTTGTACTCCCCAAATTGCAGTTCTGCATCCCTTATATCTGTGTGACACCATGTCTCTGATATCCCAACAATATCTGCCTTCGATGTTTTGAGCAATACCTCAAATTCATCAAATTTATTTACTAAACTCCTAGCATTGGTGTACACGCAAGTATACCTGCACCTGTTTCTATTCTTAGCTACCCTAACACAACCCATGTGTTTATTTGTACCGCAATGACTCCCAGCAGTCTCTGAAATACCATGCATCTTGTTTTTCAGGCTTCTGCTCATTCTAATAGAAGCAGTGCAAGAATCTCTTTCACCTCTGCCAGTGGCTACTGTCAATCTATTGGTCTTTGTCTCCCCCCAAGCTAGCAGTTTTCCGACCCACCTAACACTGCCTCGATAGCATCAGCAAATATTCTTGCACCCTTTCTATTTAAGTGTATCCCATCCCTGTAGAAGCAATCTCTCCTGTTAACAAGTACAGTCCAGGCTGAAAAAAATTCTACCCCTTGAGCCTTGCACAATCTTTCCAGGGCCGAATTGATCAACAAGGCTCTCATCATATACTCCCTCCTATCGTGTCTGGGCAGAATTGCAGACACTTTCAAATTCAACCCTAATTCTCGGCTTTTGTTCAACAGTGACCTGTACTTGTAAATGAATTGTAAATGAATTGCAAGATCAGAAGGTCACACAGGCGAAAAGAATTATGCTGAAGAAAGATGGCGAACTTATCCCAACTCGAAGCATCATACTGACATTTAGTTCACCAAACCTACCTACATCGGTGAAAGCCGGGTATCTGAACTGCCGCATTCGCCCGTATATTCCAAATCCATTAAGATGTTATAAATGTCAGAAATTCGGACACTCCCAAACAGTCTGTCGAGGTGATGCTGTATGCCCTAACTGTGGCTCGAAGGAGCATACCCAAGCTGAATGTAAATCACAGTCCTCACTCTGCCCTAATTGCAAAGGCAACCACCCAGCCTTCTCTAAAACATGTGACCAATGGAAATATGAAAAGAAAATTCAGAAGTACAAGGTAGAAAAAAAGTTTCATTTTCAGAAGCAAGGAAACAAATACAGCAAGTGATACCAAAACATACATATGCTGATGCTACCAAAAGATTTCATACAATATCTGTTCAGACTGACACATCAATACCACCAAACATTTCTATTTCTGAGTGGGCTCGGTCTATACTCTCTTCCGTACCACAGTCCTCAAAGCAACAGACTTCAACCAGATCTTGTAACACACCAGTTACGATACCACCTGTTGCTGCTGCAACTTCCGTAAGACCTGCTCAAAAAGAAAATGCTGATCCCATTAATAAGCAGCATGCTGAATCCTCTTCCGCTATGGACACAAATGAGGCTTGCAATCAAGAAGAAAATGAAACCATTTTGGAAATCCATCCAGAAGACGAAATAGAAACCAGACCTGTTTTTTCAAAGAGAGAGAAGATGAAAGCTGACCGCCTGAAACAGATTTCCAAAAAGCAGACAGATGCAGCTACTCCATATAAACCCAAACAATGAAAAACATCGTACAATGGAATTGCAGAGGCTTTCGCAGCAATATTGACGACATCCACGAAATAATTATGAACCATAATCCAATCGGAACCTGCTTACAGGAGACATATTTAACACCGCAGTTGTCTCTCTTGATAAAAAATTATACTCTCTTTCGGCAAGACAGACTTACAACCACAAATGCTCATGGAGGGGTAGCCACACTCCTCCAGTGATCCTTGTACGTTTCAAGAACTTCAAGATCTCATTTTGCAGTTGCCAACTCCTTTCTGTTTATTGGGCGACTTCAATGGACATAATCCATTGTGGGGATCTCCCAACACAGACGCCCGAGGACAACTCATTGAAATGCTTGTCGACAGACAAAATCTAACCATATTAAATACAGGCTCACCAACTTATTTCCATCTCCCAACAGGATCAGTCTCTGCAGTAGACCTATCCATCTGCTCTCCTATCCTCTTTCCTAGTATTGAGTGGACTGCTCTGGACGATCCACTCAATAGTGACCACTACCCAATAATCTGTAAAATACAAACTTCACTCTGCATAACTTCAGAAACCAGCACAAAATGGAAATTTTCTAAGGCAGATTGGACAAAGTATGCTTCCCATGTATCCTTTGACAACCAGATCATTGAATATCAACCAATTGACAAAGCTGCCAACCATATTACAAAACAGATCCTAGTAGCTGCATCTATTGCCATTCCACAAACACAGACAAGCATCCGTAGAAGCAGAAACTACTGGTGGAATGAGGACTGTAGAAATGCAAAAAAAGAAAAAAACCGTGCTTGGAATTTATTCCATAAATACCCTACCACTGCTAACTTGATAAACTACAAAAAACTTAGAGCTAAGGCCCGCCATATTAGGAAAAAAGCAAAAAAAGACTCTTGGATTCGATTTGCAACTGAAATTAATAAAAATACTGACGTAAGAATTATATGGAAAAAAATCAGGCAATTAAACGGCAAATTTCACCCATTGTCTTCTCCACTTATCACCTGGAACGGGCTGGAACTGTCTACTCCTGCAGAGATTGCAGATGCCCTAGGCGCAGTATTTTCACAGTTATCTCAATCAACAGCATACGAATCATCATTTCAAAAGATTAAGACTTCAGCCGAAAAATCCCACCTGAATTTCAGAACCAAATCCTTTCTACCGTACAATCAACCACTCACTATGCTAGAACTTCAAGAGGCTCTATCCACTGCAAGAAACAGCGCTGCTGGCCCTGATGGAATATACAACATAATGCTACAGCATCTAGATAATAAATCGCTATCTTCGCTTCTGACATTCTATAATCGCATCTTCATAGAACATTCATTCCCCAGTTCTTGGCGTCACTCTTTTGTACTGGCAATACCCAAACCAGGGAAAGATCTCTCTATGCCTAATAATTATAGACCCATTTCTCTCACCAGCTGCTTAAGTAAAACCCTAGAAAAAATAATACACCGTAGACTAACATGGTACCTTGATTCCCAAAACATAATATCTGATAATCAATTTGGTTTCAGGAAAAACCGATCATCACTGGATCTTATGATCAAAGCAGAAACTAATATTAGGAATGCATTTATTCAAAATAAGCATCTCGTCATGGCATGTCTCGATATAGAGAAAGCCTTTGACACCACTTGGCGTTTTGGCATCCTGAGAGATCTACATTCCCTGGATCTGAGAGGTCACTTACCATTTTTCATACAGAATTTCCTACAGCAGAGAACCTTTCAAGTTCGCTATCGGCAAGTCCTTTCCAAAACATATATACAAGAAGGAGTCCCTCAGGGCTCTGTTCTTAGTGCAACTTTGTTTGCAATAAGAATAAATCAGTTGACTAAAATTATTCCCAATACAGTGACTTCATACCTATATGCTGATGATCTGACGGTCTCTTGCAGTTCACAAAACATGAGTTTTATTGAGAGGCAACTTCAAACATCAATCAATAATATCGAACTATGGATGACACAGAATGGTTACCGACTGTCCTATCAGAAATCTAGTATCATTCATTTTAAAATGTGATACATTCTTGAAATACATTTAAGAAACCAACCTGTCGCAGTTGTGAACAGCGTTCGTCTTCTTGGTGTGATTTTTGACAATAAATTGAACTTTAAAGAACACATTAAACATCTACGGACTGTTTCCCAGAAAAAAAATGAACTTACTAAGAGTTATTTCTTCTACATCGTGGGGTGCAGATCGTTTCACCCTACTTCACTTATATAGAGCCCTAATTAGATCTCGCCTTGATTATGGTGCCCCGGTGTATGATTCTGCTAGGGAAAGCGCGTTATCATGTCTTGCCCCTATTCAACATTCTGCCCTCAGGATTGCTGTAGGTGCTTATAGAACGTCGCCAGTACAAAGTCTTTATATTGAAACCCATGAACCTCCCCTCAGACTCAGGAGAAAGATGTTACTCCTAAACTATGCGGCCAAAATTCAAAGTATATCTACTCACCCCATTAGGCCAATACTTAATGATTCACAGTTCTTTATGCACTATAGAAACAAACCTAGAGCAGTTCAACCTACTGGCATCAGATTGCAGGCATTATCGCAAACATGGAATATACATCTTGACAAAGTCCTCCAAGATTCAAACAGTGCAGATCCTCCATGGTATTCTATTAAAGCATCCTGTGACAGCTATTTCCTAAGCTGGGGAAAACATTCGCTTGCTAATATCAACATGCAACAACTCCATACTGCTCACACACAAAATTATCCACATTTTACAAAAGTATACACTGATGGATCAAAGTCTGAAAGTGGAGTCGGGGCTGCAGCCGTCTTTCCCCATAACACTATCTCTGTTTCCTTGCCCACTGAATGCAGCAGTTATACAGCAGAATTATGTGTCATCAACCTTGCCTTAGAAAATATCCTCCATCTGTCCATCCAAAAAACTGTGATATATACAGACTCACAGAGTGCACTTATAGCCTTGCAAAATTCCTCCTCGCCAACACATCCTGTAATAGCAACAATAAAATCTCGGCTGATGCATATCCAAGAACACAAGCAAATAGTCATCTTTTGTTGGATCCCAGGCCACATGGGGATATCAGGGAATGAAAAAGCGGATTATGCAGCAAAACAATCATCCAACATAGCATCAACGAATTACTACGTTCCGTATATTGACTATAGATCCTATATAAGACATGTATGTAAAGAACAGTGGACACTTCTGTGGCAAGCTCAACTGCAGAACAAGCTCCTGCAAATAAAATCTGAACCACAGTTATGGGCTTCCAGTTTCCGTGTAAACAGAAGGGAAGAAGTCGTCTTGTCCAGAGCGCGAATCGGTCACAGTCACCTCACCCATCTTTATCTACTCACAGGAGACGATCCTCCGAAGTGTACTCACTGCAACTCTTTTCTCACTATCAAACACATTCTCATTGATTGTACACTATATACTGCTGCCAGAAAAGCCTCATTCGGTACTCTACGAAATCTTCAAGAACCTTTAACACTTCGTCACATTATAGGCAATGACGCAAATCTAATAGAATTTTTTTGCTTCCTCAAAGAGATACAGCTATATGACCGCATCTGACATGATTTTATAATCACAATATCTGGACTCCTTTACCCTTGATAGGCGCAATATGGCCCTAGTAGCCCTTGCGCCAGAAATAACAATACCAATACCAAATTTCTTTTAATTAATTTATTTAATTATGTTAGATTGATTTTTAATTATTTTTCACTGTAATACAAGATTTTCGATTTCTGCGTTTTAATTGCTGCAGAGTATCATACGGAAATGTCTACGTATTATATTGAGGTAAACTTATTATTTACAAATCTTTTTATAGATTGCATTAACAGAAAAAGCCCACTAAACTAGAAACTGCTAATTGTTTTATGGTTGTGACCTCCAGACAATGTGGTATGGTCGGAGACAATTGTAGGGTAATCTCGAGTGCTGTGGTCTCCTGCCCCGATTAAACGGCATGTTGTCCCAATTAAGCAAAGTAAACCCTGGCTATTTTTTCGATTGAGTTCTGTTCTTTAAGATTTGTCCCAAATAAACGGCTGCACCTGATTAACCAGTGGCCCAAATAACTGGAATCCACTGTATTTTATTACATATGACGTACTGCACATCAGGAGTATCTTTATTTCCAAAACATGTAAAGCCGAAATTTTAAATATAACTGTCATCATACTTTCGTTTTGGTCTTTTATTAGTTGGTTCCGGTTTTTTCACTTTGGATTTTTGGGGAACAAAAAAGGCTGCGATTGTTCATCTTCACTTTAAAGTGTGACAATACTGTGTTCGTCTTTATCGACCACAGTTGCAATACTAGAAGTTCTTGCATCTCGTTTAAAGTTCCTTTTTTCAACCACAAATCCATGGTCATTTATT